>NC_088378.1:607142-910714 GCF_037993035.2 Macaca fascicularis
TTGAACAGCAAGAGCTCCAGAGTGCTCCTGCCACCCAGGCTCAGCCACTGCCACCCTTATCTGGCTGTCTCGGGAAGATGCTCCCTGGCCTCTTACAGTTTGAGGGTCCTGGAAGGAAGACCTAAAAGCTTAGTGCACTGAGGCTGAGCCGTGCCCGAGGCCGGAGCTCCTTCCTCCAGGCCCGGCTTCCAGCTGTGGCCTTCCCTGCTCCCCGCTGGGCCTCTCTCTGCAGGTTCTCTCCTCATCCCCACGCTGCCAGCAGTTCTCAGAGGGACCTCTGCGGCTCCAGTGGCCACAACAACTCAGGCCCTAAATCCCAACTGTTCACAGAACACCTCTAGTCAACTCGGCATCAGCTTAAACGCAAGGTGTTGGAGACGACACTACCGGCCTCCTGGTCCCGTCCTGGACACTTGCCCCTTCCACTTTCTTACCCTGCACATGCCACCTGGACACTTGCCCCTTCCACTTTCTTACCCTGCACATGCCACCTGGACACTTGCCCCTTCCACTTTCTTACCCTGCACATGCCACCTGGACACTTGCCCCTTCCACTTTCTTACCCTGCACATGCCACCTGGACACTTGCCCCTTCCACTTTCTTACCCTGCACATGCCACCAGTCTACGGGTCAAAGACCCAAGTGTCAGGGCAGACTTTGCCTTTATCTACTTTGCTGGGGCCACAAATACTTTTCTAGAAAAGGTCTCAGGCCCTTCTTGTACTCTCCAAATCTACCACCCCTACCTCATCCAAGGCCACCTGGAGCATCTGACAGAGCCAGTTTTCTTCTCTCCAGACCTCCCCTTCCGCTGCCAGGGCAGCCCTGGAGGAGCTGCTGCCATGTTCACAGGGGCATCAGAGCCTCAGCACGGGGGCCAGCATGGCAGCCAATGCCCCTCCTTACAGACTGGGTGTCGCCCTCCCTTGGTCCCGACAAGCTTCCCCAGACCCAGGTCCAGCCTCTGCAGCCTCCGCAGCCTCCACAGCTGCTTCTTCCCTCCACTCTTCCACTTCTTCCCCGTCCCTCCAGGTCCAGCTCAGGCACCACTTCTGACCCTCCCGCCCCTGCCTGCTCAGCACCTCCCCTGACTGCCCCAGGCATGCCTGGTTCCCTGGCTGCTTTGGAGATGAGTCGTTGGTGAGCGTTACAGCTAACGTCTCTGTGGCCATCACCGCTTTGTGCACCCAGATGATCTCACCATCCCACCAGAGCGTGTGCGTGGCTCGGTGCTTTGCAATGTTTGCCGGGTGGAGGCCTCCGTTCCAAACATGCCCGATGCTCCAGGTGGGCTCCCCGGGAGTGGGGGATGCGTGGTGAGCTCTGAGCCTGCCCACCAGGGCCAGTGAAGGTTACAGCACAGCACCAGCCCCCTCCCCATCCCTGCCCCTCAGTGGCCTCTGCCTCAGTTTCCTCCCCCTCTGGCCTCCTCAGAGCCTTGGTCTGGGCAGGGTTCTGTCAACGCCGACATGAGCAGCTCTGGCCCAGCAGACCTCAAGCCTCTCCAAAAAGGAGCTGGTCCCTGCTCCTCGCGATGGGCACTGGGGTCCCCCACTCCAGAGACTCCAAAGGCAGGCGGGACTTGGGTGGCTCGCTCTTGGGCAGCTCCTATGTGGTGGGCCCAGATCCCAGCCCAAGCAGCCCCAAGGCAGGAATGTGGGTCCCTTCGGGATCCAAGCTCCATTTCCCTTCCTGCTTGGACTCCCAGGACTTCCACTCCCAGGATCCCTCACCACTGAAAACCGTGTTTCCGAGTGACTGCTGGGTTGAGGGGCGTTATGTAAATGCCTTGATAATAACACGTTAAGATAGGGGACGGAGGGAGGAGGAAGAGCTAAAAGGTGCTCTGTGGTGAATGCACACCCTGGTGCTGCTGCTCTGTGCCTGTTACCCCTCACTTTGTAGGACTTCCTGGTTTGTATGAGACACGCAGCCTACTTTTAAAAAGCCGCCCCGAAGTCCTACGAACGCAGTGTTGATGTTCATTGCTGGACTTACCTTGTGGCCACCACCAGCTGCAGGGAGGTGGAAGGTGGTGGGCTGGCCTGGGCTCCTGGCCTTAACGGTCTTCAGGAGTCTCGGTGACTGGGGCTGTGGCCGGACCACCTGCCAGATGGTGGGTTCCATTCTGTCTGCCTGGTCCTCTCCGCAGGGCAGCCATCGGGTAACCAGCTTTGCGGAGCCAGCAGTGGTCGGGGCTGGTGCCTGGGCCCAGGAGCCTGTGTCACCAAGGAGCTGGCCCGAGCCAGACCCTCACAGAACTGCACCTCATTCCCTTCACCGAAACAAGCGTCATAATCTTTGTGACCAGATCTAGTTTTAACCTGGGACTTGCTGCAGGATTGTGCCAGCGTCTCTCAGGGGACACTTTCTTCCTCTCCAGGAGCCTCAGCCCCTTCCCACTTCCTTCAGCTCCCAGACTCAGATCCCCCTCCACCCTGCTCTGCACCTGGGGGACAGCGAGGAGTGGGAGGCTGGGCCAGGCACTCCCAGCTCCGTCCCGGGACCCAGCCCCAAGCACCGCTTGGCTCCGGTGGCCCTCGCCACTCACTCTGGGCCCGGCACCTCTACAGCCTCTTTTCTAAGCCCTCCTTCAGCCCCTCACTGGACGGGTGTCTGTTCCCCAGGACAGGACTTGGCTCTCACTTCTCTCCCTGCCGGCATCTCCCACCCTTCCCGTGTCTCCGTCCTGAGCTGCCTCTTTCTCATGCTCATCCTGGGCAGTGAGGTCATGGGCCTGAGTGTGCCTGTCCCTTCTGCATTCCCTGCAGTGCAGCGCTGTGCATGGTTTTTATCCAGGTGCACCCGTTCCCCTGCGTGCGTGGTTTTTATCCAGGTGCACCCGTTCCCCTGCGTGCGTGGTTTTTATCCAGGTGCACCCGTTCCCCTACCCTCCTGGGTGGCGTTCTTCTCCTTTCCCTTCTTGGACCTTCAAAGCACAATTCTTCAGGTTCTTTCCAGGTCTTCAGGCCAGATCTGTGGAACTGTACTGTGATTTCTCAGAAGCTTTGTTTCATAAGACTATTGGTTGTGTTAAAGGAGCGTGACCTGTGAAGGTCGGTGACAAAAGAGGAAAGTGAAGGGAAGGGCACCCTGACCCACAGCTCCTGAGAGGGGCATCCCCCGGGCAGCTGCAGAAGCGAGTGAGCGTAACTCCACTGCATCTCAGAGCAGAGTTCCCCCAGCGCAGGTCCCCCAGCACCACCTTGAAGGCGTGGGGGGTCAGGGGTGAGGAGGGGTCCTTTGGCCTATTTGTGGATGGACAGGAGCTGAGAAGCCCCTCCCTGCATCCTTTTCTGTCTTCTGGTCATCGCCGGGGAGGGAGAGGCTGCTGGCCACAAGCCACTCGAACGCTGGGGGCTAACGGGAGCAGGTGTGGAGAGGGGGCTTGGGGAAGCCCATCGAGCTCTTTGCCTGGTGGATGTTGCTATGAATTTTGGATTTTGATTATACGATGATAAAAATTACACAAAAATGCAAATGCTCTGCTATTCATTCAAATTTGCAACAAATATCTGAGTACTCGCCATGTGCCAGATATTATGAGTGTTGTGTCTGCCATCATTTTTCCTAGAAAATTGTCCAGCATTTCTTAGGCTACTCATGGGTGTAATTATTCCTGACCTGCCAGGCATGCCCAAGCATCTAGCCAGAGCCTCGGGTGCCTCATCTCTATGCCTCTGACGCGCAGGTCCCTGGCCTGTGTTTTGTGGTCAGAGCAGTCAGGAGCTGCCCCTTTTGTCTGAATGCACGCGATATGTGTGTTTCATCTTTACCATTGGCTACAAGGGATTCATATGTATATAACACTTTATATATTTAATAGCCATTTTTCTAAGAAGCTTAGCACAGTGGACACCGCCAGCCGCACAGGTCCCCATGTGCTAAGGATGAGTGGAGGCCTCCATTTCCCACCCCCATGCCCAAATCCGCAGTCATGATGCCTCTCTAGGGAGAGGTCCGAACCCTAGGGGCTTCCCGGGGTCCTCAGTGCTTCTCTGCTATCTCACTTGTTTCTGCTGAAATGGAAAAAAAAGGAAGCTGTCTTCAGGAATAGGAGGTTACCAATTTGGTTTGAGGGCAAAGTGAAAGGTTCTTTGTGGCCCTAAAACCACAGGAGGACCACTGAACTGTGGCTTTCCCAGGCCCCAGTGCATGCAAAGTGCTTGACACTCAGCTTGGAAAAAGTGGGGTATTAGGAGGAGGAAGTCGCAGAGCTCCTCTGGCATCACTCACTGCTTCTCTGTCTCTCTCCCTTTCTCCTTTTTCTCTCTCTGTCTCTCAGGCTTCAATTTCTTGACCTCTGGAGGCTCCATGCAAATCCCCCCAAATGTGTGAAACTGCCTCAGCAGCCCACCCGAAGTGGAACTGACAGGAAGTATGTGAGGGTTGAGTTGCACTGTGCCCATATGCACTGTCCTCATAGATGGGAAATTTTGTTTGTAAGCATTCAAACATCAATTGGATTTTTTGCTTTCATATTTTGGAGCAAAGAATCTTTGTTCCAGTTCTTATGTGTTTTTGGGAACCCTTGCAGAGCTCATAGACCCCATAACCCTGGGGCACAGGGTTGGGGGTTTGACACCTCAAGGTCCTGTTTCCTGCTGAGGGACCTGGGCCAATGCCTCTGGCAACTCCTATTTCAAGCTTTAAATGAAGTGTTTCTTGGCTTCCCTTTCCGGCAGCAGGGCACGTACAAAGCCCCAGGGTAGTGTGAGAGGAACTTCGGAGCAAACCAGCTTAGCCGGCCCGCAGCTGGGCCAAGTGAGCCGTGCTGGAAAGGTGAGCTCTATGTGAGCTGCTTCAGAGCCCTTGGACGTCAGTGCCAGCTCCTGACTCGTAGGAAGGTCCCAGGGGCCCAGGTCAGAGCAGGCCCAGCAAGCAGGGAGAGGCAGGGAAGGGTGTGTGTGGATCACAGAGAAGCCCAGAGAGCATGCTATCCATCCTACCTGTCAGAGGCTGTCCTGTGGAGAAGGCAGGCAGAAGTCCAGGCTTCTGTGCAAAATCGTTAAAATTCTAAGTGTTGGCTTGAATTAGAACAAAACAAAGCTCCTGGCCAACATGGTGAAACCCCGTCTCTACTGAAAATACAAAAATTGGCCAGGTGTGGTGGGTGGGGCGGGCGCCTGTAGTCCCAGCTACTTGGGAGGCTGAGGCAGGAGAATCGCTTGAACCTGTGAGGCGGAGGTTGCAGTGAGCCGAGGTTGCACCACTGCACTCCAGCCTGGTGACAGAGCAAGACTCTGGAAAAAAAAAACACCAAACAGCAAACAAACAAACAGCAAACAACAACAACAATAACAACAACAAAACAACCAAAACAAAAAACAAGCGAAAACAACAAAGCACAAGACAGCCCATCCAGAACATGCCTGCAGGTGGGCATGATGGACGGGTTGGCCTGGTAGAGCGGGCGGGGAGGTACCAAGGGGGCCGAGGCTGTGGTTGAGACTCACAGGGACTCCAGGAGGAAAGGTGCCCCCGACGTGGAGTGGAGAGGGCGCCCCCAGAGAGCAGACGTGTGGTGCCCCAGTGGGAATCCAGGGGGCAGATATGGGCGGGGGATGGAGTGCAGGAAGGGCTCTGTGGTTTGGCTGGACTGAGGGGATGTGCCTGGATATCCACGAGAGTGATTCAGGCCATTCCCAGGAGGGTCTGTTGTGCACCCTCTGACTTGCTGGGTTTTTTGTTTTGTTTTGTTTTGTTTTGTTTTCCCCCGAGACAGAGTCTTGCTCTGTCGCCAAGGCTGGAGAGCAGCAGCGCAATCTTGGCTCACTGCAACCTCCATCTCCCAGGTTCAAATGATTCTATTCCTCAGCCTCCCAAGAAGCTGGGACGACAGGCAGCACCACTACACTCAGCTAATTTTTTGTATTTTTAGTAGCAATGAGGTTTTACCATGTTGGCCAGGCTGGTCTCGAACTCCTGGCCTCAGGTGAGCCGCCCGCCTCAGCCTCACAAAGTGCTGGGATGACAGGCGTGAGCCACGGCACCCAGCCTGGCTTGCTGTTCTTATTTATGAAGTTCACAGTGGCATGTCCGTGTGACGGAAACCAGGTCATCTACACAGATTCTGTAGGGAACGCATTCTTCTGTGCACAGTAGCGGGCTCTGCGCTGCCGTTCTCAGGGCAGTCATTTCATCAGCACACGCAGCCTCCCACAGAGCTGATCCAGTGTGAACTTCTGGTGGGTCCGGAATCTGGGATGTGGGATGTGGGCTCGGGATGTGGACACGGGGTCAGGCGGACCCTGCTTCCATCCAGACCCTGAAACCCACAACCTGCTCAGCATTGGGGTTGGTGTTTCTCTTCTGTGAGTCTCCACTTCCTTTTCTGTAATGTGCTCGCCTCTCGGCTGCGTGACTGACAGTTGCATCAGGGGTGGGCAGAATGCACCGTGTGGCACTCAGCACCCACCGGGCACCGACAGGCACCGTGTGGCAGGGGAGGCTGGAGCCGAGGCCAGCCCTGGGCTCTGTTTGGACGTCACCACTTCCTCTCCCTGCCAGTCCACCCAGGCCTGCTCTTGCCAGCTCTGCCAGGCCCCGCGTGGTCCTGGAATGCAGCCTGAGACTCCGAGGCATGGCGAGCACTCCACGGCCACAACATGCAGGAAGCTCGTTTTTAAAAACGACGCCACCCTCCACGTTCGTTTTCATTTTTCCCCAGAGCTGAGGTCACACATTGCCCCCTCGCATTAAGGAAAAAGCGAGAATGCTCTAATGGCCTTTGAGCCAAAGAAAGTTGGCGGATGACAAACGTGATTCCTCTGCACTCTGAGACCTACGTCTGCTCCCCGGGGCCTCACAGAGGACAGGCCCCGGGGCCCGTGGGGCCTGCATCCAGCCGAGCCCTCGGTGCGATGCCAGGCCATCTGAGAGGCTTTGCCGGGTCCTGCGGCCGTGTTCAAGACCCAGGCTCCAGCACAGCCGAGGGAGACGCTCCTCCCTGGCAAACCCGGGCCGGGCTGCCCCTTCTCCCCGAGCAGGGCCCTCCATCGCCTGCATCACCTGCTCCTATCCATCCACCTCTCTCCCCTTCTCTTTTTCCTGGAGAGCCCTTGGGAAACTTTTCAGGTCCTTATTAAATGCAGCCAGCCACAAAGCCAGCCCTGGGCCTTGGTCATTCGCTGTCGTGGTGTGAAATGGAATTACAGTACGAAGTGAGGGCTTTCCCACAGCTAGCAGAGGGGGATGATGGGAAGTAAACGAAGTGCTGGGGAAAATGAGAACTTTGATAGAAGAGAAAAGAGGCTGAGGTGGGAGCAGGTCACCACTTCCTTCCTGTCCGGGACGGATGGATGGAGGATGTGGGTGGTACAAGAGGGTCAAATGGCCTGTCCTTCCCAGAAACTACCCACAGGTAGGACGGCCTGTGGTAGGAGGACGATGGCCAGGTAAAATATGGATGTCCAGTTGCATCTGAATTTCAGGTGGGATAAGCGTGTCCCAAATACTGCATGGGACTGCGTATAGCGAACATGAACTCTTCTTGATCTGAAATTCAAATTTTAACAACTGGCCATCCTGCTGAATGTTTTCCGTTCATGTTTGGCTGTTTTGCTAAATTTCTGGCAACCGTAGGTGAGGCTGCCTGGGGGGTGTGTGAGGGTCACCTGGCCCATGGGGATCACAGAAGCTTTCTGTGGATGGCTCCATGGGTGTTTCAGGGCACCAGGGCCGGGGGCAGGGTGGTTCACTCTCGCCTCTTCTCACCGCACTCCGAGTGCCCTCCGTGGGGACTGTTTCCAAGGTGTGTCTAAGAGGTTCAGGACTTCAAGAGGTTTCCTCGGCCCAGAGTGCAGAGGGGGAGGGTTTGAAGTGTGATGTGTGTGGTGAGGGTGGCCAGGCAGAGAGTGCATGAGGACCTGGTGTCCTCCTGGAAAGGACCTGCCGGCCATCTCAGGGTCTTTCTGCTTCTGAGCATCTGGGAGCTGACCGGGGAGGAAGGAGGTGCCTTTCCTCAGTGCCATGGCGGTGGGAACACAGGACCGACACCTCCTGCCGGCCGTGCAGCCGGCCCTTTCAGACACACACTTCAGTTAATTGGGTCACTGTGCCCCTCCCCTCCCCAGCAGCCTTCTGGGTGGGGACTGTTCTAATTCAGCAGGGACAGGGACATGGGAGCCCACACAGCGCTGGGGGCTGAGCCCAGGTGGGCAGGCCCTGAGGTCCGCGACTGGGGCTGCCTGGGAGAGACCCACCTCCAGATACTTGGAGATTGACTCCCATATTGCAGGGGACATGGGAGGGCCCTTGGAATGTGACGTTCCCATGGGGCGGGACAGGCGGTGCCTTCACCGGGGAAGGCCGGCAGATGAGGCAGCAGAAGCCTTTAAAGTTACTTCTCGGCTGTCTGCATCCGCCGCTCACAGAGAAAAACGACTGTCTTCCTGCTCTGGATTAGGCTGCGGTAACTGATCCAGTATTTTGGTACCATTTCCATGAAGACGAGATGCCATCTGGGGAGTTAATATTCAGAGGCTATTGTCCAAGGGTGCTGCACGCGTTAAAGGAGGAGCTGGGGGAGGCTGCTCCCTCCTCCACTCGGGGCCCTTGGAAGCTGCTCCCAGGTGCCAGGGACAGACAGGCTGCTCTAACCGGCAGCTGGGGTCACCTTTTCCCTGTCCCTGAGGCCTTGGGTTTGGGAGCTGTCCCCACTCTGTCCTGAAAGATTGGGATGAGAAGGTGAGAAATGGCACAGGGCGGAGCCTCTTCCCCTCGGGAGTCGGAGGAGGCTGAGGAGGCCCAAGCAGCTGGGATCCTGGGCTCCTCACTCACACACGTGTGCACGCAGACACACTCTCACACCGACACACACTCACACACACACCCCCACTCTTCCACTCTCACAGGTCTACACTCACCCTGTCTCACAATCACTCTCCTACATACACGCACACTAACACACACACACCCTCACTGTTCCACTCACACACACTCTCATACACTCTCACACCTACACACATTCACACTCACACACACCCACTCTTCCACTCTCACAGGTCTACACTCACCCTGTCTCACAATCACTCTCCTACATACACGCACACTAACACACACACACCCTCACTGTTCCACTCACACACACTCTCATACACTCTCACACCTACACACATTCACACTCATCCACTCTTCCACTCTCACAGGTCTACACTCACCCTGTCTCACAATCACACTCTCCTACACACACGCACACTAACGCACGCACACCCTCACTGTTCCACTCACACTCTCACACACTCTCACACCTACACACACACACACACCCCCTTCCACTCTCACAGGTCTACACTCACCCTCACTGTCTCACATTCACACTCTCCTACACACACGCACACTAACACACGCACACCCTCACTGTTCCACTCACACACACTCTCATACACTCTCACACCTACACACCTTCACACTCACCCACTTTTCCACTCTCACAGGTCTACACTCACCCTGTCTCACAATCACACTCTCCTACACACACGCACACTAACACACGCACACCCTCACTGTTCCACTCACACACACTCTCACACACTCACACCTACACACACACACACCCCCTTCCACTCTCACAGGTCTATACTCACCCTGTCTCACAATCACACTCTCCTACACACACGCACACTAACGCACACCATCACTGTTCCACTCACACACACTCTCACACTCACACTCTCTCACCTACATACATGCACCCCCCTTCCACTCTCACACACACTCTCACACCTACACACACACACACCCCCCCACTCTTCCACTCTCACAGGTCTACACTCACCCTCACTGTCTCACAATCACACTCTCCTACATACATGCACACTCACACACGCACACCCTCACTGTTCCACTCACACTCTCACACCTACATACACTCACACACACCCCCCCACTCTTCCACTCTCACACACTCATACACTCTCACACCTACATACACACACGCACCCCCCTTCCACTCTCACACTCTCACACTCACACTCTCACTCCTACATAACACTCACACTGACACCCCCCCACTCTTCCACTCTTACAGGTCTACACTCACCCTCACTGTCTCACAATCACACTCTCCTACATACACGCACACTAACACACGCACACCCTCACTGTTCCACTCTCACACACACACTCTCACACCTACATACTCATACACATGCACCCCCACCCTTCCACTCACACACTCACACACACCCTCACTCCTACATACACTCACACACAACCCCCTCACCCTTCCACTCTCACACACTCTCACACTCACACTCCCACATACATTCACACTAACACAAACGCACCCTCACCCTTCCACTCTCACACACCCTCACTCCCACAACACTCACACTAACACTAATGCACACCCTCACCCTTCCACTCTCACACCCTCACTCCTACATATACTCACACTAATACACACACACCCTCACCCTTCCACTCTCACACACACTCTCACACCGTCACTCCCACATACACTCTAACACACCCTCACCCTTTCACTCTCAAGCACACACTCTTACACTAAAGTACACACCCTTCCACACACATACTCTTACACTCCTACACACACACCCTCACCCTTCCACTCACACACTCTTACATAATCACACTAAAGCACACACCCTTCCACACACACTCATACTCTCACACTCCTACACTCACACACACTCTCACCCTTCCACTGTCACACTCACTTGTACCTTCACACACTCACTCCTACATTAACACATGCACACCCTCACTGTTCCATTCTCACACACAATCACACACCCTCACTCCCACATACACAAACACACGCACACCCTCACCCTTTCACTCTCACACACACATAATCACACTAAAGCACACACTCACCCTTCCACACACACTCATACTCTCACACTCCTACACTCACACTAACACACACACCCTCACCCTTGCACTGTCACACTCACTTGTACCCTCACACACTCACCCCTAAACACACGCACACCCTCACCCTTCCACTCTCACTCCCTCCCACTCTCACACACACTTGTACCCTCACTCCACAGCCACACTCTCACACACCCTCTCCATGTCTTTGTGAACTCCAGTTGTCTACGGCTTCATGGAAAATGCAGTAGCCACGAGGGATGTGTCCAGGGACGGGGCCCGTTGCCGGCTTGCTGTGATGTGAGCGCTGATGACAGGGCTGGCTCTTTCTAGAACACACCTCCGCCATGCCAAGCCATGTCCAGAATATCGCGGCCGGGATGGTGCTGCTTGTTCAGAGAGGATGTGAGGCTGGGTCACAGCACCTCTGCCCAGGGCTTTGGGAAAGTGGAGCACCCGGTCCAAGAAGCCACAATAAGACCCAGGAGCTCCAGGGCCACCTGGGAGGTTCCAGCCAAAGACAGGACTGGGCATCTCAGCTCCCAGAATTCCAGCGGGGTGTCCAGGCCATGACGGGATGGCAGGTGCCTCTGTCCTGTGGCTCTCGTGCCCTTCGCCACCACCCATCTGAGCCCCGCTCTTCTGCCTCTGCCACCTGTCCTCCTTGGGGATCCTAATTCTTCCCATAGCTCCAACCTTTCCCTGGGAAGATTCCTGTTGCTGCCACCCCTCTGGCAAGGGATGTGGATGAGGTGCCACTTTGACCCCGTTTGGCAACTGTGTCTCACTCTGGTGCTTCAGACGACCACGGGGTCTCCGGCCGGGGATCTGCAGGGAATCCTGACAGAAGACTCGGCCTCCTCTGCTTCTCTGAGTGGGCAGCACCCATGGTGGGGAGAACTGATGTGAGAACGCGTGGGCCATCTGTGGGAAACGGTCCTGACCCTGCACAGCCCCGGGGGCCTTCTGGGTGTGGTGCGACCCCAGGGGCATGGGCTGCCCACGGCCAGGCCAGGAGAACTGCTCCATTGCCAGTGTGGTGCCCTCAAAGCCGAGGTGTGCCTCATGGTCTGTGTGTTACCAGGGTAGGAACTTCACATCCACGTCTTCGTTAGCTCAGTACCTGCTACGAAGTCGGCTTGAGGTCTTTGGAGGTTTCTCCGTTCCTTGTCTGGAGGCAGCACCCCTGGGGAGCCTGTTGACCAGCTTTAGCTGACCTTTAGCTGACCTTTCGTTGGTCGGCCTTTGCTGACCTCTCCTACTCCTTGGGTAGCTTGCCGAGTCAACCCCTTTGGGTGTCTGTTTCCTCTCTGAAAGGCTGCCATCGCCTTCCTTTAAGGACTGGGGCGAGGACAACGGAGCGAGGACCACGTATGAGGACCCTCATATGAGGGCAGCACCCGGCACAGAGCGTGGTCCCCTCCTCTCTCTGGAAATCTGCTGTGGCGGCAGACGTGGAGGCCTGGGCTGGGTCTTCGGAGCCTCAAGGAAGGGCTTGGGAGCCTGGCACCCACCCAGCATGTTCCTCCCACGGCCCTTCCACGCGGCTGCTCACCTCGCTCCCAGGCGCCCTGTTAGCGGCCCAGTCGTGCATGGGCAGGTACAGTGTTCTGGTGACCCGAGAGGCACAAGAATGACACAGATGAGAATCCACGTTTCCTGGACAAGATTTTTTTTTTTTTTTTTTTGACAGGGTCTCACTTTGTCACCAGGCTGGAGTGCAGTGCTGTGATCATGGCTTCCTGCAGCCTCGACCTCTGGGGCTCAGGTGATCCTCCAACCTCAGCCTCCCGAGTAGCTGGGACCATAGGTGCACCGCCATGCCCAGATCATATTTGTTTTTGCAGAGACGAGTCTCACCACATTTCTCAGGCTGCTTTTGAACTCCTATGCTCAAATGATCCGCCCGCCTCAGCCTCCCAAAGTGCTGGAATTACAGGCATGAGCCGCCGGCTACTCTGGACGCGTGTGACAGGCTGACGAGGCCACTCCTCCTTGGCCAACACCCTTCGTGGACACTGCAACGAGGGCAAGAGTGGGTCCCGTCCACCGTGGCTCATCCAGCCTCACCATGGCCCTGGGCAAGAGGCACAGCTCTCTGGACTTTATTGAGGAGAAGGAGCCTTCCCAGGCGTCAGACTTTGCCTAAATCTGCTGTCAACTCTGTCAGGCCCTGTCTGCTCTTGGCCTCAGGGGCCTGGGCATTCTCAGTGAGAGTGGGGGTGACGCTGACTCAGAGCTGGTCCTGCTGGGTGCACCTGCGGATGTGGTTCCAGCAGCTTTTTAGACATTCACCGGAGACAGAAAAGGTAGAGGATGCTGCCGTGCACCTGCTACCGGGGGGGGCAGGGTCCAGGTGCCTACTGAGGGGGTCCCAGGCATTGAGGTGGCAGGATGGATGTGACTGGGGTCCAGGCCCGTCCTGCAGGGTTTCTGGGGAGGGTGAGGGCATGTGGAGGGTCCTAACGCAGCCCACGGCACAGGTGCCTCCAGGGGAGGATGGTGAGGCTCCAGAGGCACCCTCCTGGCCGTCTGAGCCCTGCAGGTTCTGGAGAGTGGACCCCACTGTTTTCATATGACTTGTTCTGGCAGCAGCAAACTCAGCATTGCCGTGTTCCATCAGGGCTGGTTGGTGACGGAACCCACAAGGGGCCGGCATCTCTGGCCCTGGCCTTTGAACTGGGGCACGGTGGCTGGTGCGGGAGGGGCCGGCAGCCCTCTTGTGGGGTCGGAGTCACCGTGGGCCAGAGGCACTCTGCATCTGCAAACAGCTTCAGTTTGTTCTTGTAATTGTAGTTGAAGCTTTGAATGTCATCAGCAATCAAGTCCAAAGTTCTCAAAGTGTGGTCCCCACACCAGCGGCATCTCAGGGGTTGTGAGAAATGCCAGTCTCAGGCTCCATCTGGATCACGAATTCTGGGGTGGGGTCAAAGACCTGTGTTCAGCAAGGCCCTCCAGGTTCGGACGCACAGCAGAGCTTGAGAGCTGCCACCGTGTCTCGAGTTGCTTTGGTTTAGTCCTATTCAAACTGCTTAAGAAACAGGGCTCTGGGGCGGGGCGGGGGCTGAACAGAGCAATAGAGGAAACCTCTTGACCCACGTTTGGGTCTCAGGTGCTGCTCCTGCTCCAGGCAAGGGATGTCTGGCTCAGTCTTGCTGAAGCAAAGTAAGCAGCCCGTGCACAGCAGAGCCCATGGGAAAGGCCCCGTCTCAGCTTTGCCAGCTCAGGCTGGGAGGGTTCTCACATCCCACGTGGACAAGCGATGATGGGGCCATACTCAGCCCGGGGCACGGCCTGCTGGGAGCCGTTGCTGGGCGGGTGCCTGGGCTTCCCCTGAGGATCAGGCAGATCTTGCTTTCCAGGGTCTTGTTTGGCTCACTGTTTACAAACGAGGTGGGTCCTAAAAGGCTCCACACAGGGGCACCTGGCCTTTGCCCCTACCATCCTCTGCCAGGCATGGGCTGAGCTGGCCAGCGGCCGTGGTGGTGATGCGCTTGAGGGATACTGGGCCCTGCCCCTCCCTGCCCTAGGCCTCCTCCCCAGACTGCAGTCATCGCAGTCCCTTGCAGCAGAGGGTCAGGGATGGGACCCGACCCAGAAAGTCCCAGGGACTCCCCAGTGGGAACGCTCACAGTGAGCTCCCTGGAGCTGAGCTCTGCCTGAGCAGGAAGGAGGCAAGGGTGAGGTGGCTGCTGGCTGTGCAGCGACCCCGGGCCTGGCCTGGGAAAACTCCAAATGGACACTCACAAACTTCTGCCGCATCTTTGTGACAGCTAGTCTATGTCTCCTGGGAGGAGAAGGAAGAAAAGCACTGGCTCGACTTGCCTCAGCAGCAGCTGCTGTTAAGTATGTAATTAACACACACACAGACACACACACACACACACACACACACACACACACGAGACCCAAATACTGCAACATTGCAATAGCCCCTTCAACAGTTTCCCAAAAGAGTGTTAAAATCTATTCAATTTACTAATTACACATTCTTGCCATAAAGAAAGACATGGCTGCAATTCCTGAGCCTCAGCAGGTCCCTTAGAATGTTTAGAATATTAGAATATTACCACTGTAATGCCTATTGTCAGCGTGGGTGGGTGTCAGAAACAATCACCCGAGGTATTGAGTCAACATATTTTAAGATTCTTTTATGGAACGTGTGTTTTTTAAATGCAAATTCAGTAATTGCTAAATTGCCAAGTGGTGAGAAGGTGATATTGATCCTGGCTGTGATTGCAAAGCTGTCGCGTATGGTCTTCTGCAGAAGGGCTGTGTGCTGTGCTCTGAACTCCACCTTTCGGGGGGCCTCCGTAGCTCCCAGTGTGAAGCTGGGTGGGGCTCCTCTGCTAATGGAAGTCCCCTGAAGGAGTGTGGGGAGGGGGCACCTCAGGCCTCCTCTCCTCACACCCATCCTCTGAGGGGCTCTGCTCCTGTCTTCAGTGTCACGGGAGCAACTGGGAGTGAGGTAGCAGATTCGCTAAGAACAGTGGCAATTATCCAGCCATGGGGTGTGGAGCTTAGGGCCGGTGCCTCAGGGGCTCACATGGATTCTTGCAGGAAAAGGAAGGAGCAGGCTTTGGTTGAGTGCCTTCTATGCCCTAGGGGCTGCAATAGCATTTACATGAGCATTAGCTCAACCCCCCCTGCCACCATAATCCTATCATTAGCTCTTCTTGCTGGCTGAAGAAACTGAGGCTCAGAGAATGACTTGCCAAAGAGCACCGAGCTGGAATTAGAGCCCGAGCCAGTCCGCAGGCCAGCCCCGACCACCGGCAACCCCGAGCAGGTCCGCAGGCCAGCCCCGACCACCGGCAACCCCGAGCAGGTCCGCAGGCCAGCCCTGACCACGGGCAACCCCGAGCCGGTCCACAGGCCAGCCCTGACCACGAGCTTGACCACGGGCAACCCCGAGCCAGTCCACAGGCCAGCCCTGATCACGAGCTTGACCACCGGCAACCCCGAGCTGAGGCCCTTTCTCGCCATGGCCCTGCTTGGCTCCCAAGCCACCCATCATTTTCATGGTTTTGATGCTAATGCTTATCCTTTATTATTTTTTGTATTTGAAAAGTTACTTGTTTTTAGTTGTGCAGATTTATGGTGTATATGAGAAATGTTGTTCCATGTATCTAATGTGTAGTGGTCAAGCCAGGGTATTTCGGGTGATCAAAAGCTCAGGTAACAAAAACCAAAACAGGCGTATGAGCCAACATTAAACCAAAGGGCTTCTGCACAGCAAAGGGAACAATAGGGTGAAGAGGGAACTGGTTGAATGGGAGAAAATTATTTGCAAACTATTTATCTGGCTCGGGACTGATGTCCTGAAGGTACAAAGAAATCAAACAACAAGAAGAAAAATAATCCCACTAAAAAGTGGACAAAAATTCTGAACAGACGCTTCTCAAAAGCAGACAGACATGTGGCCAACAGGTCTATGAAAAAAATTCTCATCATCACTAAGTATCAGAGAAATGCAAATCAAAACCACAATGAGATACCATCTTACCCCAGTCAGAATGGCTGTCACCAAAAAGACAAAAAATAACAGATGTTAGCGAGGATTTGGAGAAAAGGGAATCTTAGACGCCGCTGGTGGCGATGCGAGTACAACCTTGATGGAAAGCAGCGTGGAGAGCTCCCAAAACACGAAAACCAGAACTACCGTTCGATCCAGCAATCCCACTACTGGGGATCTGCCCAGAGGAAAAGGAATCAACGTCAAAGGGATTCCTGCACAAGCGTGTCTATTGCAGCCCTGTCCACAACAGCGAAGACGTGGAGTCTACCGGTGCTCATTCTCAGGGACGCTGTGCCTGCCTGCTGGCGTGCTGGGGCCCTGGCTCAGAGAGAGCCACGTGAAGAGCTCAGAGAAAGGAAATTGTGGGCCCAGGGAGGTGGGGGGCTCAGTCTGGCACCCCATGTGTCTAATGTCAGTCTGGACTGACCTGTGGTTCAGTCCCAGCCTCTCCCATCCTCTGCGCTGGGCAGCGTCCATCCTTCCCCTGCCCTGGGAGATGCCCCAGCCTGACTCTCCTCTTCCTGCTTTTTACACCTCGTGTGTGCTGTTTGTCAACTGACCCTCCTCGGAGAAGGGGTCTGAGACCACCCTGTCCACAGCCCCCAGCAACTGGCACGGTTCCCAGTGCGTAAGAGCTGCCACACTTGGCTGCTGGGTGAGAGCAGAGGATGCAGCCATCAGTGCAAACAGGCAAATGGAACGGAAGCCTCAAGGGCACTCACTGCCTGGCCTTTGGAGGCTGCGATCTCAGTCTTTCTGAACTCACTGAGAGAACACTGAGGGAATTAGTGTTAAGGAATAACTGCATTTCAAAACTGCATCAACTTTTGAGATACCACAAGATTCCACCTCCATAGCCAGGCCCACCCCTGCCAGGGCGTGGGGCGCCGAGCAGAGCCTGGCCCCTGCACCTCCACCCACCGCCCAGGGAGCAGTGCCTAGAGGTCCATCCCAGACGGAGGTGCTTCAGGCCTCCGGCGTCTGCTGATCTGCCCTGGGTGTGATTTCCACCAGCCCACAGTACTCATCTCTGCCTTCGTACTCTGCCGACGATCTGGCCCTTACCACCAGGCTCTCCACAGGGCAAGCCCTTGACTCTGACGTTTTTGCAGAAGATCCCAGTTTTCAGTCAGAGGTCAAATCACAGGCAGGAGTTAGGCAGAAACAGGTCCGTTTACTTTTTCTCTTTGACTTATATTTAAGTCTGTCTTTTTTTTCTTTTTTTTTTTCTTTTTGACAGTTTTGCTCCTGTTGCCCAGGCTGGAGAGCAGTTACGCAATCTCCGCTCACCGCAACCTCCACCTCCCAGGTTCAAGTGATTCTCCTGCCTCAGCCTCCCAAGTAGCTGGGATTACAGGCACCTGCCACCACGCCCGGCTAATTCTGTATTTTTAGTAGAGACGGGGTTTCTCCATGTTGGTCAGGCTGGTCTCAAACTCCCAACCTCAGGTGATCCACCCGCCTTGGCCTCCCAAAGTGCTGGGATTACAGGCTTGAGCCACCGCACCCGGCCAAGTCTGTCTTTTAATTACAAGTGCTACACAAGCTTGTAACACATTTAAACAATAAAAAGGTAAAGGACATGGAGAGTGGTGGTCCCTGTCCGGGTCCCTGCCACTCACACGTCAAACGCCCTCCCGGGCGGCGCCGTCACCCTCTGCCAACGCTCTCGGTTGGCTCCACGGGTCATTTTCTAAAAGCCCCTCCTCTGGCCTCTCTCAGTGTCCTTTGAGCTCGTGCCCCTGGCTCACGGCTGCACGGGGCGACATGCGTGGCCTCACCACTCTCTCATGCGTTAGGCACCATCTACTTACAATTCTTAGCTGAGTCCTTGTGGCGTCAGTGTGGAGGTGCCTCAGCCTGCACAAGCGCAGAGCTGCCTGGAGGAGGCAGGGTTGTGACTGAGACCATCAGAATGGGCGGGAGGCAGATGGCGACCTTTGCCACACCACGAACGTGGCCTTGCTGGGCCGGGGAGCTCTCTGCCCTGCGAGCCCCCGTCTGGTGCAGGGATGTGGAGCTGAGATGCTCTTGGTGATGCATCAGGAGCTGCTGCTGGGTCCACGAGGGCCCTCTCCATGCCTGGGCCGGCAGGGCCCGCACCAGCAGCTGGCGTCCATTCTGACGAGGGGGTTGGTAAGCACGCTGGATACCAGCCACACAGTCATAGAGGCTCTGCAGAGACGACACACAGCCGTGAAGGGCTCCAGAGAGCTTTGGTGGAGCTGGCCTTCGGGAAGAAGCAGAGAGGAAGGGTGCCACCCGTGGGGTGCTGGCTCATGGCCCGCCAGGCTGGTGCAGCCTGCTGCAGTGGTGTCCTTCGAGGTCAAGCCCCCACCCCTTGGTAACCAGCTCCGGGGGGAAAGGCCACAGGGACACAGATGTGGGGAAGCAGAGCCCATGTGGTGTCGGTGGTCAGAGGGCTCTGGCCACAAGGTTCATGTTGGCAGATAGTGACAGCCAGCCTGGGTCAGAGCCCGCACTGAGGGCTTCGAACTCCCACTGGAGCTTCTGGTGTCGGAAGGGTGGTGGTGAGGTGTGGTTAGGAAGATCGGGAGGGCAGGAATTGGAAGGGCAGCTTAAAGGGAAGAAATGTGGCTGCAGCCCTTTGCTGTGTGTCCTGAGGGAGGCGCTGCCTAGTGCCCACGTGTCAGGAAACACTCGGTCAGGAGAATCCGACCAGGAGAATTCCTTTCACCAGAGTTTGTATCAGGTGGGTTCTCAGAATCAGAGACCCCAACGGTAAACCCACTTCCCTAGTTCCAGGGCCCTTAAACTCACTTCACGCTGAAGCTATTCTGTAATAGATAACTCCCATAATAGATAGCTCCTGTAATAGATAGCTCCCATAATAGAAAACTCCTGTAATAGATAACTTCCCTGTCTTTCCCCAGCGAATGCAGCCTACGTGACCCACCGGTTCTATCCTACTGACGTGGATTGTGTTGTGGGAAGAACGTTGACTGGCAGCAGGTAACTCTAATAGGCGGGTCCTCTCTGGGCTGCAGCAGAGTGAGACATCCTTGGTCACACACCCAAACTGAAGTCCTGGTGTGCACTGTGAGCTGGAGGAGACACAGGCCTCAGCTCCAGTCGGCAGGATTAAGCCGTGCTGTGATGGGCTGAGGCATAAGCTACCGGGAAATCCAGTAAAGGATGTTTCTCTGCCTTTTAAATTTTTAAATATGAACAAGGGACATAAAGTCCGTGTTTGTTTCTGAATTGTAGTGTGTTTTCTCCAGGAATTAATTCAAGGAGTAAAAATCTTCCACCCAGACATATGTCAAAATATCAGTAAGGAAGGAAAGGTCATATTCTGCTTCAGGAACTTTGAAAACACGTCCCAAACTATAGCTTAACAGGCTTCACAGCGCAGCAGCTCAGCTCGGACTCCGCAGACCACCCTTGGGTCTGGCCAAGGACGTGTGGGGTAGCTGACAATGCCGTGATTCCACCAATGGCAAATCCATCTGCTCCTGGCGCAGCTGTTTACTGGCTTGGCTGAACTGTTTGCGTGAAACCAAATAGCGAACGTGTTACAGTTGAGTCCCACTTGCAGGCGCGACGGCGACTTCACTAGCACCGTCCGGAAGGCGTCTCCGCACTCCTGTTCGGGGCCTGCTGTCAGAGAGGGCGAAGGCCAGCGGGAAGGCTGTTTCCAAGGGGAGCGACCGGGGCGAGCACAGAGCTTTGCCTTTACAGTTCAGCAGCGTGCCTGCATAGGAGGGAGGGTGGGACACAGGCTGTCTTCCCTCCAGGCTCTGACTTTCATTAAAAAAAACAAACAACACTCACAGGTTTCCTTTCTTAGAAGCAAGGTCTTGATACAGAAGTGTCTATCCTGGTCTGCGTTCCTGGAGGCCCCAGCAGCTGGCCCCATTCTCCTTCTCACAAGGGACTTCTGGGCCCAGCAGAGGCTTCACCTCAGCCCACAGAACTCACTCTTGTTTTCAGGAGCACCGGGGGTCCCACAGGGGGCAGGGCAGCAGGTAGGCAGAGCAAGGGGCTCACCTTCCCACAGCCGGGCTGCAGTGGCCTTGCAGCAAAGCAACAAGCAGCAGACACCTCTGGAGCTGCACGAAGGGCACAGCACAGCCACTGCCTGGAACCGGAGCACAGTCCAGAGGGGCTGCTGTCTCAGGACCCCAGGGAGTCGCCCCCGCTGGGGCTGTCTCAGGACCCCAGGGAGTCTCCCCCGCTGGGGCTGTCTCAGGACCCCAGGGAGTCGCCCCTGCTAGGGCACACAGCCGCAGGTCTGGGCCCGGCTCAAAGAGCTTTCCATCAGGAACAGCTCAAGTGGGCTGCAGCCTCTCCGTGGCAGGGAGGGTGTGAGGCCGTCGGGGTCAAGGAGGATGCGGTGTGAGGTCCCTGACTCAGCCCCGAGCTGCACCCAGGAAGGCACACGGCAGCCGGGGCTGAGGGGACAGGGTCGAGGGCGGACTGTGGACAAACCTGGCACGGACGGCAACATGGTGGGCGTCGTGAGGCAGGGCCATGCCAGAAGAAAAACCAGGGAGCCAGGGAGACCTCGCCTGAAGAAGCTGCCAGGGAAGGTGACTTGAAACTTTGCATTCTCCCTTTGGCTTTGATGACAGGAAACAACTTTACCTGTTGAGCTGGTGCCTTTTCTGAAAGCGAGTTCTCAAAGCCCTTCCAAGTGTGTTCTGCCACCTGGACTGAGGCTTCTGCCCCAGCTTGGACAGCCAGGCATCGTTAGCGGGGATATTAATGTTTTATCAGGGCTGTTCTATGAGAGGCCGGGCGCCAGGTGTCCTCCAGACTAGACCCACCTGTGGGACTCAGCGCTCCAGCCCCTGCTCCTAAGAAGCAAGTCTGAAGAGGGCCGTTCTGCGAGGCAGTGGCAGAGGCCTTGGCAGGAACCCCTGAACCTGCCCAGTGGAGAGGCTGAGCTGTGTCAAGAGGGTGGCAGGGCTGCTCCTCCACTGTGCGTCCTCGCTGACCGAGGGTGTGTTTCACAGCAGTGACGGGCGCCGACTGATTGAGGGTGTTTCACAGCAGTGACGGGTGCCGACTGAGGATGTTTCACATCCGATGGTGATGGATGCCGACTGACTGAGGATGTTTCACAGCGGTGATGGGCGCCGACTGACTGAGGGTGTTTCACAGCGGTGATGGGTGCCGACTGACTGAGGATGTTTCACAGCGGTGATGGGCGCCGACTGACTGAGGGTGCTTCACAGCGGTGATGGGCGCCAACTGACTGAGGGTGTTTCACAGCAGTGACGGGTGCTGACTGAGGGTGTTTCACAGTGGTGACAGGTGCCGACTGACCAAGGATGTTTCACAGCAGTGATGGGTGCCGACTGACCGACTGATGGAGGATGTTTCACAGTGGTGATGAGTGCTGACTGACTGAGGGTGTTTCACAGCAGTGATGGGTGCCGACTGACCGACTGACCGAGGATGTTTCACAGTGGTGACAGGCGCTGACTGACTGAGGGTATTTCACAGTGGTGACGAGTGCTGACTGACTGAGGGTATTTCACAGTGGTGACGAGTGCTGACTGACTGACTGACCGAGGGTGTTTTACAGCGGTGACGGGTGCCGAATGACCGACTGACCGAGGATGTTTCAGTGGTGACAGGCGCTGACTGACTGAGGGTATTTCACAGTGGTGACGGGCACTGACTGACTGAGGGTATTTCACAGTGGTGACGAGCGCTGACTGACTGAGGGTATTTCACAGTGGTGACGGGTGCTGACTGACCGAGGATGTTTCACAGCAGTGACGGGTGCTGACTGACCAAGGATGTTTCACAGCAGTGACGGGTACCAACTGACCAACTGACCGAGGATGTTTCACAGTGGTGATGAGTGCTGACTGACTGAGGGTATTTCACAGTGGTGACGAGTGCTGACTGACTGACTGACCGAGGGTGTTTTACAGCGGTGACGGGTGCCGACTGACTGACTGACCGAGGATGTTTCACAGTGGTGACAGGCGCTGACTGATTGAGGGTATTTCACAGTGGTGACGGGCGCTGACTGACTGAGGGTATTTCACAGTGGTGACGAGTGCTGACTGACCGAGGATGTTTCACAGCGGTGACGGGCACTGACTGACCAAGGATGTTTCACAGCAGTGACGGGTGCTGACTGACCAACTGACCAACTGACCGAGGATGTTTCACAGCGGTGAACGTCCTGAAGACAGAAATGGAAATTCCCTCAGAACATCTCCGTTGTCTGGGCTCTCCCATCTTCACGGTAACACTCCAGGATGGTCTGTAGTCAAGAGCGGGCGGGTTGCCATGGTTCAGGTCTGCAGTCACTCCCTGAGCTGGAAAAGCCCCTGCGGATTCTGGAGGTCACACCTGCTCAAGCCCGTTCCTCCACTCTGACAGTGGTGACCCTGGGAGGTGGCCCTGGGAGTCAGATTCTCAAGGGCAGAGTCAGGGTGAGAAGCTCCGAACTTTGAGGGAGAATCTGTGCCTGCTCTTCTCTGCAGGGCTGAGCACACCCCGGGGCCTAACGAGAAACTCCCTTGACAGGTGAATGACGAAGGAGGAATCACAAACCAGCTAATGGCTGTGTGCTGTGTGAGCCTTTTCCAAACTCTAGACCTGGTCTGCTGTTGACGGCCACTTCCAAGCTTCTGTGGCCCTGCCTCTGCGAGTAACCACACGTACGCTGTTTCACGTCTGCAGGATCGTATCCGAAGAATAAATTCACAGGAATAGAATTGTTCACATGCATTTGCCATCTGATGGATGTGGCCACTTTTCTGTTCTTGGGAAGAGACGGGCTTTACGCAGCCTTCACAGCGCACGAGACACTGACTGCCCACACCCTGGTCCTGGGCAGGGCTTTGTGAGCAGGTTGAGCATTTTTTTCATGTAAAGTGCCTTATGTTTTGTTTTCTGTGAACTCAGTTGAAATCCTTTGCTTCTTTTTACTTATTGACTTACTGGTCTCTTTCTTATTGATTTAAATATTTGGAAATGACTTTCTGGTATTAATTGCAAATTTATTTTTCAGCTTGTTATTCTCTTTTGATTGGCTCGTGGTGGTGTTTCGTTCTAGGCAGAAGTTTTTTATTTTTGTGTCATCATGTTTCTTAGCATTATTATGGCTTCTGGGTTTCGTCTTGTGTTTAGATCTTCCATACTCCAATGTCATAAAAAATTCTCCCATGGTCTCCTCTTTGCTTCTTTTCTTCTTCTTTTTTTTTCTTTCTGGCAGTTACACCTTTGCTCTATTTGGAATTAATTTTGGTGTAGAACCAACTTTATGGTTTTTCCAGGAGACTACCTACTCAACGTCATTATATGAATATCCTGTTTCCCCTCATGATTTAAATGTCTTTATCATATAATTTGCAGTATTTTGAAGTCTATTTCTACACTTTCTAATTATTTATTTGCCAGTAACATTTTTAAGTGGACATAGTTTTAAATGGAATTTTATAACATGTTTTCATATCTGATCATAATAGTTTTCTCTATTATTTGCTTTTTCTTTTAGGTTTGTCTTATCTATTCTTAAATATTTCCTTACACACACTTAGATTTAGCCTGTCTGATTTTTTAAAGGTTAGCCTTTTAACTGGGATCCTATCATATGTGCAGAGACCAACTTTGCAAACTGAAGCCTGTACACCTGCCTGGCTTCCGCCCCATCTGTGCGCGCCGCTCCGAGGCAGGGCCGATTTCCTGGTGTAGATCTTTCACATTTTTGCTAACCTTGTTGAATTACATTTTTGCACATTTTTTTCAATTGCCCCATCAGGGTTATCCAGATGTACAATAAAATAATCTGTAAGTAATCATCGCTTTCTCTGCTCCTTTCTCATTTCTGCACTTCCAGTTTCTTTGCCTTAATTGCACGGGATGTGCCTGCAAAGCAGTGAGAGAAGGCAGCCTGGAAACTCTGAGTGTCTTGTCTCCCTCACGGCTATGGCGCACGGTCAGGATGAGGCAGAGGTCATTTATCAGGTAAAAGAACTATTCACCACTTCCTGTTTTATCAGGAACATTTCAGTCTCTACTTCAAAACACAGAGGAGGAGGTTGACTTCCATCCACTGTTTGCCAGCATGTCTAGGGCTGGTCATACTACTTTTCTCTTTTGCTCTATTAAATGGTGATTGATATTAATAGACCCAACACTGAGCCACTGCTCCTTGCCCTGGGCAGCACAGCCCACACTGAGCCGTGGTGTGTGATTCTCAGCGTGCTGCTGGGCTTCGTTTGCTCTGTTTCACTGGGCTCTTTGCTTTGCTATTGACACTTTAGGTTGGTTGGTAGTTTTGGGTTTTTTTGTTTTTTTGTTTTTTTTAACTGGTCTCTGGTGGCAATGTCATGCTGGCTTCAGAAAAAATGTGGAAGCTTTCCTTCTATTTTCGTTTGGGGCAGTTTAAATCCTGTTGGAATAGATGGGAAATGGCACAACTGAACATTAACATTTTCCGTTCTTTATCCAAGTAACCTTGAAATGGGTCTTTTAATGTGTCTCTGTCAGAACTTAAAATATAAATCAGACATTACAAAGAAAGTTCAATCTTATTTCAGTTGAGATAATGAAGTCTAAGAGCTGGAGTTTGGTGAAAGCCCAAGGTAGAGTTGTCCTTAAATCCGTTTGGTGCCAACACACATTTGTCGGTTAATTCAAAGGTTGTTTGAAGGCCAGATTTTAATCTGACTTAGGCAACACTCTTGATGCTTACAAGCTGCCATGGTGAATGATACAGAAGACTCCAATTCAGGGAGGGACAAATCCCTGTTTTTAAGGAGCGTAACGTCCTATAGAGCAAGGAGTCTCATGGGCCTGACCTTGCCCCGGACAGACCTGCGGTGACCACACAGTGGGTCTTGGAAGAGTTGGCGGGAGCTGGACTTTTGAAAGGGTAGAATCGAGGCCAAGAGGGGTCATCCAGCCTGGGAGGACCCAGGAAGGGAAGGTCAGTAGGGAGGGGTCACCAGTGCTCACTGCGATGGAGGGATGCTGTTGAGCTCAGGAAGGCTGAGCTCCCAAAATGGCCAGTGAGACCCGGGCTCCCGACGGAGGACCCGTCCCTTCCGGTGAGACCCGGGCTCCCGACGGAGGACCCGTCCCTTCCGGTGAGACCCGGGCTCCCGACGGAGGATCCGTCCCTTCCGGTGAGACCCGGGCTCCCGACGGAAGACAGGTCACTTTTACAAGGAAACTTTTAAAACAGATTTTGCAAAATTCTGGGGGCCACGAGTGATGATACCTGGGCCCAGGGCCTTCTCCATTCCAGGCAGAGCCATGATGGGCTGACTCCAACCAAGTGGTGGCTTCTCTGTGTCCAGATGGGATCTTTCAGGGGCACTGACTTCCCAGGGCGTTTGTGGGATGTGGGCGTTCTGTGTCACCCCACTTATGCTCAGCATCCAGTGACAAGAAGGCCCCAGAGAGCCCGGGGCAGAGCTCGGCCTCCGTGTCTGACGTCAGCTGTGCGGCAGGCCGGGCGACTCAATCATCTCAGCCAACGGCAGGCAGCCCAGGGCCTCTCTTCCTGGGAGCGAGGACGCTGGTGTGCTGTGCCCCTTGTGATAAAATGCCGTGGTTCCTGTGGACACAGAGCTCCCTCACCTGTGCTGTCTGAGACCCCGCGTGGCCTCCTCATGCCATGAATGTGCAGTCCGCATGCCCTGAGGCCCAGCATTCTGGCACTCACGCCAGTCCTGTGCAGAGCAGGCCCACGCTGCTATTCTTAGTCCCAGGATTCCAAGCTCAGACGAGAGTGAGGAGGGCTCCCCACAGACATTTGCTACCAGACTGTGAGACGCTGGCAGAAATAGAATGTAGACTTTGTGACGCTCAATCCCAGGTCTCGCTAAAGAAAACGCAGGCTCAGTTTGGCATTAGTGTGTGCCTCGGTCTCTCCATCTCACGCGAGTGACGTATCAGCACTTGGCTGATGTCCTTAGCAGGGAGGAGGTGGTTCGCCTCTTTTGGAGACTGCCATGAACTGGCTACTGCAGCTTCCATTATCAGCTCCTCCACTCAAGCTAAAAACTCAGGAACTCCCTCGGGGGGGTGGGATCCGCAGCTCCCACCCCTCCACGATTGCAATGTGCTGTAGGTCCCTTCCGGAGCAACTGAGCAGAGCGTCTTCCTGATACTGTGGTCCATGGACGGCCCTGCTAACCGCTAACTGCAGCCCATGTGTCCTCAGCACACCAGGTCTCCAAAGCGGCATAGGGGAGCAGATGTCCACTGCCGTGGGGCGGCTTCTGGACAGCTGCTGCCCCGGACTGGGAGGCTGAGAATCCTCAGCCTTAGATTCCAGCCTGCAGTTTGGGAAAGGCACTGGAGCCAGGTGAACAAGAACAAGCCTCCACCCAGCTCTCAGACTGGTCAGCCATATTCCCAGCTCTACCTGCTCTGAACTGTGGGGAGAAGGGCCAGAATGGAGGTGGGTGAGTGCTGAGGGAAAGGAGGTGGGAGAGAGGTGAGAAAGGAAAATGGAGAAGGGGAGCCTGGCCTCCCAGCTGCAGAAACCCCGGCTCCAGTCTGCCCCCCAACAGCCTGCTCCCCCAGCCCCAGACCATCCCTCAGCCTTCTGACCCCCCAGGTCCTTAGACCACGTCCCAGCCTGCTGACCCCCCAGCCCCCAGCCCCCAGATCATTCCCCAGCCTGCTCCCCCAGCCCCAGAGCACCGCCCAGCCTGCTGACCCTGAGCCCCCAGCCCATCCCCTAGCCTGCTGACCCCCCAGCCCCAGACCACCCCCTAGCCTGCACCCCCCCAGCCCCTAGCCCATCCCCCAGCCCATCCCCCAACCGGCTGACCCCCCAGCTCCAAGCCTATTCCCCCAGCCTGCTGACCTCCCAGCCTCAGCCCACCACCCCCAGCCTGCTCCTCAGCCCCCAGCCCACCCCCGAAGCCTGCTGATGCCCCAGCCCCCCCCCACCCAGCCCCATTCCAGAGCACAGATAAAAGTGAAACCTGAGCGGCAAATGTTTGTGGAGCCGCCGCCAATCAAGGGCTTCGTTGCCAGGGTAACCGGGACACTTCATCAGCTCTGAGAACAGATGGTCAGTGAGTAACAGGCAGCATATGTTCCCGTAAGCCCTGACACGGGCACAGATGGAGGGTGGGCGGGAGGCTCTCCTCCCTTCCCATGGGTGCGGCATTGCCGAGAGGCACAGAGGCCAGGGGAGCCCGCGTGGTGCTGGTGAGTGCAGATTACTAACACGCCAGGGCCGCTCCCAGCCTGGCTTAACCAGAGCGCTGCACTGTTAACAACACCGGGCACACAGGGCCGCGCGCTGAGCTGAATCGCATCCAGGAATCCTCACTAGCAGCCTGCCCACCTTCCAGTGTCACTGTCTCAGGCCTCTGGTTTCTGTGGATGTTTGCAGGAGAAATCAAACTGCCCTTTACAGGACCAAAGGAGAATCTGATGTCTTCCGGGCATGGAGGTGGGGGTCCCAGAGGGTGCGGCCTCAAAGCCTATCAAAGTCAATATACACAGGTTCGCGTGCGCTGGCCACTGGCTGGTGTGACAAATGATTCGTCTCTCAGACCTTGTATTCCCTGTATTTGATTTGGCCCCCCAAAATGAGGTCCCCAGTCTCTCCACTGTCACCAACATGAGGATAGCTCAGGGAGCAAGGATCTTGGTGATTTCATCGTCGATTGCCAGCATGATTAAAGCAACTGCCTTTCACCAAACATCTACTATACCCAGACCCTCGATA
Source organism: Macaca fascicularis (assembly GCF_037993035.2). Lineage (NCBI taxonomy): Eukaryota > Metazoa > Chordata > Mammalia > Primates > Cercopithecidae > Macaca > Macaca fascicularis. Next base: position 635,193 of record NC_088378.1, read on the forward strand.
CACCTCTGGGATCCCATCTCTGCCGGCCAGCAAGGGTGGAGGAGGTGTCTAGCCTGGCTCTGAGTTCTACGCCCAGCTGGGCTCCAGGGAGGCGGTCTTGTGGTCACAGGCCACAGGGCAGGCCTGGCTGTGTCTGCACTGGGGCTATGCTGTGGCCAGGAGAAGCCAGGCACCCTTTCTCCCGTGGACAGTCCTGCCAGCTTCAGAGAAGCCCTGGGCTCCTTTCTCCAGTGTCTGCTGGTCCTGGTGCAGCTCTGTCCGGAGTGGGCACAGCTTCCCAGCTCCCATTATGTCTCTGGTCTCTAATCTCAGGCCTGTCTGTGCTCTACACGAGTCTGCCTGGTTCACCAGGCCCCACAAATTCACTGCTCACCGGTACCCAATACAAGCACAGCTCTGACCCTCTGGGGTCCTGTAACAATCTTCAGTTGGATCCTATCCCATCCCAGGAATCTCCACAGCAGATTTCTGCTTGGGCTGGATGTGTTCCAGTCCTGAGCAGGGCTCTGCCCTATGGAGAGGCCTTCGATATTCCGCCTCTAGGTCAAATGTGGTGGAAATCCATCTGCAAGCTCAGAAGTTATCAGGAAGAAGCCAGCAGGGGCAGCCACTCGACAGTTCTCCTTTCCATAACAAATCAGGTTAAAATCTGCAGGAGCAGGCTTGATTGACTAGAGGGATCAATCCAGTACAGAAACAAATGCCCCGGCATGCTTTGCAGGGAGCCTGGACACAGAGACAACGTTTGCATGAATGAGACCTGCCAGGTCCACTGGTGCCAGTGAACAAACTACTTATGGCAGTGCCCAGTCAGACAAGCTGCCAGGAAAGCCAGGAATTTCCTTTCACCTGCTTTCTGCTTGACTTGGTTTACCAACACTATACATCCAAGAGAAAAAAAATTAATGTGCATTTTCTCTTCAGGGGCACTTGTGTGAAAAACATGTGTCTGCCTGTCATCATCCCTGGGTGAGCCCACGGCCACCAATCCCTGGGTCACAGCTCCCCAAAACCAAGAGAAACAGCTGGCGGGACAAAGCCAGGGCAGCCCTAAACATGCCACATCACCCCAGTGCTATGCGAAGGAAGCTTCAGGGGCATCTTCAAGGAAGTGTGTGAATCTGAGTAAATTTTACAGATTAAAACTTTTACAAATTGTATAAAATTTTAATCATTCCAATTCAGCATTTAGAAAAATACTTGTTTAGTGGGAAATTTATAGCTATAAACGCCTATCCACAAACAAAGAAATGCTTAAAATCAATGACCTGAAGTTCCACCTTAAAATGCTAGAAAGAGAAGAGCAAACATAACACAAAGTAAGTGTTAACAAAAACTAAAGAACAGAAATCAATGAAATAAAGAGCAGATGACAGAGAAATTTAGCAAAACCAAAGTTGGTTCTTTGAAGAGACTGGCAAACTTGATAAACTCCAATTTTATAGAATGATCTATAGAATGATCAAGAAGAGCGAAAGCACAAGCTAGCAAGGCCAGGAATGGAGGAGGGTCATCATAACAGACCCTACAGGCATCAGGAGAATCAGCAGCAGATGGTCATTGTCCTGTTAGGGCTCAGACTCAAGACAGCTTTTTGGACAGAAACCTGTGTATCAATTGTGATAGTTACACGGGTATTTCCATTTGTTAAAAATGCATAATTTTGTTGGATGTACATTATGCTTCAATGAACTTGATATCAACAGTAAAAAGATTTTCCTGCCTTCTTAAGCAGAGATAAGTTTTCATGTTCCTCTGCCATAAATTCAGACATTCATTACACTTTTCTCTAATTCCACACACTGTGAGGCCCTTGGGAGGTGAGTGCTGGTTGCTTCTGCCACAATGAATGCCCATAGCAGGGAGCAGTTGGACCCATCCTCTCCCCAGGGTCAACCCACACTTTTCCTTGGTGCCAGCCCTCACCCTCCAAGCCTCTGGTATGTGGCTTCCACCAGCTGCAGCCTAGGAAGCCGTGACATCAACAGGGTTGGCTCTGGGGCTGCCCAGGCCTCTGAAGGAGATGGGTGTCCTTGTGCTGTCAGGATCAGGTGCTCTGAGAGGGCCTGGGAGTCACCTGTGCTTTCCCCAGGCAGTAGCCACACTTAGGAGGAACCGGAGGTTGTCAGATGAATGAGCGAGGTGCCCTTTGGGGCCCACTAGGCTCTGGGATCTCTCATGACCAGACACGCATTTTTGCCTTTGTTTAGGCAAATAGAGCCATACACATAATTATTTCAGTTGGGCCAAATCTGTAAAAGGAAAAAAGAAAGATTTGAAAACTCACTCAAAATGATGCATTTTGGGAACAGGAATTTTACAAAACCCAATCAAATATTTGTCGGATACCCACCATGTGAAGTCACTGTCCCAAGCCTTGTGGGGGACACGAAAATGAACAAAGCAATCCCCTGCCCTCAGGGTCTCACAACAGCCCAACCAAGGCTGTGTACCTCCCGTGCTGAGAGCTGGGCCTGAGCCTCGTGTCGGGGAGACCTGGAGATATTCCTGGGGAAAGGCGGCATCACGCTGAGGCCTTTGGTGGACAGAGAAAAAAACCTCAAGATATTTACCCAGCTTTCCACTCAATGTCCCAAAGTACTAAGGCTTCTTCAAGTTAGTTTTTCCTTCCTAAATCAGGCTCGTGTTGCTCGCAGTTTCTCCGCCCATGGAAAGCTCACCTCAGTAGATGCTCAGCTGTGCCAGGCATCTCTCGTCCTCCCGGGGTGGCTGGGGGCATTGACTTTTGCCCACCGTGAAACCTGCACTCTGCACACAGGGCCGGCTGTCCCGCGTGCCCGCTGCGGTCGGTTCCAAGCTGCAGGAGTGACGTCTGGAGTCTGGTTCTCGGGACCTGCCCATGTCTTCATCGCACAGATTCGCCTCAGGTGGAGGGAATGGAGGGGCTGCTGTGAGACCGTGAGTTTCTCCAGAGGACTTTGACGTCCTCCTGGTCCCCCAGGGTAAGCACTTCTTTCAGGCGCTGGTACAGCCAAATAGGGCAGTCAAGGTCACGGTGCTGAGTCACTGCGGCCTGCCCCATCCCCTGCAAAGTGCTGTCTGAAGCGAACCCCAGCCTTCCCTCATTGACGTGGTCCCAGGCACTGTCCCCCAAGCTGTGCTGCCTTCCTGGAGGCTCAACCTGGAACTTCCAGAGGTTTGAGGAACCTGACTAGGTTGCTATATGGGAATGCAGATGCTAAATTTAGCCCTGCCCATCTCAATCCCGAATTCCAAAGCAATGATTGACAAGTTTTGCCAGTAATTCATGACTCCAGAGCGTGTAGTCCAGGCATCCACGAATCCTCAGCCATGGGATGGAGGGTAGCAGTGACCAACGGCTGCATGGACAAAGTCGGGACATGGAGGGTGGTGGGGGAGGGGAAGCTGCGGGAAGACCTGCGGCACCCACAGGCCTCACCGATAGCTGGGGTGCCAGCTCTGCACGGCACTGGTCGCCATGGACTTCCAGTCCAGCCACCCTTGTGTGTGTTTCCTCGGACCTGAGCCTGCAAGGACAGAGCACACTCATCTCCTCCCTGCTGTAACCTGAGCTCCCCATCAGCTGAGGTCCAGGCCAGGACCAGCATGTCAGGCTGAGTAGCTAAGAAAGGAGAACCCAATTCCACACTCAGGGTCTGCAACCAGAACTAAGACAAGGAGAGTGTCTGCAGAGAGGCGCGTTGTTTACCTGCAGAGGGGCCACTCGTCCGGTCTCTGCAGCCACCTGTGATTTCTGGACCCTATTGGACAGTGTTTTTGCTATGGCTGCTGTGATACATAACTACATACCTCGTGGCTTAAAGCAACACACGTTTATTATCGTACAGTTCAGGAGGTCAGGAGTCCAAAGTGGGTCTCACTGGGCTAAAATGAAGGTGTCGGCAGGGCTGGCTCTTTCTGGAGTCTCCAGGGGAGAACTGTTCCCATCTTTTCCAGCTTCTAGAGGCAGCCAGCACTCCTTGGCTCATGGCTGCATCACTCCAACCTCTGTTTCTGTCTGGCCCTCCTGCCTCCCTATTATGAGGACCCTTGAGGTGCACGCAGGGCCCACCTGGATAACTCAGGACCATCCGATCCGACAGCCTCAACTTAATCACACTTGCAGAGTCCCTTTGCAGACCCCAGTCTGGTGGGGACAGCAGCAGTCCCCACCACCTGCCCGTGTGCCCCACCAGCTGCCCCATGGGCCTGCCATGCTCTGAGCTGTGTGTAGCATTGAGGCAGGCAGAGCTTGGCAACCAGTGACAAAGACAAAGGGGATGAGACCATGGACAGCAAGGAGCAAGGTACTGGGACCACACCCCAGTGCCTCTTCTCTTCCCTGGGCCAGGCCCTTGTCAGAGCCTTCCTGCTGTTCAGTGAGTGGGACAGGGAGGGAAGAAAGGCCTTCACCTGTCAACAGCAATCAGCCTCATGGGGCCTTGGAGGGCGAATTCCTCTGCAGTTTGCGAGTGTCTGAGAAGACTGAGTGCTGAGTGAGTGGAGAGCAGGCCTGGACATCCCACACAGCCAGCGCCTCCACACACCTGGCCCGAGCCACTGTGAATTATTTTATCCTGCCGTTGTCCCCTTGGCATGGCTAGAACCTTATTAATTGGCTCTCCATTGCTGCATATATATGCACATAGTTTACTACGGCACATGTATTCCCATTGCAATGCCTACTCCCAGATAAATATCACTTTCTGTTAGAGCGCCTGTCTCTGTTGTTTAGGTTTACGTAAGTGGTGTCTAGAGCAGAAGAAAGACTGTGATGGGAAGGAACTGGTGATTCTTACAGCTGGCGTGGAGTTCTCACCTGAGCCCTCTGAGCTCTCTGCGTCTGCCGCTTGCTTTTCTACCCTGGTGAGTCTTTGCTCAGGCCGAGTCTCGCTCTTTTTTGGTAGAGGCATTTTGATGTCATAGGAGTTTGTTTTGGTGATAAGGCCACCTTTAATCAAGGACCTTCCATCCCTGCTGAGATGATAAAAGACCTTGTGTCTTTTCCAGCAAGTCCTTTCTGGTATAAAGTGTCTGATTCCTGCAGAATCTCCATTCTGTCTCTGAGGCGTGTCTTTTTTAGTGAATTTGCTTTTGATTCTTTCTGTGCACCTAATTTGATATTTTGTTTGATGTGGCTCTTTTCTCTTGCTTGTTTCTGGAAATCTTCTAAGAGCAAAAATAAGCATTCTAAATGCTGGACACAGGATGGCTCACTAAAAGCCACTAGAGTGGTTGCCACTATCTAAAACACTGGTCCAGACTCCTGACATTCTCTTGAGAGGATTTATAGGATTTTTTTGCTCTCAAGAGATTAATAAGGAACGGAACGGGATTCTCAAACATGAAGATGTGCCAGGTATTCTGGGACTCCAGCTGTCTGTATTGTGGCCCATTCTCATGCACATTTTTAAACTGAAGGGGCAAATTACACCAAGGAAAATTCAGAGCTCAGTGGTCATTATCCGAACTTTCTAAAAGAAGATTCTACAACTATAGAGTTAGCATTGTAAGTCCTCTATTTTTTTTTCTGCTTATGTCCAATCTGCTGACCCTTCTGTTGGTATTGAGATAAAACTCACTGCTTATGATACTCCAGCCAAGGTTCTTTTAAAAAAGTCTTAAAGGGCTTTCAAATTACTGGCTTTACAAATTACAACAGCTCCATGGTAACCAACAACCTAGACACTTTTTGAAAATGTAAATTTAGATTTGCCTAACAGTTGCTTAGGGTGATGGAACAGTTAATTGAAGGACTGATAGTCTAAAAGGAAAGACCTAGATAAATGTTTATAAAAGTTAGGCTCTGAGATCAAACAGGTCAAAATCTGGAGCTCAGAGCAGTAATACAATTTTTTATATCTCTGGCATAAACATTGCTTTTTCTGTCATGCAGGAGCCAAGGGAAAAAAGCTCCCAAAACCTGCTAAAATGTTTCCCACCTGCATTGACCAGTCAGGGGCAAGGAAACCAGACTGCAGACAAAAGGCAGATGTTTTACTAATTCAAGGCTACTTGGACATTTTCTTTTTCCTTTTATAATTCAGCCAGTTCAAGGTAAAACATAAACATTAAAAATTTAACACTAAACTCATTTGAAACAAACAAAAATGTTTTTTAAAACCAAACTGCTTAACCCAACACTTTGCTGCACAGCCTTCATTAGACTATCTGCAGGGCAAAGAAAGTTTTCACCATGTGAACAGTTCCCATTTTGTCAGAAAGATAATTTGGATCCACCTATCATTTATGAACCAGTGAGTTCGTATATTTTACTGTCTCATGACTAAAATTCTACAATGAAAGCTATGAGAGCTTTGTGTATGTATATACCTCTAGGTGTGTTTCTGCATATGTGCATGTATTATGTTTTATGTTGTATCTACATGGTGAAATCTGGCAGAGTGGGCCAGAAGTCCCTAAGAAATTCCATTGAGATTTGCTGAAATGAGTGCTCATATAAAGTATACAGCTATTAACCTAAATGTCTTCTATTTCATGTGACCTAAGTAGATCTTTGATAAATAAGCTGGTTTAAAAATCATTGGTAAAATAAAACTGGAAGTATCTTCAAAATTGTGAGTATACATTTTTGCCTGGGTTTACTGGTGTGATAGTTTTATATTTGTCTCTGCTAGATGTTTTAAGGTGTTCAGGGTTTGACACAAAAGTTGTAAAACTATAAACTCAGCCTAAAACAGAGTGATCATCGTGCAATTCTTCGATAAATAAGACTAATTTAATATTGTGGTTTAATAAGAACAGCTGTGTCTTCAGAGTTATTGGCTAAATGCCCATATATTTAACTTTAAGGTTCTTACTTAGATGAATGCCTGATATTCACAGGCTATAAAAATGGTTAACAGGAAATAACTTGAAATGATGACAAGCTTTGTCTAGTATCTCAGTTTTCATAACTAATCTAGGCAAATTGTTAAAAATAAATTAGGTAAATGTAAATGGAATAAATGCTTATAAATAAGCTTTTCATGTAATTTGAAATCTTAACATTATGTTCAGTTAAACAACAGATACTCATTAAATGTCTAGATCATTTCTAAATAAGATTTAAAAGCCTGAAACATCAATTGCTAAACATAAATATAAATTTGTTCTTGTCTTCTTACATTTTATAGAAAGACTAAATGTATTTGGGTCTATTAATATATATAAAACACTATGTTATATGGAGAAACATATTTCTAAGAATTATAAAATGGCTCTCATCCATAAAATACCAATATGTGACAAACAGTTCAAAATTGCTTGCCAGAAATTAAGTTACTAAGAATTAAAATTCTAATATATATATATATATATATAATTCTGCATATAAAACATACAAAAAAGGAAAATGTGTTTTTGATAAGAAAAATAAAAAAGGCATAAAATGGGTTCTTTATTGAGAAAAAAGAATAATTCTGTCTAATTCACAGGTTATTTAAAGGTTGTTTCCAAATATAGATTTAGGAAGGAAACAGAGGCAATACAGCAAGGAACCAGTAAATAGGAGAGAGAGATACGAGGAATGTTGTGGGTATGAAGATGCATTCTTGGTAAGGAAGGCTATTAAAAAGAAAAGAGAATAATTTTATATAAGAAAAAATCTTGAGTAGAAATTGTTGTCTTAAAACAGCTGGTTATTTAAGAAAGTGTAAATGGGGCACAAAGCAGAAATTCTAAGTATGTTGCCAAACGTCGCAATGAGTTGTGATGAGGTTTGTGAAGGATGAATTTATAAAAGGAATTAAGTTGGCTATAATTAGAAGGAAATTATTTATAAGTCTTTCTGAAGATTGAGCTTCAATATTAAAAATACACGAATACAAAACTAAAAACTTGGTACTCTATGTTAGAACAAGCTTTTCTTGAAATTTTGATCTCGTCTTAACAGCAGCTTTTCTCTTTTCTGTTTTGCAGTCTCCATTGAGTTTCCCTAGTTTCAGATTAGATCTGCTTTTTTCATTCAGAACAGTAGTTTCATTTCTCAAGGCAGCGTTTTCCTCTTGAAGCCTCTCAGGTTCATATCACAGAGGCTCTTCTGCTGGATCTCGCTGCACATAACTTGCCGGCCAGGCATCAGCACTCTGCTCTGAGGCCTGGGATGACAACTCTCTCCAACTTCATCAGCTCCTGTAACGTTTTTCTCCAGCTCTAATTCTGTTGTGAGGGCCTGAAGCAGAAATGTTTGCCTTGGAGACCTAGAAAAGCAATGCTTTCCCCCAGTATAACTTGATTCTGTACTCTTGGCTTTCTTGATGAGTCTGAATTGTTCCGTGCAACCAGGAAATCTCACATGCTGTCACTAAGAGCTGTGCACTCTGACTTGCTGAAGGTACTGGTTTTCTTACAATATGGGACACACTTATAAGTTTGGACACACTTTTTTTTTCTGTGTTTAATTAAATTCAAGTACCTTTCATCAGATTCAATTTCCAAGATACTTAGATGGGCTTCCCAGAAGGAAGAGCAATCACAGCGCAGGAGGGTTTCTTTACCTTCTTGGTAACTGGCCTAAAAAGCCCAAAGAATTTACCTTTTACCAAGACAGTTTCCTGTGTTGTCTTCATTAGGTTTTTGATTACTTAAGAAAACAGCTTGAAAAGGGTTAAGGTTTTAAAATCCATATACTTTTCTGTATTGCTTGTGAAGTCTTTTGATTATTACTCTGATTAAATGACTGTATTCTGGTTAAATGAAGTTATTTCACTGTGACCTGTCATTCTGTTTTGGTCAAGTGTTTTGAACCTTTTTATATCCTTGGCAGGCTTCCCCAGGATTGAAATTCTAAATTCAGTCTTTTTGGCCTATAATTAACTTTGAAATTTTCTAGTTGGGCCCCTGGAGAGCCTCACAGAATGTTCTCTCTCATCTTGTAGAGATATTAAATAATAAGGCTTATTCGATAAATTATATGGAAAGCATTGTGAAATGATAAGTGATACTAGATCATTCAGTTACATTTATGTATGTTATGGATATGAATGTTTCAAAAATTATATAAATTCATAGAACTCCAATATGTCATCAGCCCTAATTCTGGATATTATGTTGTGTGCTATAAAAATAACTATGTCCTTGTTACTTGCTGATTATAATAAAATTCCATCAGAGCTTTAACCATGGCTATTCTAAGTTATTATCTTACATTCTCCCCTAAAAGCGTCTGCAGTCAGACTCATGGAAAAGATTTCAACAGGTGCTCTTACATATACATTTCTTATAACTTTAAGATCAATAGAATAAGTACCAATTTTTTTTTTTTTTTTTTTTGAGACGGAGTCTCGCTCTGTCGCCCAGGCTGGAGTGCAGTGGCCGGATCTCAGCTCACTGCAAGCTCCGCCTCCTGGGTTTACGCCATTCTCCTGCCTCAGCCTCCCGAGTAGCTGGGACTACAGGCGCCCGCCACCTCACCCGGCTAGTTTTTTGTATTTTTTAGTAGAGACGGGGTTTCACCGTGTTAGCCAGGATGGTCTCGATCTCCTGACCTCAAGATCCGCCCGCCTCGGCCTCCCAAAGTGCTGGGATTACAGGCTTGAGCCACCGCGCCTGGCCAATAAGTACGATTTTAAAAAAACTCTAATGAAGAAACTGGTGGGCTCGTGAAACTGCTCATCAAGGTCAAGTAGAACAAAGATTAATCACTTGAGATTGATAATGTTTTTGTTATTTTTATTTAAAACATTATTAGTTCTTTACTTTTTGCTTTCCAGGTGTAAGGACATTTTCTCTCTTAAACTGTCTACAATTTACAGCAATTTGGTAAAGAATACTTTTGTGATGGAAGCATTTGGTTTTTTTTCTTCTTTCTTGATTTCTCCAAAATTTGAAAATCATTCATGAGCATTTTTATGGCAATAAAGTTATTGGCTAAGTTCAATAAAAATCGGCTCTCTCTTTACAACAGAATACCATTTAAAAATTATTTCTTACTCAGACTTTGACTGGTGAATGTACACAGAATGCCTGGTTTCAAGGGTTCCCAGACATACAGTGAGTAGATAAAAATGGTCACTTCCTGGCAGGCGCAGGAACTTTAAGACTGTAAGTAAAATCTAAAGTCTGCTGTGGTTTGGCTTCCTAACCCCCAGAAGTTTTTAAATCTCAGATTCCTGTGCGACAAATGTAGGGATAAAATGTTTCTGAAGAAAAGCTATAATACACCTCTTATTAGATTGCAGCTCTGTGCATTGTTTTCAAGCTCTGGTTATCTACCTATAGACTAGACTTGAATTATCCTAACTCCTCCAATCCAACTTTCTTACATAGAGTTACTAAAATTGAATACTGCTTTCTTCCTGAAGCCCTTTAAGCTGAAACTATATAAATTTTAAGGAACAAGTTTCATGTCTGATGTTTGAGGAACACCCAACTTACCAAAACATCCACTGCCATAGCCAGAGACGTTCAAACTGCAAACCAGGCTGAGAACTGGATGGTTCCATGCTGTAGACAGCTTTTTCCGACGTTAGAACAGAACTCTGTATCATAATAAGACTTTTACCCCTCTTAATGCCCACCTATTTCACTTGACGGGATCATGGCCAATTGATTTATCCAGTTGGCTGCCTTTAAGCCTAGGTTCGTGGCTCAAAACCATTATGCAGACTAGGATAGTCACATTACTAATAATTTTACTTTGAATTTCCCCTTTTAAAACTTGGTATTTGTTACTTGTTAAATTTTTGTAGACGTGCAACTCCTAACAGAATAATGCTCGCCCAGCCCTTTCAGATGATAACAGAAGACTATGGAAAAAGACAAAATTGAACTTAATACTAGATTTTAGGTAGACTTAGCCTGACAGCCACTCCCTTCAAACCTCCCTTGTTGCTCAGATGTGGCTAAAGGGTTTTGACACTGATCCCTACCCACCCATCACAGCCCACAATGTGGGACCACACCAGCAACCCAGGGCAGGTCCATCTTGGCACCAGGGAGCATCAGACCTCATTGCAGCAGGATTGATCGGTGATACTTTTGGAGAGAGACCTTGATCAAAGTGGAAAATGTGGACGCGGTAAGAATCAAAATCAAAATGGGGTCGCTTCTGTTAACAAATGCTCTGACGTGCTTGCTTCGGCAGCACATAAACTAAAATTGGAATGATACAGAGAAGATTAGCATGGCCCCTGTGCAAGGATGACACGCAAATTCGCGAAGCGTTTCTTATTAAAAAAAAAAAAAATGCTCTGATAAATAGAGCTAGGACAGACCCTAAAGGGAGGGTGGTCATGCACCACTGCGCAAAAACAATTGCAAAAGACTGAAAAAATCATCACCCTGCACAAACGCTGTTGCAACCTTACACAAAAAACACTTCTACATCTGTCCAGCAAGTGCCTGTCCGGCACTGAACTGGAATCTCCCTCGTTATTCATCTTTGCAGCCAAGGATACTTATCTCAAAACAATCCTGCATTCCTCCTCACTTTTCCCTTAAAAACCTTTGTCTTCTTTGACTTCCCTGAATGTGCACAGCATCTACTAGGGCACGTGTATTTTCATTGCAGTGTCCTATGTCCCAAATCAATGTCATTTTCTCTTAGAGCCTCTCTCTGTGTATTTCTGCTGACAGCCTATTACCCCCACCCCAGTTGCACTCACTCTGGACATTTGGACAACAATGTGGATGGACATCATGGTTCTCTCCCCACTCCTGAAATGGATGCTGCAGGCAGGGGGCTAGTGTGGCAGGAAGCCCTGAGGGCCTGTTAAAGTTGCAGCTTCTCTTCCATGGAGGGTACAGGAAACACGTTTTGGGGCATTTACTGTGGCTTGTTTTAGATTAACTTGGAAAAGGGAGAAAACACCAAATATTTTCCATCAATGTTCTAAATGTTAATTATTTAACAGTCTCTTTGCTGCTCAGAACTGAGAACACTTTTATCTGATAGTTTTTTGTTTCTTTCCAGTGTTTGCAGTAACAATGAAGTCAAACGCTACGACGAATTTAGATGTGGAGTGAATGAAGTGTCCGGCCTTCATCAGATACTCAAGAAATTCGGACGGAGCAGATGTCCTTGCACGTAATTCACACCTTAAGCCCAAATATAATGCAATGAGTTTTTATTTTGTTTCAAAGCATCAATGTGTGTTCTTTTCCTGCGCGTTCCTTAACAAATGTTACGGCTCTAAATTTCTGGGCGACTGTTTGCTAATGAATTGTTTCTATACCACATCATCCTGAGGCCAAAAGGCGAGTGCAGGAAGATCTCTGTTCATAGCTCTAAGGTAGCAGAGCCAGCCTGGGAGCAACTTGAAGATGAGAACTGTCTCGTGCCTTTGTTGCCCCAACACTGGGCACAGTAATTGCTCCAGAAAGGGGAATGAGTGAATAGACAGATGCCTGAACAAGCTCCTGGGCATCCAGGAGTGTAACTGCTTAGCATATGCGATGGGTTCGTGGATTTTGTCTTTAAAAGTAAGCTTCAAGTTAAGTGAACAATAAAACTTGTGTAGACAAATTAACAAGGATGATGCTGAAATGAAAATGGCAATCATCAGGTAATACGTTTTGTGACTTTATTCACTTACGGAAGGTAGACATTCTCTATGGGGGGTTTCTGTTTGTTGCGGCCCCCCTCATTTGATGGGATCACGTCTGATACGCAGGCAGATAAGTTGGTGCATTTATTTTCTTTCCTGTAAAAAGTTCTTTGACTTTTGCTGATAGTTTTCAAGAAGGTATTTTCCATGAAACCACATGAAAAGAAAAACAGAACCACATCTCCCTGAGGAGCTGACACATCCCCTGTGGATTCCCTGCCCCAGCTTCCCCCATGCCCCCAGCTCTCATGAGCCTCTGTCCTTCCTGTTGAAACACAGAGCAGCTGGGACCACCGTGTTTCCAGATGTTCGGGAGCATCTGGGCTGGGCTGGGCTGGGGGGGGCGGGCTCCCTGCATGCCTGGGGACGCTGCCTACTGAGCTGTTCTGTGCTTCCAGGCAATGTCCATCCATGGTGACCCACAGCTCCTGCTCCTTCCAAGGTGAAGGCGAATCCACACACCTCATAGGCTCCTTCATTTAATAGCTTTTCAAATGACTAAGAATGTGCCAGAAGCTCCACAAGTCAGTGGAGACTCAGCCGTGCACAGGACAGAGCCCTGCCCTTGGGGAATCTGTGCCAAGCAGGGCAGAACAGACCTGAGCCGGTAGGTCTAAGTGCTCAGGGGCCAGGTGCATTATCGCTGCCTGCCCTCTAGCCTGAGCTGGCGTCTGAAGAGGGCAACCTGCTGGTGGAGGTGAGGTCTGTGCCCGACACCTCCATGGTCCAGAATGTGTGATTTCTGGGAGGCAGCCACACTGGAGGGGACAGCCTTCTAATCCATCACCCCTTAATTGGCTTTGGAATGTATACCCTTACTTAGTGGAAGATTTAGTTCCTCAACTGTGTTTTCTAGGTTAACACTAAGCCAGCTGGGCACAAGAGGATGCTGACCCGGAGCAGCCGGGAACCACGGGGGGTGAAACTCATCCAGGAATATGCAGGAGCTGAAGCGCTTTCCTGGGCTCCCCCTGCCCAGGGCCTGTGTGCATTTCAACGCACATTTCCTCAGGCCTTAAGAATGCCACCACAGCAGCCATGCAGCCATAGAACTGGCGGCTTGGGACAGAGGGCCTTTGGGAGAAGCCACGGCTGCCGGGCGGCTTCTCAGGACACAGGTCCTGCTCTGGGTGGGGCAGAGCTCTCTGGTACGTGGGAGTGGTGGGTGGCTGTGTGAAAGGTTGCTCAGGGGACGTGGATTACGGCCTCCACTGTCCTGTGTCCTCACACCACCACGGCACCCATCCAGCCCACTGATGACTGGCCGGAGGTTGTGAGGCAGCCCCGGCCGCCCTCCTCACATGCCTGGGCAGCTGGCACAGCCGCAGACATTCAGCCAAGGCAGCTCCACCTGGACCATCTCTGCACATCCACCTGTGTCCTGTACAGGAGGCAGGCTTCTTGGATTTAAATTCCTGTTCCAGCTAGTAGGCAAGAGAGGAAGAGAAGAGCAGCTATTGGGGGCCTGAGTGCAGTAGGAAAAAAAATAGAGAGACTTTAGGTCAAGGCCAGGCCCATTTGTGCTCCTGGGCTGGGGAGGAGTGTGGAGAAAAAATTCACTGAAAACAGGATGAGGGACTCATGGCTCTCGAGCTCCCATCAGATATGTTTTTGTAACACGTCTCAAAGGGACAAGGATAACATTAAACTACGTTATGCTTAGTAAATTCTTGATTTTATTTGTTATTTTTTAGAGACAGAGTCTCACTTTGTCACCTAGGCTGGAGTACAGTGGACTGATCTCGGCTCACTGCAGCCTCCATCTGCCTCCTGAGTTCAATTGATTCTCCTGCCTCAGCCTCCCGAGTAGCTGGGATTACAGGCGCCCGCCACCACGCCCGCCTAAATTTTGTATTTTTAGTAGAGACTGGGTTTTGCCGTGTTGGCCAGGCTGGTCTCGAACTCCTGGCCTCAAATGATCCCCCCGCCTCAGCGTCCCAAAGTGCTGGGATTATAGGTGTGAGACACTGAGCCTGGCCAAATTCTTGATTTTAAAAACATCTTCTCATTCTTCTTTATTGGCTTGTTTTAAGCGGTTATTCAACTTTGTATTAAAAAAGAAACCTGTCAGTTCACCAGTATTAATTCCTAAAAATGATTTCAATAAGAGCTGAGTTCAGCTGCACACTGGGCCAGAAGGCAGCAGCCAGGGACGGCCAGGGTGTCGCCGGGGGCGGGACTTATCTTCCTTTCCGTTGTAAAAAACAATCTAACCTCCTGAAAGGGGATCCCGGCGCTCCCTTCTGTCCGGCCCACTTGGGCAGGTTTCCTTGGTAGTTGCGGCCTGAGCTTGCATTTGGCCTCAGGTCCCAGGCTGAGTTTTACCAACAGCAGCGCAGTGGCTGACCAGCCTATTCCGAGGCTGCAGCCGCCTCCGAAACCTCTGACACAGGCAGCGCCCTCCAGGCTGGGGAAAGGTCTGCACGCGCGCCAGAAACACAGGAAGGGAAGGCGTCTCCGCGCATCAGGGGCTGGCTCACTGGTTTGTGGATTTTCCAGTCTCTTAATAATTTCTTTTTCTAACCATCTTTCAGCCGGGTGATCACGTGTGAGTGTTCCAAAAAAAAGGAGGGGATAGACCAACGGCGCTAAACAGCTTACTGAGAAGGAAGGCAGAAAACAGCAATGGGATTAAAGGGTCAGATCGTGAATGCACCGACCCTCTTTTTTTTTTTGAGACGAAGTCTGGCTCTGTTGCCCAGGCTGGAGTGCAGTGGCCCGATCTCGGCTCACTGCAAGCTCTGCCTCCCGGGTTCATGCCATTCTCCTGCCTCAGCCTCCTCCTGCGCGCCCTCCTGCGTGGGTTTATCTCTGCCTTCCGCACACTGGACTCAGGTCCTCAAGGGCAGGTGCCCTCCTGTGTGGGTTCATCTGCCGCGCACTGGACACAGGTCCTCAAGGGCAGGTGTCCACAGAACAGCTTCCCAGCATCCAGACTCAGCGCCTGGCACATCATAAGCCCTGGTTCAAGTTCTGTAATGAATGAGAGAACCAGTGTGGCGCACTGACTTCCTGGCTTCCTCCCTTGCAGCTTGGTTCCTTCCGTCTGCTTCGTGTGGCCAGAGTGATCTTTCTAAAACCCTCTCTCATAGAAAGTCCCTGAAAAATGCATAAACAAGTCCAGATCCTCCCAGGCTTCCAGGGTCTTCACAGTCTAACCCAAGACTCTGTTCTCATGTCTCTCCTGCTTTTGCTCTTCCAAGACCTTCCACCCAGCACACGCGGCTCACCAGCCTGGTCAACACGCACGCGCGGGTCCTGCCCACCCGGCTCACGGCGCACGCGCGGGTCCTGCCCACCCGGCTCACGGCGCACGCGCGGGTCCTGCCCACCCGGCTCACAGCGCGTGCCACCCTCTTCTTTGTTCCAGTTACCTGAGTCCGTGCTGTCATCTCACCCACATGGGTCGCCCCTCTTTCCTGTCTGCCCCGCTCAAGAATGAGCTTCTGGTGGGCAGGCCCAGGTGGACTCATCTTTGGGCCCTGGCATCCAGCACGGACAGCACGCTTGTGGACACAACCAGTCTGCAATGTACCAGGCCCTGTACGCTGCACACGTGATTTTGGAAATACTGTCTACTGAACTGTGTCCGCATTTGGAAAATTTCCATAACTCACTGAACCAGTATCTTCCACATGACCCAAGCATGATGTTCACAGGAAAAAGATTCATTCAAAGTGCAGGACAGACCAATGGATTGTGATACAGCAGCACGTGCGTGGTCACCGACCGGCTTCAGATTCTACACTGTGGTCTTTAGAGGATGACCACTTGTGGAGTTTTGATGTGGTATCAGGGAAGAGTCCACAGTTCCCCAAAAAGGCCACTAACAAGCACCTCCCTGACTTTTCTTTTTGACTTCAACAGCAAAACAACACATTGCTGTGGGCTGACTGCAGGAGTGTGCATGTGGCCCGGTTTTCATGGGATTCAGATATTATGCAGATTTGCAAAAGTGTAAAAAAAAATGCTGCTCTTCTAATTTTTTTTTTTTGGAAAATATAGAGGCTTTTTGCAAAAACAACATTAACATGTAGGTGGTGTACTGTTATTTTGAAATGAATTAATAAACACATATTTTAAAATTTCTCTGGTAAACCTGCAATCTGCAGTAACTTTTAAGTGTAGAGGGGTCTGGGACCATGGAGAATGAGACCTGCTGCTGGAGGGTAACTGGGTTGGACAGAATCTGTGTTGTCTGTGACCGTCTGATTTCTGTCTTTGGACACCTACCCACAGCACCCTGGCAAACCTCATGGCCCAATGAGTGCCTGCTGCTTTTTCATAAAAGAAAAGTCTTCCAGTATCCAAACATAACAGGAAAGCAATTTTGTTATATAAATGCAGAAATACTTAGTTTGGGAGTCAACTGATTCTGTACTGGGAGAACTTTTATGAAAAGCTGATGGCTCGGTCTTACTTCATGCCAAGAACCCTCCTTTAAACCAGCTTTGAGACTGAAGGGTCAAATTGTTGCCAGGAAATGTACAAAACCCAAGAATATTGTAAAGGAGCAAAGGGAGAGGAGGATTTCTGAGGAAAAAAAGAGCATCTGACTCTCTGTTAAAACCCTTCAGATAGAAATAAAATTCTAGAACTATAAACTGGCGCTGCCACCTTAGAACCCAGAGAGCCTCCTGAGGGGTGGCACCTCTAGCACCAACACACCACCGTCTCAGAACCAGCTTCCCACAGCCAACTCCAACCCAACACCGACACCACCATCTCAGAACCAGCTTCCCGACGGCCAACTCCAACCCCAAGTTAGAAAACATTCTCCCTTTCACGTGAAATTCACATTTCTCCTTCACAAACACACCCTGCTTCCAGCCCATCTCTCATCCCCAGAGGAGCTTTTGGAAGAGACATGTTCAGTCGCCTCCTCACACTCCACAGATTTTTTTTGTCTTGATTTGAATAGTAAGGGCTGTGGCTGGAAGCAATTGATTTAATAGACAAATTGGTATCTTAATTTAACAGAATTATCTGCATTGTCCATACTTTTACAGCTACAGGGACTGGGTCAAGGGAGAGCCTGTCTCAAACCATTTCATAAAAACGTACAAACCCGATGCTCACAAAGGGGCAGAGGACTGAGTGGACACCTAGAAACACCCCCAGGGCCCCTTTCACTCTTGGTATTAAACTGTCTCATATAAGATGGGATCAGAAGACAGTGAAATTGTAGAGAGCCAGTGGGGAAACGTATGACCTGCATGACCTTCCTGGACTACTGTATCTGGTTTTATTGAAAACGTGATTAAAGTTCAGTGGCCCCCGTGGGGAAACGCAAAGCTGTAATCAGTGAAGAGCTGGTGGTTTCCTGACGTCCACGTGTGACCTGGACTGCCCTGGGTTCTCAGGTTGTCTCCTGGTCAGGGTGAGGCCTGCGGGACCCCGGCCCAGGGTGTGGGTGCTGCCAACAGAAATCACCTCAGTCTCTCACAATGTGTCTTATGGGGTTTATTCTTACTCCAGCTTCCACAGATAAAAGAGACTTTTTAGGAAGTCATAAAGAAATAAAGATAAACCTCCTTTTGAAGGGCTGCTGCTTCTTTTTCTTTTTAGTTCAGATAACATGCCAGGTAGAAAAGGTTGAAGTTGACTGTTTTTTATCTAACATCTAATAAAGTTGGCAATAATGAGATAAATCAGATTCTTAGACTGATTTCACCCTTCAATTTCCTCCTTCAGAAAAACAAACAGCTTGCAAGCCAAGGGCTGTTTCTACAGGCCTGAGGGGCTTACCCACTGGGCTTCCATGCTGTAACATTGCCCACAGCACCTGCAGCAATGGCAGGAACAAAATCAGCCATGCAGGCAAGGGCCACCGGGGAAATGGGGGCTGGAGGAGGAGCACAGGCCACAGGGCCCAAGGATGGCACAGGGGACTGCAGACGCACATGGCCAGCAGCCTTCCAGGCACCCAGGACCAGCTCGCACACTTGGCTCAACGTGAGGGAAAAGGAAGAAATCAGGGCATTTCCAATGACTGGCTGGTTTCATCACTGTTTGACTAAATTTCATCACCGTTTGACTAAATCTCATCACTGTTTGACTAAATCTCATCACCATTTGACTAAATTTTATCACCGTTTGATTAAATCTCATCACTGTTTGACTAAATCTCATCACCATTTGACTAAATTTCATCACTGCGGGGGGTTGTGGCAACAACAGTGTGTGTTTATAATTTGTTTTCATTTCACTTCTGTGATGCCTTAGATTGAAAGTTGTATTAAGAAAGAACCTTAAGCATAAGGAATCTAAGTTATGTTTGCACATATTTAAATAACATTGGGTGAGCAATCACAAATCACAGGACTCCACACTTTTTCTTCTTTCCAAGGGAATGTACACATGACTTGAATTGGAGAAATCCTGAACTGCAGCAAACCCATCTCCTTGAGGACAATGACACTGGCTTAGGCAGTCAAAAACCAAGGGTGGCCGAGTGCAGAGCAGGGCCAGGTGATGATGCTGTCACAATACCCCATGCAAACCACATGGACTCCGATTGTCACCTGGGAGGGCTGTCTTAGATGCCCTACAGCCTTACCAGCTCTCGAACTTTAGTAACAGGTCTTGATGAAAAACAAAAGCAAACAGTTATGTTTTCTTGCAAGTAATAGCAGACCATTTGTATTTGGCAAGAAGTCACAAGACTGCATTATGGAACAGTCACCACATGCAGGAGAGCCGCCAAGCCCTCAGTCTGTGAGGCCGTGGTGCTTCCTCTGCATGGTGGCTTCGTCCAAGGCACTGGCAGATGAAATGCTGGAATGGAGGAGGGGCCTCGGGCACACTCCTGCCCACCCCTGTGTGTGCCACCAGGTCATCTTCTATGAGACCTGAGTCAGGCCAGTCACTTCCTCTCTCCAATGGAGAGCTCGTGAGCTAATGATAAGGCCATTTTTGACAAGACAAACTTAAACAAGAAGTCACAGCATACACACTGATGTGCACATCTCTATGGAGTTTATGAACTTGTACCAGACACATGTGTCAAAAAAGCCAGTGTGAAAGTGACTTGCATGAAATCGCATCCTAAACCAAGGGTGACAGGTTTGAGGGCAGCTGTCAGAGGACACTGCATGCCAAGCTGGTGCTGCAGATGTGGCCAGGGCACGTGTGGGATGGAGGAGAGGTGTTCCTGCTGTTTTCTACCTTTCCAAAGGAGAGAGCTCACAGAGGCTGCTCTCAGCTACTTAGCAGAGCACAAGCCTCTGCTGACCACAGGAAGATGGTTCTTCCTTTCTTCTTTTCTGAAAACACATTCACCATGTATATGTAAACATTTACTAATATTTAAGTTAAACACGATCGTTGTATTTAAGGGTGAAGATCAGTGAGACTTTTATGTGGCCGGCAGGTTGTTTTGATGAAGTGTCTGCCAGAAGGTTCTCTGAAGCCCCCTGAGCTGTGTCTCCACTCTGCTTCAACTCCTTGTTACTCTAAGAGTCAGCCCCACTCTAACTGCTGCACGTAGGATGCACAGCACAGCAGAGCGGCTTAAGCCATGTCCACGTGATGCCATGCAACACATCTGTACTGGGCATCTGTGTAAAATGCACGGTGAATTTCATCATATGCCTTGATTGCAGAATAAGCAAGACACACTGACTTTATGCTCAATGTCCAAGTTTTTAAACAATGCTGTCTTCAACCCTGAAAGGGTTCTGTCCTATTCCGGCAAGTAGGTATCAGCTGGGCCACCTAAAACACCAGCAATCATGTGATATTCCAAGCCGACTCCTGGGACAGGTGACAGAATCAATGTCTCCCTCATCCAGTAGAAAGTGAGCTGCAGCCGGAGGATCTGGGGTGTGGGACGCAGCCCCAGGAAATGTGAGTGGCTGAGGCTGAGGAGCATCTGTTGACTGTGGACTTGTGGATCTGTCACTTGTAGTTCCCTTTGTGAGTGCAGTGGCTGAATTCCAGGTGTGTGTGAATGTGGCAAAGTGACCGATCTGTGGATTTGTAAGATATGTCAAGATTGATTGGGAAAACTTTGTTCTATTTTTTACATACCTATCTGACCTAATTCTAGAATGCCCTTCAGACCTGCTCCCTCCCTTCCTGAACGGAAGATCAAAGCCATCACTATGGATCTCCTAATTGCTGAAACCAAAGATCACATTTTCAGCCATTTTAACCTATGACTAATTATAGGCCCCTGGCATCTCAGGGACACCGCATGTGTTTCCTCGGGACGTGCCCTTTCTAACGGCCTGTGGTGCTGTGTGATCAGTTTTCTCCCCGCCCCTCTCTGTAGACTCACCTTTTCCAATAGACCCACGAGTGCTGGTGTTCCCAGGTTCTATTCTTGGGTCTCTACAAGATTCCTGAGTGGTGCTGGTCCCTGCCATGCCTGTGTCCAGCCTGACGGGCCTGCATGCCTCTAGTGTTGGAAGGAAGCTGTGCCACTGCGAATACAGTGGTGTGTGCTCACTGTGCTGCGTAAGGCTAGATGCTTTATGGATACACATTCTCTCATTTAAACCTGGGGGAGGTAATGTTATCCTTTCAGACATACGTGCAGATTCAAGGTGGCTGTCATGCCCATGCCCTGTGCTAACAGGCGGTACACACTGAGTCAAGACCTCTTGCCCTACGCCAGTTGCCCAGCCACAGCAGTCCTCAAAGCTGTGTCTTTCTCCTCTGCTTGTGTCCTCCCCTGCATTTCCTAAGGTCATGGTGGTAAAATCTGAACCCAACTCAAGTCAGAAGCCTAGAAGTTGTCCCAAGGCCCTCCTCTGTCACCTCCTACCCTCCCCCAGTTTCAAAGGCTCAGAGCTTCTCTAGAATTTCTAAACTGTATCACTCTCCTTGTGTCTCCAAGAAGAGACCGGAGGACTCTTATCTAAGGAAACTGAAAAAGCTAAGGATTCTAAGATCAGGACTTCCCCAAGGACCCCATGACTGACAAGACAGCTGAAGACCCAATCAGGCAGGCAGGCTTTCGGCCACTTTTTTAAAGCCCAGCTCCTACACGAGACCAGGCATTCAAGAATCACCAGGCATTGCAGAAGAAAAACTGAAAATGAAAACAGACCGAAACAACCAAATAAACAGAAAAAGAAACTTGGAAAAAATAGTGTCTACAAAGGACACTATGAAATAACAAAATAAAACTACTGACACAATTTCCTCAGAGACAGAAGACAAAGTGTTGCAGCCATGAAACAAAGACTTTCCAACAAAAAAGGAACAGTCTGGGCTTTCAGAATTTAAAAACAGCAAAATTAAATAATTAATAGAAGGGATGAAAGATAAAGTTGAGAAACCTTCCCAGAAAGTAGGGCAAAATGACAGATATTAGGAGAGAAAATATAAGATCATTACAGGACTATGATATAGTGTATGACCTCTGAGACAGGGAACAGAACAGATAAAATGGAGGGCAGAAAATCATCAAAGAAATCATTCAAGAAAACTTTTCCAGATCTGAAAGAAATGAATTAGCTTTATGGCACTGCTACCTTTGCAGACAGGAGCACTGACAATGGGAGGTGAGGCTTGAGGGCTCTGGGGGCTGGGCCTCCCCCATGGGATCCTCTACTGGAAGCACCAAAAGGCTAGACAGGCAGGTGCCCCAGGACCACAAGGCAGCCATGCCTGGGTCCTTTCGAGAGGAAGCTCACCCATCCCGACCTCTTTAAGAGTGGGGGAAACATGTTCCTTGCCACAGGTCAGAGTCACAAACTCAAGTCTGTAGATGGGAAATGACAGAGATGAGTTGGCAAATAAAATACGTGGAAAGTTGAAGTAAATGCAGTGAAATCTCAGTAATGCAAAATCTTGAACATTGGTTCTGAAGTTGAAGCTTCTAATATTGGGAAAAGATGGAAAGAGCTGCGTCTTTTAAGTGGAGAATTGGATGAGGGGGGTAGGAAGCTCACTGACAGAGGCAGCACACCAAAAGCAGCTTCTACTGTGGAGGGAGGCTCAGCAGAAAGAGACAAGACAGACGGATTCTGGAAGAAGATTCCAGAAAATTATAAAAAGGCCACCTGGGAAGAAGTCAGATGCCCTTCCACCCATTTTCCTCCTCCCATTGATGCTAAGGATGGGACAGAAACTGTGGCAAAGACACCACTTGCACTTTTTGCTCAGGCAGGACAGTTTGATTGGACATTCTCTACAATAATGAAGCTAACAGTCAAAGATGAACTGAGGCAATCACACTGATATCTGGTCAGGCCAATTTAAGTTGCTAGGACATGTGTTCTGTGATGAAGGACTGAGGGGCTACACTGAAAATTCTAGAGTGCCCAGCATGGTAGGTAAAAACAAACCCACACCAAGGTCTCTCATCACAAAATTTCACAAATAGGGACAAAGAGAGGCCCTTATAAACATCCAGGGAGAAAATATGGGTACAGACAAGCATCGACAACCAGAAAAGCATCAGATGCCTGCCTGAAACACTGGAATCGGGGAGACAATGAGGCAATGTCTTCAAAATTCTAAGAAATTATTTCCAACCTAGAATTCTACAACCAGGTAAACTTTTAATTAAATATGAAGGTATAATAAAGACATTTTCAGACCTGCAAGGCCTCAAAAACATATTCCCTATTCTCCTCTTCTCTCAGGATAAGGAAATAAATCGAGAAAGAGGATTGTATGGGACTCAGTGCCCCAATCCCAGAGAGAGGGATGACAGCCACAGCTCACAAGGCAGGGCTGGGCCAGTGAGCAGAAGATATGTCGAGAAGATGAAATTGACAGGATGCCTAATATATAGGTGTACTGTGTACTGAAATGAGATTTCTGTAACTGAGAACTGAAATTATGATAAATGTATAGAAAACTAAATAAACTCACAGAAAAAAACAAGAATCTAGGGAAAACAAGTGATAAGTGAAAAAGTAAAAGTAACTATTTGGTTTAGCTGTGAACAGTGATTTCATGGAAATAGTAATATAAACTAAAATTAAAAACATTCGAGAGAACTCGGAAACGCAGTGAGATGAGAGGCAAGAGAGGAAATCCTTTGATGTCCATACTGAGTGCTAGATAGGTAATCCCTAAAACAGAAAATAAAGAAATAGCAATAGGAATATTATTTAGAAGTACACAGATTATTAGGAAACAATCATCTGAAAAGCTGAAAGTGTAAGTAGGTGTTTCTGGGAAACACAGAATAATTTCTAAATTATTCTGCTTTTATAAACAGCCTATAGAACTATTTTGACTCTCTAAACTATGTGAATGTTTTACTTTGAAAAAATTAAACCTCAAATTAAAAAAGAGTAAGTAGGCTGGGAAATCAAGCTAATGAATTATTGTAGGAGACAATGTTGAAACAAATGACATCTTTATACACTGTGAACTCAATAATGTAGATTAGTCAGTTGTTTCTTATGCATTTGTCTTTCAAATCATATAGAAAATAAAAAGTGCAGGTCTAAAAATAATGCTTTTAAAATTCCCCATATATTTATCTCTACTGGAGATTTTTTACTGTTTCATGTGGCACTTGGGAACCAGGCATCAAGTTACTGTCTAGGGCCCTTTAATTTTAACCTGAGGGATTTCCCTTTGGCATTTCTTGCACAGCAAGTCTAGTGGTAATGAACTCCCTCAGCTTATGTTTATTTGGGAGTGGTTCCTTCATTTTTGAAGGATAGTTTTGCCAGACAGACAATTCTCAGTTGACAGTGTTTTTTCTTTCGGCATTTTAAATGTATCTACCTATTGTGCTCTGTCCTCCAAAGTTTCTGATAAAATGGCAATAATTCTATTGAAGGTCCCTTGTAATCTATCTGATTGGTAACTTCTCACTCTCAGGATTGTCTTTGGCCCTCAATGGTTTGGCTATAATGTCTCGGTATGAGTCTCTTTCCAAGTTTATCCTAGCTGGAGTTTGTTGAGTTTCTTGGATTTGTAGATTTATGTCTTTTATCAAATAGGAGTTTTCAGAATTATTTATTCTATTTCTCTCTCTCTTCCCCTTCTGAGACTCCTGAAATGTGTGTGTTGGTCCACTTGCTGTTTCCCAGGTTCCTTAAGCTCTGTTCACGTTTCTTCATTCTTCATTCCATTTCTCAGGCTCAATAATTTTCCTGTTTTCAAGTTTGCTGATTCTTTATTGTCTGCTCAAATCTGCTTCTGAACTCCTCTGGTGAATTTTCATTTCAGTTACTGTTCTTTTCAGATCTAGAATTTCTTTTTGGATCCTATTTGTAATTTATCCTTATTGAGTCCATTTTCAATGGACTTTGTCCATGTTTTCTTTGAGCATCTTTAAGATAGCTGTTTCAAAGTCTTGTCCACTAAGTCTGACATCTAGGCTTCTTCACAAATATTTACTGCCATTTATTTTTTGTTTTGTTCGAATGAATGGGCTATACTTTCCTGTTTCTTGTATGCCATGTAATTTTCTTTATCGCTGAAAAACAGACATTTGAATCTTATAACGTTGTACCTCTGGAAATCAGATAATCTTCCTCCCCTTGGGTTTGCTTTTTGTTAAAGGGTGTCTCTGTGGTGAAGACCAGCCTGAGGGAAAAACGTCTCAGTTCTTCTTAGTTTTTTTCTGAACCTGCCACTCCCCTGGCCATGTGCTGGAGCTTTCTAAATTTTCTCTTATATATGGTTGCTCTTGAATGTCCTAATCCTTAAATGCCTGACTCCCCCAAAAAGCAAAAACAAATCAATAGAAACCCACCAGTGTCCCTCCATTAGATCCCATGAAGATGCTTTAGCCAGGGTCCTTATTGCTCATCCTGGCTCCAGCGAACTGCACCAGGAATGTGTGCATGACTGTCTACCATGCACTTGGGAACCAGGCATCCAAAACTGATGGAAACTAACCACAACTTACCAGGCAAGCTTCCCATTAGAGGCTGCAAGTTGTCAAGTAGACTCCCGAGTTCCAAAATACTTACTTTGGTTAGTTTCTGCCAGTGCCATTTTTGTTTAGGTGGGGATACAGATCCCTGGTGTTTCCAAGTCTGCCATCTTCTCTGACATCATTCCCCTCCCATGAATTTCTTAAGGTAACACTTCTATTTGTAAAAGTAATTTTGGTTTTGATTTCCTCAATACATATTTTTAAATGGTGAGTTAATTTCTGAGTGGAAAAATTTTTGCTTTTTATCCTTTTGTTGTTGATTTCTCATTCTATTTTTCTTTTCTTCTTCTTGTTTTTTTTTAAAGAGTCTTGCTCTGTCACCCAGGCTGCAGTGCAGTGGCGCAATCTTGGCTGACTACAACCTCCACCTCCCAGGTTCAAGCGATTCTCCTGCCTCAGCCTTCTGAATAGCTGGGACAACAGGCGGCCACCACCACGTCCAGCTAATTTTTGTATTTTTAGTAGAGACAGGGTTTCTCCATGTTGGCCAGGCTGGTCTCGAACCCCTGACCTCAGGTGATCCACCCACCTCAGCCTCCCAAAGTGCTGGGATTACAAGTGTGAGCCACTGCTCCTGGCCTCTATTTTCTTAAGGGCAGGAAATAGGCTTGTGTTATTTCAGTAAATTGGCTTTTCAGTATTTTGACTGAGGTTTACTTTGGGGTCTACTACATGGTTAAATTTTGTGAACTGCCCATCTGTGTTTGAGAATATTAATAAAAAGGTATCTATTTGTTCTGTATATTTCTATTAGAATAAGCTTGTTTACTTACTCAAATGTATGTCATTTCTTTTGGTTTATGAAATCTTGATTTCCGAGAGTGAAATGCATGTTAAGTGTCCTACTACTGAGTCTATTTCTCCTTGTATTTTGCTTGTAATTTTCATTTATTATGCCAGATGCATGAGGATGATAGCTTTAAGACTTTCCTTTTATTATTTACTTTTCTTCTTTTAATGTGCACACTTAACATTTCAGCATACATAAACTTACATTTTTCCAAAAACATCCAGATTTAATAAAAATTTGTGTCCTTTCTAAGCAGGTAAGAAATTTAGTATGCTTTTTTCTTTTTATCTCATTGCCCTCATTCATCTCTTTCCTTGAAATAATATGGAAATTTAGTCTCCAATTGTTCGGCTGCTTTGCTTTGGGTTAATAGTTGCTTAGCAATGACTGAAATTTTACTAATTTCTGTACTCAACATTGTTTCTCATTGCCCATGTATTCCTGTTAGATGTGCTCATTTTGCTATCCAGTTTCTCTTGGAAAGGATCTATGGGTCAAATAATTTCCGATTCCTGAAAATGTGTTAACTTTTCCTTAGTGTAGAATGCTAATTTGGCTGACCTTAGGATTCTGGGCTCAACATTATTTTTCTATAAAGGTAAAGAAACATGATGTGGCCGCTGGAGTAAGAAGCAGGTTGCAGAAGTTTTCTGTAAGATGGGATGGACAGCATGGAGGGGACACCGCTGATGACTCAGGGACAAGGGGCTGTCTGAGCAGCTGAGGGACCCTGGGTTCACAGCTGGAGAGATGGCCTTAAGTAGGAGCAGAGTGAGCTCATCCATGTGGGTAGGTTAAAAAGTGGATACTTCCTCTGTTGTGGATTTGTCTATTTCTACTGGTATTCTGTTTATGAATTCTGACTTGATGATGCAGATGCTTGAAGGGTAGCAAACATGGGTGTGAGAACTTACAGAAAGCAAAGTTGTCACCTGTGACTGAGGACAGGAGAAGTGCTGGAGGGTTGAGAAGAGGACACGAACCAACCATCTGAAGAGCGGGGGGAAGTGGGGAATGGCCACTGGGCAGCACCCAGGGCTCACTGGATTTAAGGTGGGACCAGTAATGATGACTGTGGGATTTTCTCTAGCCACATTCTAAAAGCAGAGTTGGATTTAACACAGGTGTGTGGTTTTACCACATAGACACAATAAAATAAGAGAGGCAAAGTAGTGTATACAAGAAAGTCACTTCCATTACTGGCCACGGAAGTCAGCAGATAGGGGAGGACAGGTGAAGAAGGGACCAGGGCCGATGACGGGCACTCGGCTGCAGTGTGCTGGGTCAATGGACCCAGCTCCTGTCTGACTGAGGAATCACCGTGTGTCAGAGGTAATGAGCTGTGTGGCTGGAGAGTGCTGGGGACTGAGACTGTGAAGGAGTTGAGTTACTGGTAATGACAAGGCCAAAGGTGGGGAACAAGATCACTGGGAGGGGACATCAAGAAACTGAGATCAGGGCACTGGAAGGATCAGCTACAGGATACTAAGGCTGCCAGAAACGATTACAAGAGTCATACTGGGAAGAGTTGACAGCCAGGAACCCGAAGGCCAACAAGGAGGACTGGTGGGTGGCAGGGTTGGATGATGAGATTCCAAGTTTGTTGCTTTAATGGAGAAGGGGAAATGGTCTGTGCAGAAGACTATTTTCCAAAAACGGCCATAGTAATACTTCTGGTCTCACATGATTTCCTGGGACTCTGTCCTGCTCAGTCAAGAGGAAGCAGTTTCTTCATCTCCATCTGAATTTGGACTTTTTTTTTTTTTTTTGGTCTGCCTTGATGGACAGGATATGGCAGAAGAGATGTTGGATGCTGTGACTTCGGAGGCTGGGCTATGAAGAGTAACATGGTTTCTACCTGGCTCTTTAGCCTTTGGGATGCTTGTGTTCAGAATCCAGTTACCATCCAGTTATCAGTTAACTAGTCTTCAGGACCAATGAGAGGCTCACATGGAGAGACAAAAGCCCCATCTAAGAGCCAGCATCAGCCAGATACAGGCAAGAACGAATATGTGTCCGACTCCAGGTCTTCCAGCCAAGCCCAGACATGGGAGCCAGGACAGGTGATGCCTGCCATGCCTTGCCTGGACTCAACGCCCAGAATCCATAAGCACAGTGAATGGGTGTTCTGCACCACTACATGCTGAAGCGACTACAACAGCCTGGAAACAGGCCAAGAATGCGAGGGGCATCGGCTCTAGGCACCAAGGTATGGGGGAAACGCCAGCTTTCTGTGAGCAGGAAGGTGAAGGGAACGGTCAAAGACAGGGTGGGTGACGGTAGATTTACGTGGAGTTTCAGGAGTCAGTGAAAGACCACAGAGCCGTGGCCATGGTGGCAGCAGGGAGATGTTTCTGGGGCAGGCTCACCATTCCCCACATCCACATGCTGAAATGTCTTACAAAGAATCAAAGAAATGTGAAAGTATATTAATTATGAGTAATAAACATATTTTGCTTTACTTTCAATTTGATACATGGAAATTTCATCATAAGACTTGACTGCAGTGTTAACTTACATATTGGAATGACAAAAAATTCAGTTCTCTGGTTTTTCAAGTGTAGTGAAGATTATATTAACTTAATGGCTTAAATAAGGCTTGTTAACCAAACACAAATATTTCATTGACAAACTAGAATTCAGGTATTATGAAGGAGAAAACAATTTTCAGAGATGCCCACTCTCTTAGTCTAAGAGATGAGGAATTTATTTGAAAGTTATACAAGTGCAAAGAAATAGATCTAGAAGCAGCAGGGTTTCAAATGAGCAAAGATGGAAGAAATAGAAAGTTAATGTTTACTGACATGGGGAAATCCTCACAAGAGCAATGAAAAAAATCTATTTCCAAAGCTAGGAAAAAATGTGGGTCCTACAAGACTTGCATGGAAAATAATTAGATGTAAATGTCCTTAAGAAGAAACTGAAGGGAGTGGTTAGGGTATTTAAAATGTAAGAAATACAAATGTCATAAAATACCCAGAGGCCGTGTCCCTTTTTAGTAAACACTCAGGATTTTAAGGAAAGATGACGCTTTGGAGCTCTGTGCCTTTGGCCTGTTGGTCAAGGTAATTCGTCAAGTGCAGGCACACGAACGGGCCTGCAAGCACGTTCAGGGGCTTATTTTGTTTTTAAAGAGCAACAACCAGAAGGAAGTGTCTTCAGGTGACAGAAGTGAGCACTCCTAAGGACCCTGGGCACCTTCAGAGCCACAGTGTGGCCCAGCAGGACCGGGGGTCACACCAGCTTTTCCTCTCCTTTCTCAGGTGGAGAGAGACATGAGTTCGAGGTTTCTGGAAGACGGCCTCCCACAGAGGGCTGGCCTTCTAACTCCTCATCTGAATCTTTTCTATCATCAACACCCTGGCCATTCCTTTTGCCACAGGTACAGCTCCGTACAATCTGGGGCTTAAAATTTCAATTCTTGGATGACCTGAAGATTCTTCCATGAAAAGGATTACTCTGAACTTAATTTTTTTTAAAAAAACAAAAGCCTCCAATGCTCAGAGATAAAGAGGAACAAACGTGCCATTCACTTGCGGCATCGTAAACCAGGCCTGCTGGCAGCACAGCCGCCGGCTGCTCTCATCATGTTCTCTGTGGATTTCCTGTGTGACTGCATGGAGGGCCAGGCCTGTCCTCACAGGCACTGCCACTGAAAATCCTGAGCCAGGCCCTGGCAAAATGAAATGAAAGGGATGACTCCACAGAAACAGATACAGGAGTCACACACATGCTGTCATGCCTCCCAGGCAGAACCCTCCAGGCAGAATTAACTCTTCCACCAGAAAGGTGGGAAGTTAGTTGTTACTTTTCTGTTCAAACACTTCTCAGGACCAAGAGCACACATAGTTGGAAACTTACGTTTGATTAGAATTTCTGATTAGAAAAGAATTTCTGAAATACGCCCAGCTTCACTTTCTGGGGTTTTGGTTCCTCATGGTCCACTCAAGTCTGAAAACATTAAATGGGAAATCCATTTTAACTTGCTCGCCATTGTGAGTATTGTGATGAAACTTCGTACCTCCTGCTCTGTCATGCCCGGGACATGAATCAGCCCCGCATCCAGCTTCTCCGACCATGAGTCACTTAGTGGTGGTCTTGGTTTTCAGATAGCAAGAAGGGTGATTACAGTATGATATTTTGAGAGAGATCACATTCACGTAACTTTTATTGGTTATTGACTGCTGTTAATCTCTTACTGTTCCTTGTTAAGCTTTGCCACAGTATGTACGTAGAGGAAAAAGCCACGTGTATACATATATGTAGGGTTCCACACATACTATCCACAGTCTCAGGCATCCACTGAGGGTCTTGGGATGTCTCTCCCACAGATAAGGGAGGACTACTATATAGTGTTTTCTGACTTTCTAATAACAGGAGACAATCCCTCATAATCTAGTGTTGTTAATAAAAAATCAGAATACAACAGATCCCCATTTATTTTAAAATGAAATTAGCTAGGCATCATATATATGAATGAAAGATCAGAATGAAATACACGAAGATATTAACAATGATTGTTTTGGGCCACAGAATCAGGCACAAGCTCGGGAGAGAAGCCAACAAAAGCTCTTCTGCATGATGGGCGGAGGCACCACTGAAAAGGCATCTTTCCTTCTTCATGCAAGCGAGGCCCGGCTCCCACAGGCATGGTCTCCTTGCAGCTGTGACAGCAGAGGAGGGCGCTAGCAGGGCTCTGCGTCCAGGTGTGCCTCTTTTTCTCTCCACGCTCTTTCTGGAGGAAGCAAGCGTGTCTTGAAACCAAGTTAACTCGGCACCAGGTCAGCAGGATTCAATATCTGAGTCCTGTTTACTTTGGTACGTGATACGGAAGATTTATGTTATAAAGGCAGACGTGACTGATTTCTTCTGGAGATGCGGGTGGTGAACTTACCTGGAGGACGGCTAGTACCTTCTCCACTGGTCATGCTCATACTGTCTGCTTCCTGCAGTAAACAGACATGAAAACCAAAGTAAGAATATATCTCTCTCAATACACAAACAAGAACGCTGCACATTTCTAAGTATGAACAAAGATGCTGAGCTGTATTTGGAGGACAGAGCTTCATCCTCTTTACAGTTGTGGCCACATGCCATTAAAACTGTGTTCCATAATTATTCCATTAAAGTGGAAGCAATTAATTAAGAGGTTCATGGAAGGAAACAATGTCGAAGTTGTTCCTCTTCACACCAGCTCCATCCATCTGCGGGATTTCTAGGCATTTACTATTGCTGACGTTTGGAAATGGAAATTCACATGCAGATGGCTCACCGTGGACGTTCTGCCAACACAGAAAAGCCCACGTGCAGCTCTTTCTGTGGCTGGCCCAGACTTCCCTTCTCCAGTCCCAGCGTGGGTGGCCACTGTCTGCCTTTCTGACAGACAGGGAACGTTGGGAAGAGACTCGGGGCGGAACCTCCCTCCTCGTAGTAGAAACAGTGACAGTTTTTCACATTTTAAAAATAACACTTTTCTTCCAGAGTTCCCTGCTCTATCTTCTGGTGTATGACAGCGTGAGCCTTCACTTGCAGTGACTGGGGACGGTCTCCACGACTCTCCTCTGACCCATTCCTGCCGTGGGCAGTCTGGGTCTCTCACACTCCCCCCAAAAGTGTGGGCTCCGGCAGAAGGTGTGAAAGGAGAGGGTTACAGCCACAGTGAGGTTTCCAGACCCTTGTTACCTCTGCCCCCACCCTTGTTATCACAGATGATCACAGGCAGTTTTACAGCAGGCCTCCTACAGAATCACCACAGAGAAGTGACAATCTGGAAAGTCACAGGCAAATTGTAGCTATGGACTGTGGAATTTAACACATCATCTCTTGCCAGCTGGGCTGAGCAACAGCAAGGAAGAGGTTAAAGCCTTCTCACTTGAGCAGCCTTTGTTCTCGGGGCAGCTGCCTGCACTGAGCTCTGAGGCCTTTGAAGTGGACCAGAGAGTTCAGGCTCCCCAGGACCCCACTACCTGTCCACACACTTAGGCCCCGGAAACTTGACAACCTTTTGGCAGTGACTGAATACTTTCATGATGAGGCATTTTTAGTGTTTTTACTAACACAAGGAATTTTACCTATCAATTGCCCTGGAAACAGTGACAACTTTCTACTTGAACTACTTTAATGTCTCCAAGAAATACCAAAAGAGGAGTTCAAGGTAGGCAAAACCCAGGAAGAAATGTGTTGCCCCAAAGTCACTCACAGTAATTACAAGTGAAAAAGTGGATTACTTGGTCTGAAAAGCACATTCCAGTATGTGTATAACATACCCTTTACACTGGAATCTCTGAAATGAGAATACACACAGGCACCCCGATGTCATTTCTGTAACTACGTCCGCATGGAAGGCAGAACGCAAATGAAACGTAGCACCCTCGCTTCTGTTTTGCAAGAACCGCTTAATTTCTCCTGCTCTTATTCCTAAACTCTTAAATCTGGCATTCGGCATTTAACATCTCAATTCTGCCTTTAAGCTGAGAGTCTCCTAGGGCTACTTTCTGGCCCCAAACCACATGCATCACCACTCTTTGATTTCTGTGTTACTGTTACGATCTACTCCAATAAAGCAGAGATCTTTGTCAAAGACCTATTTATGAAACTAGGGCACGGCCTTGAAGTGGTGTTAGGCTCCAGCTGCTGACGTCATTACAGTTTTACTGTTTCTAAGTGACCAGAACAGAAGTGGTAAAACGTGCTTCCCTAGGCCTTGCACCCAGACTGACAAACATTCCTTCAGGTGCCCAATAGTTCCTGAAATTCTAAGTGGTCCTGTGGGCGGCGAGAAGGGACCCTACACCTGGAGTTCACGCCACGTAGCCCGACCGTCTCCTCCTTTCTGGAGGGCTGCGGGCTCTGCAGAGCCCGGGAGAGCCCACTGAACAGTGACGTAGGAACGAGGCGGCAGAGACAGGTGTGGAGCTGCTCTCCTGGTCTCACGTCCTTCACTCAGCAGGGCCAGCGGTGCCCACACTTATCCTGGGCCCACTGCTCACATCTCCTCTGTGCTCCTTTCTGGGTCAGGAAGAGCTACAAATTCACTTTGGTTACTTGACTTTTTATTTGTCTTTGTCAATGACATCCTAAATAAATGGATATCAGAAATGAAACTTGTGCTAAAGTGGTACTTATAGATGTGCGTACTGGATTTAAAAGCAAATTACTGGGCATGCTACGGAAAGCTTGGCAAAATGCAGAACCTAGGGAGAACCTCTGCCACCCCCACAGCCTTGTGGACCAGCTCAGGGATTCAGGAATCTACAGGAAGCAAGTATTAAAGCAAGACAAGAGGGCACACACACCAGGGGCCTTCATCTGCTAAGTCTGCCTCCTTAGGTCCATCCTGGGACATGCACAGCACCCTCAGCAGTGGGAACACAGCAAAGATGAAAATGAGGGACTGAGTGTGGGACACGCAGGGTGCAGGGGGCCACAGAGCCCAGGGCGCAGGGAGTCCCGAGGGAGGATGGCATATTCTGGGTAGAGAAAGGAGTGCCTCCTGGGGAGGCCTGTGGCCACTCATACGTCCAAACCCACAGAGACACAGGCTGCGGAGGCAGCCCTGGGTTGTTTACTGGAGGCTGAGTAACCCTTTTCTGAAACGCTTGGAACCAGAAGTGGTTCAGGTTTCAGATTTTTTTCAGATTTTGGAATATCTGCATTATACTTACCGGGGTTCAGCAACCCTAATCTGAATGTCCGAAATTCCAAAATGCTTCAAGGAGCATTTCCTTTGAGTGTCCTGTTGGTGGGTAAAAATTCTGGACTGTGGAGCATTCTGGATTTCAGACTTGGGATACTCAGTCTGTACATATTTTCTGCTTCCTATCAGCAGCTTACACTATTACAGGCAGAAAGGATTAAGAAACAAGTGCTCCCGGAGATACCGGCGGTGCCTGTCCTGGCTCCTGTCGGGGACAGTCTGCCTCTGTTCCCTTCCTCCCTGCTCCCTGGCCCTTTCTGTCAGCTGTCCTCAGAGCCTCTCCTCTCTGCCAGCTTCTGGACAGCCTCCCTCTCCAGCTCAGTCCTGATGGGACGCTGCCTCTGTCTGTCTCCCGCCAGCCCCCCATGTCCTGTCACCTCCAAACCTGTGTCCATCCGAGGGCTGTCTCCTCACCCACACAACCAGCTGCTGCATGCCACTTAGAGATCCCTCAGACTTAGCTCAGCCTGCCCCAAGGAGCTGCCACCAGGCAGGACGAGGAAACCATGGTGGCTTCCGGACTTCTGGCAAGACCAGGGGTGACTGGGGGCTGCCTGTTACCGGCTGGCCGAGGGATCTGCTGCAGAGGCACACAGGGTTCCAAGAGTGAGACTTTCCCCGGGCAGGGATCCAGGGCTGACAATGACTAGCTACGGTTCTGCCTATGGAAAGTCATTCTGCTGTTTTAATTTGCACGAGGAGGAGAAATTTCTGGACGCTGTTCTCTGCTAACAGAATCAGAAAAAAACCTGTTTCCTGTCAATCCAAGGAAGGGGGTTCTTCAGGTCTACTTCAAAGATGCTCCTGTCTCTGTCATCACACTAAAGAAAGAAAGAAGCCAATGTGCATGGCATGCTTCCTGGCACCCGGCCCAGGGCTATGCGCTGGGGGAGCCCCGGGAGGAGCAGACGGCTCTGCTCCCTCCAGGCCACACCTGCAGGCTTTGGTGCTGTTCCTGCTTCACTTCATTCTGCAAGAACAGCGACACTGAGGTAGGACTGACATTGCTTTATGTTTCACAGAACAGTTTGACATAAATATTAAAAGAAATGTTAGCATTAATGCCAGGAAAGGAAAAACTTGGTTTTGGAAGAAGCGGCCACGATCACCTCCGCCTGGGTGCTGGTGCTGTGGAGGCGCCGTCCCTGCAGCTGGTCAGGCCACACTGATCAAAAGCCAGGGAGCAGCCCAGGGGTCCAGGGATCCCCTAAGGGCAGGCCACTGGGAAGGGACAGAACCAGGGCTTGAGTCAAAGTCAGTCTGTCTGAAGCTACCACAGCGGGCCACCTCTGGAAGAAAGGGAAAAAAGAAAAGCCTGTGACTCTTACCATTCCCAGAGGAGTCAGTACCAAACAGGTCCCACTCTACCTACCTTCTAAGATCAGGGCAGGCCGGGGCATGTTCTTGATGGTACATCTGTCTGTAAATGACACAGCTCTACCTTTCTCACTCACTCCTAGGAGTTATGACATGGTTCCACCTTCCTTACTGGCTCCTGAGAGTTACACTTTACTAACGTCTCACCCACCATTCAATAAATAGAATCCAAAGTCACAGAATTCCAGAGCTAGAAAGGACACTCAAGGTTATCTAGGGCACGTGCCCGATGGAAAGGGTTCAGGGCGTTGCCTGCAGCGACGCGTCCCGTCAGTGGCAGGCCTGACGGCACACTCTCGTTTCCTCCGTGATGTGACGGGCGGGCACACCTGTCTGCAGAACCCACAGCCTTTGCCCATCCTCCCATCTGGACTGTGGACTCTCTTGACCATCCCCTCCCCACCTTCCTGAGGCCCAGGGGGAAGAAGGGGACAACTCCAAGCCAGAGGGTAAGAGAAGGTCCCCTTTCTTACCACGAGGCTAGGAGTAGGGGACACGACAGCATGCCCTGCCCAGTCAGGCTGCCCGAAAGAGAGGCTGCGGCTCTTCCCTCCCCTCCAGCCTGCCTTACTGGGTCAGGTGGGTTCTGCTGAATCCTCACCTGGAGGGGCCGATGCCTTTCATGTCATCGAGGTTGGCCTGGCATTTACGGCCAGGCTGGTCATGGATCTCCAGGGCGGGAAGGTGTGGATGGATGAGGCTGGGATGCCCGTTACACCCAGTGGCTTTACTCCACATCAGTCAACCCAGTATTTCCAACATTACTAGACCCTAGATCTAGACCAAGCTGTGTGCCATCATCAGCTGGATGTGGACGGTCTGCAGGCCTTGAGCATTTCCACGGGATGTGGTCACTGAGGTCTCACCACCTGCTGCAATCACCTGGGTCCAGCTTCTTGGTTGGTGTGGACTCCAGATTCACACAGAGCTGCAGGGCCCTCCAGGTCTAGCCCACCTGACCTCGTGACAGCTCTGACTGCCTCCTCTGTCTCCACATCTGGCACAGAGGTGTCTGGCATCAACTCCCACCCTCTCATCAGACCTTTGCTTAAATATCACCTTGTCAAGGAGATCTCAGATCCGCTATTTAAAGCAGCAGAGAGAGCGAGGGAGTGATGGAGGGGGAGCGTAAGCTCTACCCACCCATTTGGACCTAAGTGCTCTGCACACGCTCACCTTCCTCTGGGAGCAGCCTCACCATGGCTCATGTGAGGAAGGCCTCTCACCCCAAAGACTCAGAAGCCCAGATCCCGCACTC
Organism: Macaca fascicularis; assembly: GCF_037993035.2. Lineage (NCBI taxonomy): Eukaryota > Metazoa > Chordata > Mammalia > Primates > Cercopithecidae > Macaca > Macaca fascicularis. The sequence continues at coordinate 671,706 of NC_088378.1, forward strand.
TTCCCAAAGCAGCCCTAATGTGCACTGCCAGCTGCAGACAGATCCGCCAGGATCCGCCAGGTCAGGGCTGTAGGCCCCCAGCCCACGGGGAGCCCCCAGGACAGGCGCTGAGCAATCTACACACACACGACCTCAGGGCTGCAGTTTCTGACCTGAAAGCAGACTCTTAACCAGAGTGGAGAAGCGAACTGGAAAGCCACAGCACACGCATGGCACAGGACTGCACCCCTAGGCCAGAGTCACCGAGGGCAGCGGCAACGGCCCCCAGCACCAGGCTTCAGTCTGAGGCTAGGTCAGTTTACAAAATCGCTCCTGTTGTTTTCAGGTTCCCTGTTCGTGGTTTACTCCAATCAACTGCAGTACCTTCTAAGTTAAAAGCAATCTCAAATATCCTTGCACAAACGGAGGGTCTTCTGCCCAGATCTCAGCTGCACTGCACTGGTATAAATACTTGGATTTAGTCAGTGACAAAGTGGAAGTGACCCTTATGTTAAACTGCAGTAGAGACCATGAGAGGACGGACTGCACATGCTCAGTGCGGGCCATCTTGAAGCTCCAGATGACAGTGAGCACACGGCTTGGTGGGGTAGAGTTTCTGCAGGTTAGGCTCATTCAAGGAAACATCTCAAGCACATATAAACCTAAATTCATGGAGCCCTCTCTCAAGGACGGGCATTTCAAACACAGTCACCACGAATTCTGATCTACCCTGAACAATCATACGGTGGACTCGCAATGTTTGCTGACTGCACAGACCCAAGAGGAAAGGACACGGTACTCAACAGACATGCGGCCCTGCAGCCTCCATGCAGACTCCACCCCAGACGGACCCCAAAGGTCAACTGGATTCACACCGAAGACTTGCTGTGTTTTAGAGAATAATTTGAGCAGCTTGCGAGTCTACACATTTGAGACGTTGTGAAAGTCACAAATACCATAAATTAAAGGTAGATTTGGCTTTTAAGGCATTCAATGATAAATATTAGGTAATTTCAAAGTTTATGAAGTTTGGCTCTCAAAACTGTGAGGAATTTGAGCTCAAATCCTGATGTGAAGCTCTCGATGTATTTAAATTCAGCATAATACATGCATTAAAACAGTATCTGTACAATATATGTAAAAATCACAGGGTTGGGGCTATTTTCTACCTCACAGTATAATCCAAGTCACGGAAAATATCGGAATGCTATCACCTGAACACGGCTATGGTGAAACACTACAACCTGCCCTTTTTTCATGAGAACAATGGATCTTCCACATGTAAACTTTACAAGTGCCTTCTAGCGAGCAAATTACAAAAACTGGATCTTGAGCAGAATGAACTGATAGAAAATGAATAAAGGGGCCAGAAGCAGACAGGGCTAGCATCAAGCATGGAAATTATTTGTTTTTATTTCACTAAATGATAAAAATTAGATGCATCGGTATACTTATCTGTTTATTTACTGGAACTATACAACCTCTTTCTGAAAGAAAGGAAGGCAGTTATCAGCAAAAGCACAAGGTGAGAGGCAGTGCCATGCAGGTGGCCCAGCAGTGACCACTGGCCTTCTTACCTGGTCCCTGGTCTCTCCACGGCTGCCCCTGACTGGAACGGCTATACCCAGAGCCCGTCCTGTGGTAGCCGGAGCCCTGTCTTCCCCACCTCCCTGTGGGAACACATGGTCAGAGGATTAGCAAGTTGTCAAATGTCTTAACCCAAATGACACATCATGTAAAGGTGGCAAGGCGGCACCAGGTTGGCAGTTTGCCTGTACTTAAATCAGAGGGAGGGTCATGAAAAAACGCAAATTTAAGGGTTGCATCCCCAGAGAACCCGGCTCGGGAGGGAGTCATCGATCTGCCTGTTAAACCCTACCCCAGGGGAATCTGGTATTGGTGGTGAGAGGTCAGACTCTGCAAACAAAGACTCCAGCAGCCCAACCACTCCTCTTCCCTGGGGCCCCCTGGACCCACACAGGCCACGGCACCCATGACCAAGCCCATCCCTCTGGGGCCCTGGGTGAGGCATGGAGCAGCACTTCTGGGACTTGTGAGCTTCTCCCCATTCTCCATAAACTTCATTCACACACACTTTTCACACTTTAAAATTTCCGTAACTTCCCAGTCCATGACACCTTGTCCTGTTCGTCTCTACCAGAAGGCCTGATTCAATACAAACTCATGTGATTTTTTAAAGGAATCATGATAGTCCATGGCGCTCCACAAAGAAGGCCCAGGCCACTCAGCCCTGCCATGGGTACCGTCCCTGCTCCACAGGTGCACTGGAAGCATCTGCGAGGAGGGCCACACTGTCACCAGGACTCCCAGTGCGTGACCACACATGCAGCGTGCAGGCCACAGGCCGCCTGGGGCTTTAACTATGAGTGAAGGACGGCCTTGCAGGATGTGCCTCCGCCAGGCTGGTCCTCCCTGGACATGCTGCGGTGTCCATGGGGGCATGGCTTTGTGCTGGCACATGCTGCCGGGCTGCCCTCAGGACACACATGTCTGTTAACAGACACACAAATCTGTTAGTTCAGGACCTGTATCCTGAACTAACAGATTTCTGATCATATCACCTCAAAAAACTTCAAAAGCTCCCCACTGTGAGGTGGGTAGAAAAGCCATGACTCGCCTGGCATTCAACAGCCTCTGTGGTCTCTGAGGCCAACTTAACTTCCCCAGTGTCCTCCCACTGTGGTACCTTACCCCAGTCTAGCTACTGAAAGTCCCCCAAGTCCACCTTCCTGCCGGGATGTCATCCCTTTGTGACTGCTGCCCTTGCCTCTGAGCTACTGGTCTGCAGGACTGGTGACATGCCCCTCACATCTGGCCAGGGTCAGCCCGTGTGTGCTCATCTTACACACGTGGTCTCCAGCTCACCTCCAGCATGGGCACTCATGACCACACACGGAGAATAACAGGTGACTCCAAGCTCGGAGCAGTTGTGAGCTCACGGCTGTCGGCGTGGGTCCAGAGGCCAACACACCAGGAGTAGGTTGGCGTTGCAGTGGCCTGGCTGTGCGGCCCGCGTAAGCAGACAATGGCAGTCAGGACTGCAGAGCCCCACCACGCCCCTACAGCCCCTCCCCAACAGAGGAGGGGTAAGCTCGGCATTACCCGAGAACACGGGGCTGGGGCCAAGCGATGGAGGCTCCAGCCTAACGTCTGCAACTAAGAACCAACCTTGGTTTTGGGTGAGCCACGTGGGGAATAAGGTTCTTCAGCAAAATGAGGCACTGAACCACATAACCTTAAGTTGGATTTGTGAAGAAAATTACTTTGAGAACAAAAAAGGGAACAGTTTCCAAATCACGAAATGATCTTACTAATCTATCACAGCTCTTAAAATGTAGTTCGCCGCATTAATGGAATAATACAACAGGAAAATGCAGTCTGCCTCATTAACTTGGAATAATATGACAGGACACTGATTTCTGCCCATTTGTAGGCAAACTTCATTAGAAAGGAGTCAAAATTTAGTTTCTATACAAATTACAAGTAACTGTATCACTGCATTAAACTAACAGGTTATCTTTAGTGCTCAAAATAAACTTGTCATGCAGGACCTCCTGGCCTCTGAAATGAAAGAGGAGTTTGGCCTGACAGCTGCCATGCCTGCGGCCACCTAAGCAGCCTGTGTCTCTGAAACGGAAGAGTTGGGCCGGGCAACTGCCATGCCTACTGCCACCTAGGCAGCCTGTGTCTCTGAAATGAAAGAGGAGTTTGGCCTGACAGCCGCCATGCCTACTGCCACCTAAGCGGCAGCGTCCAGGACCTGCAGGTCTCTCAGCCCCTTGCCATGGTTTCGCTGACAACCTCAGTTTGGAGAGGGGAGGGAACCCTGCAGGACTGCGTGTGCAGTGCAGACTTTTTTTTTTTTTTGTAAAGACAGGGTCTCGCTATGTTTCTCAGGTCCGTGTCAAACTCCTGGCCTTAAATGATTCTCCCACCTCGGCCTCCCAAAGTGCTCAGATTGCAGGTATGTGCCCAGCCATGGCGCAGACTTCTGAGGACCTGCCAGCCAGGTAAGGAAACAGGCAATGTGAGAGAATATCACATATTTATTTTGCAATAAATCAACTTTGTTTTGGGGTCCCAATCTCTGTCTATCTATAGTTGGTGGCTGAAAGTCAAAGACAGAGAAAAGGATTGGGAACAGTAGAAAAAGCAGCCTTCCCTCTCATGGTTGGACATGGCTCCACACACCCTGGCTGCTCTCCTTTCGTGGGGTGCTACACACGACACCTGGTGGGATCTGGGCGCACCTGAGGTAGCTCACAAAACCTCTGAGAATGGTATTTGCAAGGCTGACACCAAGTAGTTCTCCTAGAGATACTCTGGGTGGATAAGAATCTGGGCTGAGTTCTCTTATTCCATCGAGAAAAATAATGGGACTGCAGTAGTTACAGGTGTAAACATGAACTGAAGGAGGGCATGAAATAATAATTAAAAAGTCTTATTAACAAAATAAGCTAATAAGATGTCTAACTTCACTGACAGACAAAGCAGCATTCAATCAATGAGATACATTTTTCATCTACCAAATTGTTTTTTACAAACCATCAGAACACGAGGTCAAGAGATCGAGACCATCCTGGCCAACATGGTGAAACCCCGTCTCTACTAAAAATACAAAAATTAGCCAGGTGTGGTGGCAGGCGCCTATAGTCCCAGCTACTCAGGAGGCTGAGGCAAGAGAATCGCTTGAACCCGGGAGGTGGAGGTTGCAGTGAGCCAGGATCGAGCCACTGCACTCCAGCCTGGGCAACAAGAGTGAAACTCCATCTCAAAAAAACAAAACAAAAAAAAAAACCCCAGACTTTTAGAAGTGTCAAGGGTGCCCTGAAATGGAAACTCTTGCTCACTGCTGGAGAAGGTATTCAGTGATCATTTTACCTAAAATTGATTAAATTTCAATCTACGATCCCACAGATGATGACACTCTGTTTTAAGAAAATAATAATAATACACATAAAAGCATTAGGAGTAATGAGAAAAAAATGGAAAGATCCTCAGAGCTCCAAACAGGGAACAAACTATCTAGTAGTGGAAGATTCTGGGACCGTTGCTTAAGAAGAATGGTGTTAACGCCCGAAATTAGGTGTAAGTGGGAAAGCAGGATGCACACTGCGTGGAGTGTGCTCACCACAAGATCCAAACACGGAAAGCCTCGGCAGAAGCCCACACTTGTTATCTTTATGTGACAGAATTAAAGGCCATGGATACTTCCTTTTTAATTACTTTCTTTATACTCATTTTTTATAATATACTTTTATTGTAAGAAAAAATAAAACTAAACTCTTGTCAAATAAACAAACATTACCTAAGCAGCCCTTCTACTTTGGGGAACCCCAGAAAGGTTGTTACACACGCAGAGAAAGAGTTCTTAATTATTTAATTAATGAGTGAATCCTTCCTGAGAAATTTTCCAAATGGGACCAGAATTCAAACCACTGGGTAGAGATCTATCATTTTAATTCTTCTTTTTTTCTTTTTTTTGAGATGGAGTCTCGCTCTGTCGCCCAGGCTGGAGTGCAGTGGTGTGATCTCGGCTCACTGCAACCTCCGCCTCCCAGGTTCAAGTGATCCTCCTGCCTCAGCCTCCCAAGTAGCTGGGACTACAGGTGCCCACCAACACGCCTGGGTAATTTTTGTATTTTTAGTAGAGACGGGGTTTCACCGTGTTGGCCAGGCTGGTCTGGAACTCCTGACCTCAGGAGATCCGCCTGCCTCGGCCTCCCAAACTGCTGGGATTACAGGCATGAGCCACCACACCCGGCCCCATCATTTAAATTCTATTCTGTTCATCCAATTGTATCAGCCTCTTCTTAGAATTCATTTATCAACAAAACTCAGGAAGCAGTTAGGGTCTACGTCTGTGGGGCTTCTTGAGGCACCTGGCCCTTTCCCACCTGCATGGTGTGAGCCCCAGTGGGCTCGGCCGGTGATGCGTCTGTTCTCCTTCATGCAGGCCTTGCAGACCACTGCCTTCAGGTTGTGGAATTTGGTGAGCCGAGATCTCTGCAAACAGACCAGATGCAAATGAGATGTGAGGGGCCAGATGTGACTGGAAGGAAGCTTATGGGACACCCTCCCACGCCACTCCCAAGGCTAGGCAGCAATGGTGGCTGCACCCTCCTCCCAGGCACAAATCGCAGCAGTTTTCCTTCAGCATGGCCACATCCCAAGGGGTTCTTCGAGAACATATTCTCCTAAATCCCCCAGAAAAATAACACCAAGAAGCTTGTGTAGGTTAAACAATCATTTCTAAAAAAGAATCTTCAAGTCCTATTATGACCATTTAGGTGATTACCACACAATCTTACCTTAAAAATGTTTGGATTTAATATATCTTAATCTTTCAATTCTTAATTATAAGAACATTCAGCAGAAATGCCAAGGCCAGAAAACAAAAACAAAAACAAAACATCAGCAGATCAAGAAACGGAACATGGAACATTCAACCTTTCCTTCAAGCTTCCTGTTTTATTACTATTATTCTATCCTGTACTTTTTTTTCCAAACTAGAACCTATAATCACTTGGAACTCGGTCAAGAGATTGGATAAAGAAAGGAAAAGATCCTTGATGGATGATTTACAGGCTGTGGTCCAATAAGGCTACTTCAGCTTTCATTTCTATAGCCTACTTTCCAATACTTGCTGGCTTATTAGAAGCATATTTCTCCTCTTATTCTGCTTTTGCTCTCTACAAAATTCAGGCTGCTTCTAAGTTCTAAATACTTGCAGTCCTATGCCACTCTGGAATCCGTGTGTGTGTGTATGTGAGGAACAGTGATGGCAACACATTACCAAATGTGTTCTCTCTGCTATGAAAGCTTGGAGTGCTTTATCGTGACAGACCGGTACGCTCTCTCACGGATCACACCGCTTTTTGCATCCCTGCGGGTACTAAAACACATTCCAAATGAGCTTGGCTTGAGGCCTTATTTGGAAATCTTCCAGGAGTCATGTAGCGATTGTATTTATAAAGCTGGACAGCAGCCAGCGTCCCCAACTAAACTGGCAGTCTCTGGGGAGTATTTTCAAGTAATAAACCATAACTATACCTATCGGATTAGTCTGATATCTGTGGGGACACTTTCGCAGGGAGTACTTGTTCCTCATTAAAAAACGGGGAGAGGGGCTGGTCACAGTGGCTCATGCCTGTAATCCCAGCACTTTGGGAGGCTGAAGCAGGTGGATCACTTTGAGCCCACGAGTTCAAGATCAGCCTGGGCAACATGGAAAAACCTCATCTCTACAGAAAATACAAAAATTAGCCAGGCACGGTGATGCACACCTGCGGTCCCGGCTACTCAGAGGGCTGAGGAGGTAGGATCACTCGAGCCCAGGAGGTGGAAGTTTGCAGTCAGTGGAGATTGCACCACTGCACTCCAGGCTGGGCAACAGAGCAAGACCCTGTCTCAAAAAAAAAAGTATGTGTATTACATATATGTGTACACATATGTGTGTGTGTGAGAAATAGGGAGAGGAGTAAAAAGCACTTCAAAAATTAAAAATGTGTCAGACTGGTGTGATGCTGCTTGCCCTACCTAAGCATAAGTTTCGGAGTCCTGAACCCTATTTAAGAATTCTGGAAGAAGCTACAGGTTGAGCACTCCTAATCTGAAAATCCAAAATCTAAAACTGCTACAAGCAGAAAATTCCACACCTGATCTCATGTGATGGATGCAGTGAAAACACTGTTTCATGCATGTCATTAACAATATTGTATAAAATTACCTTCGGGCCATTGTATAAGGTGTATATGAGACATACATGAATTCTGAGTTTAAACCTGGGTCTCAGACCCAAGAGATCTCATTATGTAGGTACAGCTGACCCTTGAACAACATGGGTTTGAACTGCATAGATCACTTACACTCCCATTCTCTTCTGCCTCTGCCACGCCTGAGGCAGCAAGACCCACCCCCTTCCTCCTTCTCCTCAGCCCACTCAACGTGATGATGATCACCTCCACTTAATGGACAGTAAATATAGTTTTCTCTTATGATTTTCTTAATCACATTTTCTTTTCTCTAGCTCACTTACTTTATTGTAAGAATACAGTATATAATACATATATAATACAAATGACGTGTTAATTGACTGCTTATGTTATTGGTTAAGGCTCTGGTCAACAGTAGGCTCTTTGTAGTAACATTTTGGGGGAGTCAAAAATTATCTGCAGGTTTTCCACTGCAGAACGATTTGGAGCCCTTAACCCTTGCACTGTTCAAGGATCAACTGTATATGCAAACATTCCAAAATTCCAAAAACATTCAAAATCCAAAACACTCTGGTCCTAAGTATTTCAGATAAGGGCTATTCAACCTGTATGAGTTATGTTGACGCTGAAGCCAAATGCTTCAAATCATGTGTTCCTGGTTTAATGGAATAATGGAATCCTTTATTTGGAAAGCATTAATTTGAAAAATGCAACAGCCAACTTCATGTTTTTTGTGTAGCCTGGTACTACAGGGATGTTTCTGGTGAAAGGTAGGTGTCTGTGAACTCACATTTTGTTCTAAAAGCACCTCCACAGCATAACCCTTTTCAGACTGCAAGTACTTCTGATGAAAAAGCTTCCCATCAAATATATTCCAGGGCATGAAATCACTCATCTTCCAGGGGAAGCCACACGCGCTGTTGACTAAAACCAGAGTGGTGAGGCCGCGGACGAGAAGGGAGCCCAGCTGCACGGCTCTGGGGTTGATGTAATCAGGCTGTGGAGACCAGAACACACACCAAAAATGTAAGGCAGGAGTCACACACGCAGGAAACAGATCTCAGCACTGCACAGTTACTCTGCTCCAAACGGACGCTCGCTTAGAATGGACGGCATCACCATGGCTGCGTCCTCAAAGCTGAGCTTCACCAGCTCTACTGATGACAGAGGTCTTGGAAGCAAGCTCGGCTGACAGAAACGAGGGCGCCTCTTCATTAAGAGTGTCCCCATCCATCTGCCCATCTGTTTGAACCTCAGCCACTGACTCAGGCCTGCTCCACACACACAGGCGTGAGCACAGTCTCCTGCCTCCCAGGAACCTCTGGGCTGAGAACAGACATGGTGAAAACTGTGGTCCACTAGGAGAAAGCTCACATGATCATTCACTTCTGGGTGCATTCTTTCCTGAACAACTTTCTTCGAAGGCAAAGGGACGGACAGGGAAGCCAAGAGAGTATCATTTTAGACACTATTAAATTTATTGTATTTAAAAATCATAATTGTTGTAATGATGAGTATTTGTTACGAAAGATCTAACTTTAAATGAATACTTACAATTTAAGAATAAAACAGCTTACATATCTCACCAGGTTGGTAGGCTGATAATCTTTGCAAATTAAGATCATACCCGTATGAAATATTTCTTTTCACTGTCAAATTTACCTTGATGTCCAACATTCTGACTGTTCTCAAACAGGGAAGTCATCCTAAGATGCCGCAGAGGGCTCCTGCATTTAGCAAGAATGCTGCATGAGACACTCTCTGCCTCCTGGCTGACACTGGCCCCAGGGGAAGTGACACTGATATCTAGCGAGTGTCCACATGAATCCATAAATGAGGTAAGTGCAACTGAATCCGTCATCGTCCGGCTTATCTATGCAGCGCAAATTAACCAAGAGGTATTTTAAATAAAACTGAAACAAATTAGGAGAAAAGTAACAGATATTTTAGCCCCTTTAGAAGTTAAGGTTTCACTTACTAAAATAGAAGCTTGCTAACCATTGTAAGAAATTTATCATGAACTGAGATTATCCGAGAGTTAATCTAAGGTTTAATCACAATGATTTTGGTTGCACAGTACTACTTTATCCTCAAATAGTGCTGTACGACACTTTGTGTTGTACAAAATTATCCAAAACAACACTTGTTTTTAAAAACAGCAATCATTATACAAGTACACAGGGCTCAGCAGATGCTGACTAACAGGACGTGTTAGTGAGAAGTGCATTTCCTACAGAAGCCTGAAGGTGACTGCCAGTATTGTTTTAGCATCCATTCTATGCTTTTCTTATTCATTGTTATTTACAATGGTTTTCAAATGTTAAATCAACCTTGCATTCTAAAAATAAACCCAACTTGGTCATCATGTATTACTGGTTTTATATATTGCTGGATTTGATTTGTTAATATTTTGTTTGGAAGTTTTGAATTTATTTTCATGAAACAGAACGGCCTACATTTTTATTTCTTGTGACGTCTTTGTTAGATTTTTGCATCAGGATTTTGCTGGACTTATAGAAACAGTTGGAAAGCCTTCCTTCTTCTGCTCTCTGGAAGAATGGGTGCAGCACAGCTGCTGGTTCCTCCTTCGGGGTCTGGAAAAACTCACAGGGAAGCCCTCTGATCCTGAGGTTTCCTTGTGGGCACAGTTTTCATCTCAGATTCAATGTTTTCAGCAGACATGGAACCATTCAAGTTTTCTATTTCTTCATACCTCAGTCTTATTAGGTTGTATTTTTCAAGGAATGTGTTCATTTTACCTGAAATTTTTTCACACGTTTACTCTTCGTGGCACACATTTTACCTGAAGTTTCCAATGCATTGGTATAAATGTTCCCTCATCTCTTTAGTCTGCATTCTCTATGTATACAGATGTCCCTTTTTCAGGCTGTATACTGGCAATTTGTGCTTTCTCCTTTTTTGATCAATTTCATAACAGGTTTATCAGTTTTATTCATCTTTTCAAATTAACTTAGAAAAAAAGACTTTATGTTTTTAGAGCAGTTTTAGGTTCACAGCAAAACTGAGAGGAAGGTGCAGAGATTTCCCACATACCCTCTGCTTCTCTACAGATCAATGCCTCCACCTGCCAGTCCCTGGAGGACACATTTGCTACAATCGATGGACCCACACTGACACGTCCCTCAAGTCCACAGCTGACACGAGGGTTCACTCTTGGCGGTGCACATTCTGCGAGTTTGGACAAACACGTAAGGACCTGGACCCACCATGAGACTCATCCAGAGCAGGTGCACTGCCCTAAAGTCCTCCTGCTGCCTGCTCACCCTCCCTCCCCCGAGCCCTCAGCAAGCACTGATCTGTTTCCATTGTTCTCCCTCTTCCGACTTCCTATAGCTGGAATCAGACAGTAGCAGCTTCTTCAGGTTGGCTTCTGTCCCTCAGTAATACGCATTTAAGTTTCCTCCATGTCTTTTCATAGCTTGATAGACTTGTTTTTAGTAATGAATGACATTCCACTGTCTGGATGGACCACAGTTGGTTCATCTCATCACCCACCGAAGGACACCTGGCTGCTTCCAAGTTTTGGGAGTTACGAATAGGGCTGCTGAAACGTCTGTGTACAGGTTGTGGTGTGGCCGCAGCAAGGAGCACAGCTACTGGACTGCGTGCTAAGACCCGTCTAACTTTGTAAGAAACCGCTTCACAGCCATCCAGAGTGGCTGCGCCACTTTGAATCCCTACCAGCAAGGAGGGAGAACTCCTGCAAATGACATAAAAAGAAACCTTTCTCTATTCTCCATTCGTTTCCTATTTCACTAGTTCCTGCTTTTACTATTTCCTTCCTACCTACCACACACCCCGCGTTTGATTTTTTATTTGTAATTTATAGAGATGTATACTTAGATCATTGATTTTCAGCCTTTTTTTTTTTTTCAAGTACATTCATTTAATTCTACAAATTTCCTTCTCAGAATAGCTTTCAGCTGCATCCCACACATTTTTATGGACAATATTTTCACTGTCATTCAAAATATTTTATAATGCCGAATGTGGTTTCTCCTTTTTCCCTGTGAATTATTTAGAAGTGTACTGTTTCAATTTCAAATAATTGAGAATTTTTACTTATTGTTATTACTGATTTCTAGCTTACTGTGGACAGAAAAAAGATGGATGATTTCAATTGTCTGAAATTCGCAGAAGCTTGCTTTATGAACTGTCATCTAGTCAATTCTGGTAGATTTTCCATATGCACTGGAAAAGTGTTTACTCCATAGTTTTTGGGTGCAGAATTCTATAGGCCCGTTAGGATGAGTGTGTTCACTGTGTTCAAAAATGTGTTCAGAAATTCGAATCCATAGCAACCTTCTGTCTGTTTGTCCTATCAGCTCTTGAGAGAGGCTTTGTTAAAGCTCCACAGACTTCCTCTGCAGGGGCCAGACAGTGAAGAGTTTAGGCCCCCTATAGTTTCTGTTAGATATTCTTTTTTAAACTAACCCTTTAAAAATCCCAAAAAGCATTCTTAGCTCATAGACCCACACAAAAGCAGGCCAAAGGCCACACTTGGCCTACTGGCTGCAGTTTGTGGACCCCTGTGCTCACAGGTCCCACCGTGATTACAGATGTGTCTGCTTCGTTCTTCAGTTGTGTCCGTTTTCATCTGATGTACCTGGAAGCTGTGCATACTAACTTACAGATCTAGAGAATCCGGAAATAATCCTGGGGCGCTGACCTTTCTTCTCGGGTGTCCCTTCTTTCTTTCATGGCCGTTTCTAACTGAAGTCTACTTCTGATGCAGGCACACTGGTTTCTTTGGGTTAGCAGTGGCATGGAACAGCTTTTTCTGTCCTAAAACTTTTAATTTTCCAGTGTCCTGAGACCTTAGGTATCTGTTTGGTTGGTGATTATTTTAATTTTTATTTTGAAATGACTACAGATTCACAGGAATTGACAAAGATAGGATAGAGGGCTGTACCTTTCACCGATGGTGAACATCTGACATACTATAGGACAATATCCAAACCAGGAAGCTGACATCAATGCCATCCACAAACCTTATTCAGGTTCTAGGCACTTTCAAAACCTGGTGGGTTTGTGCAGCCCCTGCCACCATCATCAAGACACAAAACTGTCTCTTCACATAAGACCTCCCTCATGCTGTCCCAAGTCTCTAGCAACTGGTAATCTGTTATCCATCTCTTTATCCTGTCATTTTCAGAATGTAACATAAATAGAATCATGTAATATGTGACCTTTTGGGATTGGCTTTTTTACTCAGTATAATTCCCCTGAGATCCATTCAGGCAGTTCCAAGCGCCAGCCACTCACCAAGCGCCAGCCACTCATTCCTCTTTATTGCTGAGTTGTGTTCCACGGCATGGATGCACCAGCCTGTTAAACATTCATCCATTTAAAGACATCTGGGTTGTTTCCAACCTATGCTACTACAAATACAGCTGCTCTGAATATTCATGCACAAGTTTTTGAATGAACCTAAGTTTTCACTTCTCTGGGATAAATGGCCAGGCGTGTGATTGCTAGTTCAGATGGTAAATGCATTATTAGTTTTTAAGAAACTGCCAAACTGTTTTCCACAGTGACCGACACCAGCCATGTAAGAGGCTAGTGTATGAGGATCGCATCCTTGCCAAAATTTGGTGGTGTCACTATTTTATTTTTAATTTCAGCTGCTCTAATCCGTGTGCAGTGATAGCTCACTGTGGTTTTAATTTGCATTTCCCTAGTGGTTAATTATGTTGAACAACTTTTCATGTACTTATTTACCATCTGAATGTCTTGGGTAAAATGTCTGTCTTTTGCCTACTTTCTAATTGGATTGTTTTTAATGTTGAGTTCTGAGAATCTTCATATTTTCTAGATATAAGATCTCTGTCAGACAAGTGGTTTGCAAATATTGTCTCCCAGGCAGTGGCTTGTCTTTTCCTTATCCTAATAGAGCAACATTTTTAATTTTGAATTTAAAATGTTGAATTAAATATGTTTGAATTAAAAATGTTTCCAATTTATCAATTTTTCCTTTTATAGACTATGCTTTTGGTATGAAGTCTAAGAACTCTTTGCCTGACCCTAGATACCAAAGATCTTCTCTTTTTTCCCCAAAAGCGTAATAGTTTTATGTTTTACATTTAATTTCATATTCCATTTGAGTTAATTTTTGTAAAACGTGTGAGGCCAAAGACAAGGTTCTTCTGTTTTTTTTCTTTTTCTTTTTTTTGGCTTATGGGTATCCAATGCTCCAGCCACATTTGCTAAAGAGGCTGCCTTCCTCCAATGAGTTGCTTCTGCACCTTGTCCAGATCCGCTGGTGGGACTCGCGTGGGTCTACGTCTGGGTTCTCTATTCTGTTTCATTGACCTTGTGTCTGTCCCTTCACCAACACTACACTGTCTTGATTACAGCAGTCGTATAGCGAGGTATGTTATCAAGTGCAGTGATTCTGCCCATTTTATTATTCTTTTTCAAGATGATTTTTGTGATTTTTAGTTCCACTGCCCTTCCAGATAAATTTTAGAATAATCTTGCCATATCTGCAAAAAAATACCTTGCTGGGATTTTTGCTAGCAAGTACATCAAACCCGTACATCAGTTTGGAGGGAACCAACCTCTCTATTATGCTAAGCCTTTCAGTACATGAACATGGCATGTGCCTCCATTTATTTGGGTTTGCTCTGATTTATCAGTATTTTGCAGTTTTTAGCATATAGATCCTGTATATGTTTATTTGATTTATGCCTAGGTAATTCATTTTTGTGAAACAATTGTTAAATGGTACTATCTTTTACATTTAGGTTTCCATATGTTCATTAATAGTATATAGAAATGTAGGTGATGCTTGGTATGTATGTCTTGTAGCTTGAGGCCTTGCTGAACTCTCACTAGCTCTGGTTTTGTTTTTCTTTTTTATTTTTTTGAAAGACAGGGTCTCACTCTGTTGCCCAGGCAGGAGTGCAATGGCGCGGTATTGGCTCACTGCAAGCTCCACCTCCCAGGTTCACGCCATTCTCCTGACTCAGCCTCCCGAGTAGCTGGGACCACAGGCACCTGCCACCACGCCCGGCTAATTTTTTGTATTTTTTAGTAGAGACGGGGTCTCACTCTGTTGCCCAGGCTGGAGTATGGTGGTGTGATCATGAATCACTAGAGCCTTGGCCTCTCCGGCTCAAACAATCCCTCCCACCTCAGCTCCCTAAGTAGCGAACACATCCAGCTACTTTTTCAATTTTTTGTAGAGATGGGGGTCTCACTACGTTGCCCAGGCTGGTCTTGAACCTCTTTGTTTAGGTAATCCTCTTACCTCAGCCTCCCAAAGTGCTGGGATTACAGGCATGAGCCACCACACCTGACCTAGCTCTAGTTTTTTTGTAGATTCCTTGGAATTTTTTATTTGGAGAATCATGTCATTTGCAAATAGAGACAGTTTTGTTTCCTTCTTTTTGTCTGCATGCTTTTTATTTCCTTTTCTGTCCTCACTGCACTAGCCAGAACTTCCAGCACTATATTGAATAAGAGTGGTGAGGGCAGACATCCCTGTCCCTAATATCCCTGATACTGGGGAAAAGCAATTAGTCTTTTACTGTTATATGTTACATTGGCTGTAGGGGCTTTTGTAGATGTTCTTTATCAAGCTGAGAAAGACCTCCTCCATTATCATTTTTCTGAAAGTTTTTTTTACCATGAATGGGCAGTGAATTTTGTCGAATCCTTTTTCTGAATGATCTATATAATCATGTGACTTTTCTTCCTTAACCTATTAATATGGAGGTTTCACTGACTGAGTTTTAAGTACTAAACCAGCCATATAGTCCTGGAATAAAGAATCCACTTGGTCATAGTGTATAATTAATTGCTGGATTTGATTCACTCATATTTTGTTAAAGATTTTTGTATCTATGTTCATAAGGGATAATGGCCTGTAGTTTCCCGTTTTGCACTTTTTTTTTTTTCTGTCTGGTTTGGGTGTCAGGGTAATACTGGCCTCACTGGGGAGTAGTCTATCTTCTTGTATTTTCTGGAAGACTGTAGAACTGCCATTAATTCTTCCTTAAACATGTGGTAAATTGCCGAGTGACACTTCTGGGCTAGAGACATCTTTTGGGGGGAGTTTGCAAACTGTGGATTCAATTTCTTTAACATTTATGGAGTTCTTTAAAGAACCTGTTTGGTATTGGGGGTTGTGGCCACCTGTGCTTTTCAGAGATTTGCCCCTATATCTAAGTTGTTGAAGGCATGTGTGTAGAGTTGTTTGCAGTGCTTCCCTTTCTTCTCAGAAGGGTCTATAGTAATACCCCCGCCTTATCCCTAATAGTACTAATTTGTGTTTTCTTACTTCTCGACAGGCAAACGCATCAGAGCGTAAGTGGCTTCTAACGACAAGCTGACCCCCCTTGATCTCTGTCTTCTACAGGATCTTGACATGGCACTTTTTTATAACCTTTTCGGTTCACTGACACCTTCAAATAGCTTTATTAAAAAATGTTGTGCTAGCTTTTCTATTTGTCTTCAGCCAGAAAGTGAGTCCAAAAAAACTGTTTCTCTCTACAGCTCATTTTTGGAGTATGACACCCCAAGGCTCAGGCAAGAAAGGCAAAAATAAACAAGTGGGACTACCTCACATAGCAAAGCTTCTGAACAGCAAAGGGACCAATGAAGTAAACGAAAAGGCAGTCTATGGACTTGGAGAAAATATTTGCAAACCATGTATCTATTAAGGGGCTAACATCCAAAATATGTAAGGAACTCACACAACTCGACAGCAAAAAACAACCCAATTAAAACACGGGCAAAGAACATGAACAGACATTTCTCTAAAGGCAATACACAAATGGTCAGCAGGCATATGCAAAGGTGTCCAACACTAATCACCGCGGAGATGCAAATCAAACCCACAGTGTGAAATCACCTCACCACGTGTTCGGAGGGCTATCGTCAAAAAAGACAAGAAATAAGTGCTGGTGAGGATGTGGAGAAAGGGGAACCCTTCTACACTGTTGGTGGGCATGTAAATTGGCACAGTCATTATAGAAAACAGTACGGAGGTTCCTCCAAAGCCTAAAATTAGAACTACTATACGACCCAGCAATCTCACTTCTAGGTATAGATCCAAAGCAACTGAAATCAGTATGTTGATGAGATACCTGCACCCCATGTTTCCTGCAGCACTCTATACAACAGCCAAAGCTCAGAACCAACCTAAGCATCTATCAACCGATGAATGGATAAAGAAAACAGTACATATACAGAATGGAAGTTCAGCTATTAAAGAAAGAAAAGAAATCCTGTCACGTGACGACATGGATGGAAGTGCAGAACTTTATGTGAAGTGAAGTCAGGCAAAGTCAGACAAATACTGCACAATCTCACCTGCATGTGGAATCTAAAAAACGCCAAATACAAACAAACCAAGAGCAGAACGGGAGTTCCTGGGTGAGGGAGGAAATGGGAAGAGGTGAGTCCAAGGACACAGAGTTGCGGTTACACAGGATGAATGGGTCTGGAGAGATCTAATGCACAGCATGAGGACTAGAGGTCATAACACTCTACTGTACACCGAAAATCTGCCTAGAGAGTAGATTTTAGGTGCTTTTACCACACACACATACACAAAAGGTAATTATGGAAGATGACGCACAGGTTAATTTGGGAAAAAACAAACAAACAAAATCTCTTTTGTATTGTGAATCTTTCTGGTAGTCTCATGAAGCCTATGAACACTTTCTTAGATCAGCAGTTAATGTGTATAATAAAATACAAAGATTTATAAATTAATTATGAGACAGTTTTCAAAATAATATAAAAATCAAATGTAAGATACAGTAATTTAGCCCCCTTTTTATATAGGTTGAGCATCTCTATTCTGAAAATACAGAATCTAAAATACTGCCAAATCCAAAGCTTTTTGAGCACCGACATGACGCTGAAAGAAAATACTCATGGGAGCATTTTGGATTTCAGGTCTTTGGATTATAAATGCTCAAGTGGTAAGTATAATGAAATATTCAGAAATCTGAAACACTTCTGGTCCCAAGCACTTTGGCTGAGAAGTACTCAACCTGTAAAAACTGTACATAAGACCCAGCAGTGGGCCTAATAACCATAGTTTTGAGAAAATGATGACAGTAAACAATATATGAGGACTTCTCCAACTGTAATGAAAATATCTGATTTCTATTGGTAACAGAACCACAGGTGCTGTTGACTATATCATAAAGGAAATGATACATTTCAGTTAGAAGTTAGTGAAAACACAGGTATATTTTTTCCTGTTTCAGACCACAGATCCCCACTGAAGGACCCCTGCACTACAGCCTAGTTTTAACAGAGCCAGCAGGCTGATTCAAAAGGTGAGTTGGGTCATGTCATTCCTTCGTTCCAAGTCTTGAGCAAGGAGAAACCCCTCACCAGGCTGCCTGGGCCCATGGCTCTGGCCCCGTCCCTTGCTCCTCCTGATTTGCCCGACACAGGCACACCCCCACCCCGGCACTGGCCATCTACTTAGTACGCTCTTCTCCCAGAAAGCTGAATAGTTAATTCTCTTATTTTTTCAAGTCTTAGCTCAAATAGCCCCTTTTTAAAGTGGTCAAATAAAGGTGCAGCCCACCCTGCCCATACCCGGAAGCTCAGGGCTCAGCTCTGCCTCTCTACGTTCCAGGGTGCTGGCTGCCCCTTTGCAGGCCCGTCCACGCCAATGCTTCCTGGTTCTGCTTCCTGCTTCCGGTCCATTTCCCCCAGTAGGATGTGGTTCTGCTTCCTACTTCCTGCCCATTTCCCCTGCTAGGATGTGGTTCTGCTTCCTGCTTCCTGTCTCTTTCCCCCGCTAGGCTGTAGATCCGAAAAGGGCAGGCGTCGGTCACTGATATCCCATTCTCTTCACAGAGCATGGCATAGAATAGGCGCTCAACGTCCTTTTTTTATTGTTTTAAACAAACGGAATGAACTGACAAGAAACTTTACTGTGGGACATGAATGGGAACAAGTCCTCAGGGAGGGGTGATGATGAAGAGGACTCTGAGTTACACATCCTCCTAGCGGGTGGCACGGTGTGTGCCAGGCGTCCACAGGTCAAGTCCAAACCAAAGGTCTGGGCTCTCAAGTCTCATGCTCCTCTTAGAAACTGCTGGGGGTTAAAGGATCCTTATAAAAAGAAAACTTAGGTAAGAGGTGCCACAGCTACTCTGGGTATGGTAAAGATTAATAGATAAATAATGGCAGGAGCGTTCTTTCAACACCTGGGCTGTGATCTCTGATGGAAGTCTGCAGAGTGTATGAATCAAGGAAAATTCCACAGACAGAAATGAGCATTTTATGGCAACTCTATCAGGTATTAAATATAAACTGTAAACCAAGAAAAAAACATTAAGCTGGTAAAAAGGTCACAGCCTGAAAGGGCTGACTGTTGATAAACTGATCTCTCAAAACATAAACATTTCCCTTTTGTTTTCAACTTCTTCAGTTAACTGCTCTATTCTAAGGGTTTCTCTGCCATCCAGAATGAATGGTGCTCTCCCAGGCATCTGGGACTAGGGACGCACGCACAGCACAGGGCAGCATGAGCCAGTGCTTTCCCAGGCATCTGGGACTAGGGACGCGCACACAGCACAGGGCAGCGTGAGCCAGTGCTCTCCCAGGCATCTGGGTTTAGGGAAGCGCGCACAGCACAGGGCAGCGTGAGCCGGTGCTCAGGCATCTGGGATTAGGGAGGCGCACAGCACAGGGCAGCGTGAGCCGGTGCTCTCCCAGGCATCTGGGATTAGGGAGGCGCACAGCACAGGGCAGCGTGAGCCGGTGCTCTCCCAGGCATCTGGGATCAGGAAGGTGCGCACAGCACAGGGCAGCGTGAGCCGGTGCTCTCCCAGGCATCTGGGATTAGGGAGGCGCACAGCACAGGGCAGCGTGAGCCGGTGCTCTCCCAGGCATCTGGGATTAGGGACATGTGCACAGCACAGGGCAGCGTGAGCCGGTGCTCTCCCAGGCATCTGGGATTAGGGACATGTGCACAGCACAGGGCAGCGTGAGCCGGTGCTCTCCCAGGCATCTGGGATTAGGGACATGTGCACAGCACAGGGCAGCGTGAGCCGGTGCTCTCCCAGGCATCTGGGATTAGGGACATGTGCACAGCACAGGGCAGCGTGAGCCGGTGCTCTCCCAGGCATCTGGGATCAGGAACGTGCGCACAGCACAAAGTGGCTTTCTGCACTTGCTCTACGCAGAAACAGGCACTTCCTCCTCTTCTCTAGGGGGTTACCCAAACCCCTGTGCCAAGCACTCAGATTTCTATTTCTTACCAAGTGGCCGCTTCTCCATCCTCTCCATGTTCACATCTGGCTAGAGTCCAGATTTTCAGTTCACATTCAAACGCCTCAAAAGATGATCTCACTGTCTCTCCTGCCTCAGCTTCGTCCCTGTACCAAACCACTCCAACCAGCCTCCACTCCTCCAATCTCCTGGAATTGTTCTCAACAAGGTGAGCAGTGACCAAGGCTCAGGCCCAATGCGTACTGACCAGTCTTTTCTGGCGTACTGCCCTGCTGCACGTGGTCGCCCCCACATGCCAGCACTCTCTGCTCTACCATTCCTCTGGTATCCCCTCGCCCACCCCTGTCTTCCTCCTCCACACTCTGATCTCTGTGTTCACTGTCTTTCTGCTGGTCCTTAAACAAGGGTGTTATTCCTCTTGGCTTACTGTCCTTATCACACTACACGTACATCTCTCAACTGAACCTCATTCTCATCTATTTACAAAGACATGTCTTATGCTTCCCAAATCTTCAATGCCAAACTCTCTTCCAAGCTTCACGCTTGCACATCCAGCTGTCTGGAAACAGATCCCATACACAGTCCTCACAAAGCTGACTTCATCACCTCCTCCCCTTGTCTGTTAACCTACCCCAGAGACCCAAACTAGAGAAACAGTAACCACACTAGGGCCTCCTCCTCATCTCATGCTGTAATCACGATGAGGGCCTAGCAATTTCACTTCCTGAATGTGACCTGCCATCTCTCTCTTCACCTCCACCTCCAGTTCTGCCGTCCCAGTTAATTCGTTACAGCTCCCCGTGTACCTGGGCAAGGCTCCTCACTGGCCTTTTTAGGGCCACCCGTCTGCGGCTCCCAAACACCCCAGGGAACTTCTTTGCTCTCTCTTCAGAAACAGTCCCCACTCTTTCCCTTGTTCTTACCTCTGACTCATTAAATCCTGCCCACCTTTGCAGATCTAGTCCAGGAGTCATTTCCTCCTTGGAGTCTCTGAGACACCTTCCAGGCCCAGACAGGGGCATCCCTCGTCCCTGCATCCACTGTGCCCTGTGTGTCTCCTGTGCAGTTCTTGCCGCTGCACTTACTTTCTCAGGACTCTGAGCTCTTTGAAGGCCTCCTTGCCGTACCTTCTCTGTACCCCTCCTCACAAATCTGGCACATCACAGGAATTCAAATTTCTACTGACTAAATGAGTTTGCTGATTAAGTATCTGAACATGATTCTCTACCAGCTGAGGCTGCTCAATGAATGCACGAGCGGAAGTGTCTGTATAAGGAAATATGCTGATTCCATTCGAGAACACAATGCTTATTTGCAAGGACACAATTATTGACTTACTGTGTAACAGGCCAAGATTCTTACTCAACATACGTCCTTTGTAGGCAAAAGCAAACCACAATAAGCCTACCCTGACCTGAGAGCTTGCTGTTAGGAACAGATAACCTGAGAACTGTGTTTTGCCAACAATCCGTTTCCACCCTGAAGGAATGGAGTTCACAAGGCCTTTGCTTTGTGAGCCCTGCTGCCTATGTGCTGTGTGATTACAAACATTCCACAGTGGGTTATTTAGAAAGATACTGAAATTGCGGAACTCTGTGCTGACACACTGATTACAGCAACAACCACAGATTGGACCTACTTCGTATGAACACTTTAACCACCAGCTTAGGGACCATCCCTGAGTTACAGCAGAGCGAGCCCTGAACTGGAAGCCTCAGCTCTCTCACCACCTGGCCAAGGGGCTGAAAGCAGGTGATGCCACTTGGGTGGGTTGTGGCGATCTCATCTGTGCAATGAAGAATTGGATTTGGTTCGGTTCAGTCACCAACAGCTAACAACTACTGAACCAGGTGCAAATGTGGAAGTCCTATCCTCAAGAAATTAAAGTATAATGGAAATAAAGACAGATGACATCAAACTATTATCTACTGATGTGCTCTGAAGGCCCTTCACAGGTAAAGCTGCTATGACACGCCGCAGCAATGACAGGTGAATATTCCTTAGGAATGTAAAGTGACATCACCAGTTCATCTAACAGATGCCATCCTGGGTCAGACACTCAACCAACAATGCTCCATTCATTGCACTAACACTGAGTGAAGGGAAGAAGACAGGTGATTATTTCCCAAACTGAAAACTGAAAAGTTTGCTCTTGAAAATAACCAGGCCTAAATGACAGACGTGTTCATTATTAGCAGTTAGGATGTGCTCTGAACAAGTGTTACGTGTGGGTCATTTTTTCAGTGAAAAAAAGCCTCAACAAGTCAACAATAAACATTAAACAATTCTGTTCCAAGCAAGAACTCGCCAATTCCTGGTGCAAGAGCATCAAGAAGAAATGAGATCTCATCTCGGGCAGAGTAAACGGCTGAAACGGAACCTGCTGGGGCCACGCCAGTTCACCCTGTTTTTCCTAAATACACCTACTTCTGCCAGGCTCATTCAAGCTAAAAGTAAACCAAACTTGCCATGTTCCCATTTCACAATTTACATATAATTTACCTGTTTTATTTCTCTGCCTCAAAGAATTACACATATGATCAAATCCAAAATGGGCAAAACCACCAGTGGAGGGTTTGAAGGGTGAGGAGCCAGGACGACACAACCTGAGATGCGCTCTTGCCGAGTCAGAGCACCTACTGTGCGGAGTGGTGTCAGCACCAGAGTGAAAGTTTAACCCAAGATGCTTTTTATAGACATTGTTTCCTCAGCGAGGCTTTCTTTTGCCCGCTACTCTAAGGAGAAGTGAGGGTAACAAATCCAGGTAGAACTGAGGAATGATCTGGCATGGTAGCAGCACTGTGTTGGTGCAGGGGACTCTGGGATGCTAGGTTTGCATATTCCGTTGATTTGGTACCTGGGCATTTACATCCAGCATCAACAAGCACACCTATGATCTTTCCCGGACCAACAAGCATACCTATGATCTTTCCCAGACCAACAAGCACACCTATGATCTTTCCCGGACCAACAAGCATACCTATGATCTTTCCCAGACCAACAAGCACACCTATGATCTTTCCCGGACCAACAAGCATGCCTATGATCTTTCCCGGACCAACAAGCACGCCTATGATCTTTTCCGGACCAACAAGCATGCCTATGATCTTTCCCGGACCAACAAGCACACCTATGATCTTTCCCGGACCAACAAGCACGCCTATGATCTTTTCCGGACCAACAAGCACGCCTATGATCTTTCCCGGACCAACAAGCACGCCTATGATCTTTCCCGGACCAACAAGCACACCTATGATCTTTCCCGGACCAACAAGCGCGCCTATGATCTTTTCCGGACCAACAAGCGCGCCTATGATCTTTCCCGGTGTTTCTGGAGGTCAGGGAGACAGAAGATACTACTTTAAAAGTGTGTTCATTGCAACATTCTTATTTCCCAGAATATACTTTAAAAGTGTTTCTCAGGCCTGTTTGCCTTGTACTTTACTTTTCTAATTGTAACGTAAGTTTTGTAAAGTAAATTACACCTCTTCTCAGCACATTTCCGTGAAGAGGTCCATAAAAACACTGTGCTGTAGCCTTGGGACTTGTGAAAAGCCTGGAAACAAAGACCGACTTCCAAATTACTAATCACACAGAAAAAACGGCTAATTTAAGCTCACTGCGGTTACATGGGGAGACAGAACATTTTCACAGGCTGCAGGAGTAAAATCTGAGGATCTGAGGTTATCTTTTCAGCAACAGAGAAAGTCACCTGGCGACGCTCCTTCCCTAAGGAACTCTGGAATTTAGGGAACATCCTGGGAGCCCACGTCAGCGTGACAGAGGGTGGCCGCAGGTCTAAGGCCCACATCACCACTTCACTATGACTGAAAGGTATGGCCTTTGGGTTGTCCAACCCAACGAATAAAATTCGTAAATAAAAGCAGCCTGTATTTTGGAAATAGGCTTTAAGGTGCTCTGGAATAAAAGACAAGGAAAGCTGAGCTCTTCCGGCTGAGGCCATAGAGTCCAGGGTCCCAGGGCATCCGATGGGAACCAGGAAACTGGAAAAACCAGTTCTTAAAGTTCCTAAAGCCTGACAGTAAATATTTAACAGTAAACAGCTCACCGTTTTTGTGTTTATATGCTAAGTAAGGTTCATTTACTAGGGTTTATGGGCAGTTATGTAAAATGATACTTGTATGAACAAAACTGCTATTTTAAGTTTCAGACATTGCTTCATCAGGGCCCTTGTCCTACAAGCTGGTGGAAATCTAAACAGAGGGAAAACATTATGAACACATTGTTATTTATTAGTAAAGAAAACAGCAAAAATAAACTGGTTTTCTTTGGTCCAAAAGGCCTAGTTTGATTTTATAACTAAGATTCGTTCTCTTCGCTGGAAGCCTTCCGATTGCAGTGGGCAGTCTTACAGAATAACTCATAACGATGTCTTTTCCCGAAACCTCGATGGTCCGGCATTCTGGTGGCACGACGCACAGCGAGAGCCCATCCAGCTTCTACTCATGTCCGGCTACTCCTCAGCCTCCCTGAGCAGGGGCAGGAGGAGCCCAAACCTCCCATGTTGTTAGAGATGCTCCATGAGGGCAGAACCCACCAACCCAGCAGCACCGCAGTTCACAACTGCATTCATCTGAGATTCCCGTGTTGTATCCGACAGCTGCCTAAAGCCCACACAGTATTCACCTAAGGAAACAGCACGGCTCTGAGTTACAACTGTCAGTTCATAAAATTAGACTATCTTCTCTTCTAAGAACGCGCTCACATTCAAAGAATCACAGAGGGGAAGAGACCAGAAGCACAGCCAGACAAGGCTGAATTGAAATCCCACCGTCCCGCCCCTGTAGATACTACCATCATCTTGGAGTATTTTACATTCGTCAAACTGCTTTCACTAGATGTCTCTGAAATACTAATCTCAGTGACTCCTAATAAAGATTTAATCACTCTTTTAACATTAATATAATTAAAATAACGTATATAAGCAGTACCTGAATTGAGGCTTTCTTAGCTTTTAAGACTAAATCGAGTATAAAAAATCATTCTTTAAAAAAGTTTAATTAAAACTGAGAGTAAACAAATTACTCAGACCGCATGAACCATGCTCTTATCAAATGGCTGAAACAAGACACTGTATGTCTCGATAGAAAATAAGCTCTCATAATTCCTAATAAAAAATTTATTTTACTCATATTAGTAGGATAAACTCCTTAAAAATAACTGAATAAATCTGAGAGTCAACTACCTACCTTCACGCTTATTTTTTCTATTTTTCAATTTCCTGACTCACTTAACACAAGGAAAACATTAAGAAAAGATGAATTTCTTGAAAAATGTGCGTGAAGGTCCTGACCCGCCTCAGTTATTTGGTTTCCATCTCTTCTCTGCTCCAAGCCTGGGGGTGGCAGCTGGCGCCAGGCGCTGGTCTCGCGAGCTGCAGCCTCCTGGCCAATCATCTCTCCCTTCCTGTCCCGGAACGAATGGCGGACACTCTTCAAGGCCTGACTCCTGAAGACTCACAAGCTAGGCACACAGAGGGGGCTCTGACCACCAGGCCTCATTTGACAAGTGTTGATTGTGAGGTGCTTTTTGCTTTTTTCTTTTTCAATTAATCTTTCTGGAGAATTTCCTTTTTTCCCTTTTGCATCTTAAGGTGGAGGTTTTTATTCCAAATGTTTTTTACACACAATTCTTGAAACTCTTGAATGATAGCTTCTTATCATGGCAAAAGGTACATATCAAAAAAACAGAAAAGTTTTAGTTACTAACATCTGAGGGGATGTCATTCCACATATTTAAGGAAATTGCTAAGCAGGTCCACACAAACACTTGTAAAGAAATGTTCACAGCAGTGTTATTCACGGGGCCAAAAAGTGAAACTACCAACTGTCTCTCAGTTGATGATGGACAAACAAAACATCGTCCATCCACACAACCCTCAGCCATTGAGAACCTGGGAAACACAGTGCTCAGTGAATGACGCCAGACACGAAAGGCCACAAACTATGCGATGCCATGTTTATGAAATGTCCGGGACAAAGAAATATACAGAGGCAGAAAATGGATGCGTGGTAAACAGGGGCTGAGGAGTGTGGGGCTGGGGCTGGGGGGAGGGAGACTGCATAAGAGGTAGAGGTTTCTTTCTGAGGTGACAAAAAAGTTCTAAAATTGATTGTGGCTGAACAACAACTCTGTGAATGCACTAAAAGCCATTAAATTGTACACCTTAAATGGGTGAATTGTATAGTTTATGTGACTTTGTCTAAATAACATCTGTCTATCCATCCACCCGTACTGAGATACATATACACTATTTCTTGCTTGATGTGGTGGCTCAGTGTTCACTCCCACCTGCACACAGGGCTAAGTGCTACAAACTCTACTGCAGCATCTCCATCTGTGAGAGATGCACAACCATCCTGAGACCTCAGCATGATGATGAATATGAATAGCTGTATTTATAAATGTAAAGCTGCAGGAAGAAACCAAGTTTAACAGAATGTTAACGAAAACAAGTCCTTAAAGGTGTCAGAAGGCAAATCTTCCTGAGAAATGCAGTGAGGTACTATCTGAACTGCTGACTGCAGTTCCTCTGTTCTTCTCCTTTACTGCCTTGCCCCACCCTCTTTAGTCATTTAGGACATCCCACAATGACGGGTACAGGATCAGACAGCTAACTGGAGAGGGTAATATTACCGAGTTCTGGCTTCTGAGTTTAGGTTTAACCCCCAGAAGAACTTCAAAGAACTCAGATTTGCCAGAGCAGGACTGGACAGCACTCCTGGAACCAGGGAAGAAGGAGAGGAAGCCAGGGGCACAGAGAAACTGGGAGCCCTACAGAAACGGGGTCCTCTGCCTTGCCCCCCCAGAGGGAGGGTGATGGACCCTCAGGTGGCTGGTGCATCTTAGAGCAGACCATCACTTTCCCTGCCCTCCACATAGAGCTCGGGGAAGTAGCTGCATCTCAGAAAAGAAAGGTCTGCATGGAGTGTCTGGGCAGCAAGGGCCCCCTAAGGTGCCACTGGCCTAGTGCATGTGGCAGCAGGAGGACACAGGGCCTGAGGGCCGCTCGCTGCGGAAGTCTGTGAGGTGCAGAGAGCAGGGTCAGGAGGACACAGGGCCTGAGGGCCGCCCGCTGGGGAAGTCTGTGAGGTGCAGAGAGCAGGGTCAGGAGGACACAGGGCCTGAGGGCCGCCCGCTGGGGAAGTCTGTGAGGTGCAGAGAGCAGGGTCAGGACAGCTCAAGGGCAGCTGAGAGTCTCCTGGTCTCACCTCTGCAATGCCTCTGTGATAAATTTCTGCCAACTCACAGAATGGGTTTAAAAGAGAAATTACATTGCTATATTCAAAAAAGGTACATTTTTGGTAAAATTGAAATTACATCCTGAGATTTGTTTCCACTGTAGAAAAATAAGTTACATGTGAAAGATTCTTATTCATGCAGACAAAACACATCTACCAGCATTAAAGCATAAACTCTAAGTATAAGATTTACAGATACATTCAGCAAACTGACCATTACTGAGCACCTACGAGGTGCAAAGGTTCCATGGAAATTAGAAAAGACTCAGTTTCCACCCCCAAGTAACCGAGCTCTCCTGATTCCAAGAACACAGACATACTTCTCTTAAGATTCTCCAGGACAAGAGAATCTCCTATCTAGGAATCAGGTAAGGGAGCAGGAAAAAAAAAACTACCCTAAGTTTGCTGAGGCAAAGGTCACCCAAGGAGTGCCACAGGCTACATCCAGTGGTGGGTTCAGCCCCAGGGCCCGCTCCAGCACTGCTGGCAGTAACGCCTGGATCCTTTATCATGAGAGACCCCGCCAGCTGACCTCTTCACTCTCTCCAAACTGGACTCGGAATTCCTCACAGAGATCACATTTTCTCAGACACGGACCAGGCTCTGCAGCAGGAGACACCTACTACAATTATGAGGATGATGGGCAAAGCCAGTGAAAGTGAGGCCCTGCTGCCAAGTCCAGGAGGCAGACACGCTGCACAGCTGGTTCCAGGCATCTGAGTTCTCAAAGTCAATTCCTAGGTTCAAATGCAGCCACAAACCTCTCTTCTTTCTCGCCTGTGAAAATTCTGGATAAATATTGGAAAGTCCATGTGCACAAGAGAGAATAAAAGTGAGAAAAAAATATGAATACTAATTTATTTTGCTTTGTTCACTTCCATCTTATCTCATTTAAGCTGTTGAGGGACTCATCAGTCATCTTCTGTGTTTACATTTCACTTTGAAAAGTCCAGTAAAACTTTCAAGATTCCTATTTCTACTGCTATGGGCAAATATGTCCTTCCAAAATTTCTTTTTTTTTTTTATGTTAAGCAATTCTTTTTTTGTTTTATACTTTAAGTTCTAGGGTACATGTGCACAACGTGCAGGTTTGTTACATATGTATCCATGTGCCATGTTGGTGTGCTGCACCCATTAACTCGTCATTTACATCAGGTATAACTCCCAATGCCATCCCTTCCCCTCCCCCCTCCCCAAAATAGGCCCCGGTGTGTGATGTTCCCCTTCCCGAGTCCAAGTGATCTCACTGTTATGCTGAAGGCTAAATCCCCAATGGGAAGGTATCTGGAGGTGGGGCCTATGAGAGCTGACTGGGTCATGGCGGGGGAGGGGGGTCTTATGGAAGAGGGTGAGTGCCCTCAGGAGACTGCTGTCTGCTCTCCGCCCTGTGAGGACACAGTGAGAAACCGGCTGTCGGAAAGCCAGGAGGGAGCACCCCCAGACAGCCAGAGCTGCTGGCACGTCGATCTGGGACATCAAGTTTCCAAAACAGTGAGAAGGGAATGTTTGGATTTTAGGCCACCCAGTCTGTGGTGTTTTGTTATGGCAGCCCAAACTGACTAGCACATCTGACTAGCGCTAATTTTTATTTAGCGCCTATTGTAAAGCAATTTTCCTTCTTTAAAAATTGTATTTCTTCTGTGGACTTGTGTAGGGAAGTAAAAGCAGTTTAATAAATATCTCCTTGAAAACATATTACACAATCCTGTATTTTCATGGTTGTCTTAGGGATTTAATCAGTAAAGCGCCATTTTAGCAGCTTGATCTCATTATGTCTCCAAAGCATTTTGATTCTGCCTACAGGAAAACATTTGATTCGTAAAGTGAGAATTCACCAAGAGCAGCACTGAGTAAAGATCTTTTATGAGAAGGTTTCTCAATCTAATTTTGACACAAGGCATACCTGCTTATCACTTTAGAGATATCTCACTGTCTAGTGAGAAGACAGGAAGTAAAGGCAGTGCCTGGTAGAACTCGGAACCCTGGCCTTTTGATCAGCTCGGACATGTGCTAGTACCTTGACCTGGAGCAAACCGTTCCCCTAATCTGAGCCTAAAATCCTGGTCTGTAAGGCAAAAGTGCTTGACTAGATTGTCTCTAAGGTACCACTGTGCTCTGAACCAACAGGCAACATGACACTTCACAATTAAATCACACAACATAGACGCATATTGAAACACTGCACTGTACCCCATAAATATGCACAATTATTATGTGCCAACTGAAAGCATTACTTAATCTTAAAAAAGCACTTGATGCTTGTAAGGCATCCTAACAGGTGTGAGGAGATCCATGTGAGTCAGCCACCCCCCGACCCCTAAGACTCCCAAATCCAGGTTTTATCACGGCGAGAGTCTTTGTGTAGGAGAATGAGGTGGAGGTGGAACCAAGAGTCAGCGAATTTACATCCTCACTTCAGCTCCTTTATAAGGACCAAGGCCAAGACACAAAATTCTTTGTATCTTAATTTTTCTAAGAATAAGATAAGACTTAATTACCTCAAAGGAATGACATGAAAACTAACTACCGAAGCCCTCTAATGTCTTTAAAACCTGCCACATTCATGCATGGGGTTATTACTGTCACTGTGTGTGCGTGCAGACCTGGCTGCAGGAGGGGCACAGAGACAAAAGCATGGGGCTCCCCGTCCCACCTCTCCCCGCGGACTGACCTGCTGGCTCCAGCCAAGGGTCAGCACGCTCTTCTGGAAAGAGCCGGATGGAAACACTTTTGGCTTTGGGGGCCATATGATGTCCCTCGCAGCCGTTCAACTCTGCTGTTGCAGGGCAAAGGTAGCTGTAAATGACTGAGCATGGCTATGTGCCAAGACAACCATTTTGGACACGGAAATGTGCGTTTCATGTAATTTTCACATCATGGAATAAGATTCTTTTGATTTTTTCCTAACCATTTAGAAACAAACACCATTCTTAGCTCACAGGACTCACTACATGCTGGTGGCGGAATGTGGCCTATGGATG
Organism: Macaca fascicularis; assembly: GCF_037993035.2. NCBI lineage: Eukaryota > Metazoa > Chordata > Mammalia > Primates > Cercopithecidae > Macaca > Macaca fascicularis. The sequence continues at coordinate 701,895 of NC_088378.1, forward strand.
ATAGTCTGGTAATCCCTGGTTGAAGCTTTTGAAAAAGTGAGAGTATCATTATCATTTAAAGTTTCATTAATTTGTAGCAAAATAAAAATATCATTTGGAGATTCAATGGCATAGAATTATTTTATTTTCAACTTCTACTGGTGAGTTTTATAGCTTCTCTATAACCTAAAAATAAAAATTTGTTTAAATCAGAATTGTCACAATTTAAAACAAGCTTAAAAGTGACTTATTCTAGGTTAATGAACTGTTTCTGGTGAGAAGAAAAGGATCAAAGCAGTGTGGGCTCAGCTGCAATGAGCATGTTCTGCCTCATTCTTCTCTCATCAAAGTCCTGAATATGAATATGGCAATAAGAAGGAGAAAAAAAAATCTAAAAAATAACGTGAGCTTATCCGAGGCTGGGCAGGGTGGTGAGTATGTGTGTCCTGACCTGAGGCCATAATCAACAGGACTAAGGGAAGATCAAGGCCCACAACACTGCTCATTTTGTGTACTCATGCTGACAAAGTACTCATTTGTTGGAAACTGTCACGTGTTCTTCTCAACAGCTGCATTCACCTAGTCTTTCACCCTCTAAGCCTTGTGGCTGGCTCTGCTCAACTCCCACTCACCCCACACCAGAGACCATGCGGGCCCTGAGCTCTCTCAACTCCACCCCCCACCTCCCAAGTGACGCTTCCCCTCCTGTGGGTGACACTGGCCCCTGACAGGTGTGGGCCACCAGGGGCACCCCATTCAGGTGCGCCCACACGCCACTCTCCCTCATGCCCCTGGCACCTGCCCCTCAAAGCACAGGTCCAGCCAAGTAGACTCAGCTGCCTGCCCCTTCCCACTTGCCATTCCCCTTCCCGGCCATCCCCCGTTCCCCAATGCAATGGAGAGATTCCTACTCTTTCCAAGGAGCCAGCGAGGCTCTGCCAAGGCAATTGGCCAGAACCTAACAGCTTTCACCACCCATGATTCCCAGCTCTCAGCTCCCCACACACCAAGCTCTCGTCTCACAAGGATAACTGGGGAGGTCTTTGCTCCCCTTTCATCTTTCAGGCAGCAGAATCTAACTCCCAAGAACAGCCAGTTAGTGCCACCTCCCAACAGCCGCAGAGTCTGGATGTGCAACATGCCACTAAATGACAGAATGCCACTGAGTCTACACTTTGCTTATTTATCTATTTTTCCATACAAGACTTAGGCTCCAAGCATTCTCCCACTGAGAACAAGCAGCAGCTCACTGCTGTTATAATCGTGAGGAGCTCCTGCTCTGTCCCCTTTGTGTTTCTGGTCAAGGGTCCTTTTACCAACACCTGCTGAGTCTGTCACAGACCACCCCACCCGATGGTGATGGCAGGCGGATAAACACTTGCACCAACTGGCCAGGCTTTGCAATTCTGATAGGCTCAAAAAGGGTGTGTGTTCCTTCCATGATTCCAACAGAGCCCTGCTCCAGGCAGCCTTGCGGGGGGCGGCGTCAGAGGCCCTGTGCTCAAGCCACTCTGCCACTGCCACCGCCCAGTTTTGCCAACTCTTTGATTTGAATTCCCTCAGAAGGACATATCCAGTTCATGAACAGAAAACATCTGGACCTTTTTCCTTGGTAATTCTCTCCTCCATGGTTTCACGGTTCAGTATCTGCTATCATCAAAAGCACTGCCTACAACCTCTTTCTTCAGGTGGACATTATTTGAGAGTAAGGGCCAAAACCAAAGGGTGAAGTCCAAGACACAACTTTGTTTCAAACAGCCAAGAATGCATGACATAGACCACAGATGTCATCCCTAGTAAGGCAAGAAGGAACCCTGCAGACCAAGCAGCAGATGAACCTAGACTCTTTTCTGCCCACCATCTTGAGAAATTCCCACAGCCAGCGTGAATCCTCGTCCTCCGGGTTCAGACATAAACCTCTCATTAGGCCGGGCGCGGTGGCTCAAGCCTGTAATCCCAGCACTTTGGGAGGCCGAGACGGGCGGATCACAAGGTCAGGAGATCGAGACCATCCTGGCTAACCCAGTGAAACCCCGTCTCTACTAAAAAATACAAAAAACTAGCCGGGCGAGGTGGCGGGCGCCTGTAGTCCCAGCTACTCCGGAGGCTGAGGCAGGAGAATGGCGTGAACCCGGGAGGCGGAGCTTGCAGTGAGCTGAAATCCAGCCACTGCACTCCAGCCTGGGTGACAGAGCGAGACTCCGTCTCAAAAAAAAAAAATAAATAAAAAATAAACCTCTCATTAGCCTTGGTTTATGACATTTTGGTCTCAGAAAATCCAAGTGGGCTCAAAGTCTGACCAGCTTCACACACACACAAATACGTATTCAATTCCACAAGGGTAAAGTGCCAGGAGGGGGCTGCAGGAGAGAGGAGATGGCCTAGGGCTCAGCCTGACTGGGGGTTTCAGGAGTACGTGCCCCAGGCACACCACACCCTCTCCTCCCTCCTTTTCCGCACTCTGCCCCATCCTCTCCTCCCCTCGTTCTGATGTTGTAAACTCCAGAGCCCTAGCTTTGCTTTTCAACCCAGGAGCCAATCCAGCGCATCAGAAAATCATTCCATGGTCATCTACATGCATATGTACGAAAGGGCTTTTAGCTTCACCAACTGTAGGTCTCACCATTGTAATCTACAAGCTCATAACATTTCCAGGTAACAGAGGTGAGAAATGAAAATGCCACCAGTTATCTGAAGAGGATGATTGTGGGGAGGAAGGACAGGCATGCCAGTATCTGTGTTTCAGCAGCACCAGCCTCAGAAGGGCCCCCAGGCATCCATGTCCCAAGTGCCCCCATCAGCTCTTGAGACTAGAATTGTAGGGAACCCCAGAGAGGTGTCAGAGGGAGTTCTGCAAAGATGGGGCTTTGTCTAGACACCTGCTTTGTATTGCACAATCACTTTGCTGAACCAGAGAGACTGTGCCTGTCTCAGCAAATGCTCATGCATACTTTTAAATTGCAGGTATTAATTTAATCAAGTTAATCAATGTTGGCAGGATGCTGGGTACTGGAAAATAAAGAGGAGCAAGAACACTGCCCCTTTTCTCAAAGGGTGTTAGTCTGGGAGAGGAGGGAAACTGAAAACCCTAAGTGGGACACTCTGGCTTCTCACCCACGAGTCCCTCTCAGAACACACTCCAGACCAGCCTGGCCAGGACTCTCTGGGACAGTGACTTGGCATGTGGATTCAGAACAAGACCCACGGTGTGAAAGGCGCTGCTGAACAAAGATAATGAAAGGGACATCGCAGGCTCAAAGGAGGAGAGGTCGGAGAAGGTGGAGGAGACTCAGGGCCCCTGGATATGGAAGTGGGCATTTTTCAGCCTTTGCTTCATTGACTTCATGCAATGGAAGGGGCAGGCATCTCTCTCAGTGACTGAACAAGAGGAAATGCAGCACAAATCACCAGCACGCAGCCACGTCCCAGAGCCTGCCAGAGAAGGGAAACAGAGGGAATAGAAACCTTGCTGTAGGAGAATTTTTTTCCCCCAAATGAGAGACACCTGAGTTTTTCAGCAAGCGACCACAGCCAGTGAAAATAATGAAGTTAGAGAGAGGAGGTAGAGAAGACAGAGAGCTGGAGGGACGGTTCATGCAACAAACTCCCCAGGCAGGTGTGGAGGCGGGGTCCCAGGGCTAAGAGGGCGCTGCAAATCTGTAGGAAATGGTCAAGTTGACTCATTTTAAGTGATCTTCCAAATTATTCCTGGGATTTTTACAACTTCAATTATTAAAGTTCAAAAGTTTAAAACGCACACGCAGCACATGGAGTTGATGAAGATTTACAGACTATTAAACCCACGAAGTTAAAAGACGGATGCTTTAACTCACATAATAGAGATCCCAGCAAAATACATTTTTTAGTCAGGAGTTCCAGACCAGCCTGGCCAACAGGGTGAAACCCCATCTCTACTAAAAATACAAAAATTAGCTGGGTGTGGTGGCGGGCGCCTGTAATCTCAGCTACTTGGGAGGCTGACGCAGGAGAATTGCTTGAACCCAGGAGGCAGAGGTTGCAGTGAGCCGAGACTGCACCACTGCACTCCAGCCTGGGCAACAGAGCAAGACTCCATCTCAAAAACAACAACAACAACAACAAACCCCAAAAAATCACATTTTAAAAAAAGTATGTTTTGGCTGGGCACAGTAGCTCACAATTTTAATCCCAGCACTGTGGGAGGCTGATGCAGGTGCATCACTGAAGGTCAGGAGTTCTAGACCAGTCTGGCCAACATGGTGAAACCCCGTTTCTACTGAAAATACAAAAACAAAAATTAGCCGGGTGTGGTGGTGCCTGCCTGTAATCCCAGCTACTCAGGAGGCTGGGGTTGCATGAGCTGAGTTCACGCCACTGCACTCTAGCCTGGGAGACAGGGGAGACTCCGTCTCGAAAACCCAAACCAAACACTATGTTTAATAAGTGCTTTCTTCAATCATGAGACTATCAAGGCAGTACTGAGAACAAGTTTCACAAAACTGGAATTGAGGCAGCGCCTGTTAGTACCTCATCTGGCTGCTCATCCCAGAGCCCTTAAAGAGACAAACTACTGCATCACGAAAAGATCCTAAAATGCCCTCCTGATCTTTTCCGTGAAACTTCAACTATAACGGGGAAGAGAAGGCTGGACTGCACAGCTGTCTTCCGGGCAGTGACAACTAATCGGTCATGTCTGTACCTGTAGATTTACAAGCTGCGAGGTGGATTTTCCTTGGAGGCACAAGGCCTGCGCAATAAACGCATGCAAATCCTCCAGGCAAAGAGTGTCCACCTGAAAAGGACAGAGAAAGGCCAGTGTTAGGCTACAGGAAAAATTAAACATTTCTTACAAATTGATCTCAGTTACTAACTATGAGTGTGTGTATAGGTGCAAACACGCACACACATGCACGTACAGGCACACGCACAGGCACATACATGTGCACACAAGCACACAGAGGTGCACAGGCATGCACACACACACGGGCACGCATGTGCACGCACAGGTGCACAAACAGGCGCATGCGCAGGCACGCACATGGTGCATCAGACCTCAGGCAGCGGACAGTGTGTAGTGGAAAGACCACAGCCTCTTCACACCATCCTTGGCTCCTGGCTGTGAAGCTCTCTCTATGGTGTCCCCAGTTGTGCCCACAACTCACAGCCCAGCTGGAAGGGGAGCCTGAATTTCTAGTACGGTTAGACTCTAATGAGGTAGAACTCTCCAGAACATCTGGGAATAATCATGAGGTGCCAACCAAGACCAGGTCTTAGGGCCAGACAGGTGATCATGTTCGGCACAAACTGCACAGAGCAAACAGTTTAGGGGTTTTCAGAGCGCGAGTATCCACAGCTGGGCTGAGCTGGGGTCATCATACACTTTCAGCAACCCAGAGAAAAACTGTGTCCTCGAATCCTAGTTGAGAGTAAATCAGAACCCACAATATGAGACCCTACTAATACTCTGTGGAATCAAAAGACACAACAAAAGTGAGAAGAGGAAAGAGGGACAGAGTAACAAGAGACAGCAAAGGGCAGGCTGAGCATCCTGGGTGTGGAGTAGATGCCGGAGATGAGGAGAGGGCGTGAAGAGCGAGGAAGATCTGAACGGTCCAGGCTCCAACAACAGCAGACAGTGCTTTTGCCACATCCCATCCCCTGCCCCACTCGGCGAGGGGGTCGAGACAGTCCCCTCCCAGCCACCAAGTTCTGCCACCCAGAAAAAGGCAGAACATGCCCGCTGACTGAATGACTCCACGCCGTCCTAAGACCACAAGAGCTGCTTCTCACAGAAGAGCACCTCCTGTGGCAAATAAAGGCTTACGGAAAAAGAAACAGGAAAGCCAACAGCAAACCCATCAATAACAACTTCACTGACTCTTCTTGGATATTAAAAACGGCTAACATGCCTATTTGCAATAAGAACGACCCCACCATAAATCAGAAAGACTCCTGTGCTCCCCGGGAGGATGGTGGCATTTGCTTCCCCCAGGGTGGGGGTGCTGACTGCCGCGTGGACCTGCTGATGCTTTTACTCACCGTGTCACTATCCTAGTCCACTTTTATTCCAAGTAGCTGTTACCTTGGAATAAAAGGAATAGAAAATATGTGCATTTCTATGATGTAAACTTACCTTTCCAGAGGATATTCTCAGATGAGTCTTTAATAAAATCATTTGTGGCTGTTGTTAACTGGGAGGTCAGACCAAATGAGAGTACAGCTGACTCCTGACAATACAGGTTTGAATTGTATGGGTTCACTTATATGTGGATTTTTTTCCAACCAAATGCAGATGGAAAAATACAGTGTTCACGGGATGTAAAACCCGAATATAAAGGGCCAACTTTTCAAATACGTGGGCTCCGCAGGCTGACTGCAGGACTTGAGCATGCATGGATTTTGGCATCCTTGGGGGTCTTGGGACCAATCCCCCACATATACCAAGACACAACTGTATTTAGTTTCTCTGTCATTTTCAGGCACTGAACAGTATGCGATTTTATCCCATATTACACATCAAAACATCGAATTTAGGCTTAATATATAAAACTGTAATATTTTTATAAATGTATCTTTTTAGCCTTATTCATTCTGAGTTATTATCCCTGTGAATAATACAGCACCTTCTTCATCTAGTGAATGCCAAATTGATTTGTCAATCTGTTGTTTTCCAGTTTTAGAAAGTTCTGATTTAAACATCTCCTTTAAAGACAAGTTACCAAGTCTGCTCATGCCAACTTGCACTAAAGAGATTTTATTTAAGAGGTCTTTGTTAATAGAAAAAAGGTAAAGTGGAAATTTTCCTCTCGATGCTTGTCTTGCTTCAGGTTTATACAAATAGGGATGTGATGTTCCTGTTCTGGGGTCCTGGGCTTTTTCTGCTTGAAGTGAATTTAAAGAACTGACAGCCACCTGCGCAGTAATGAGAAGGCAGAACTGCGCTGCATGGCCACACACAGGATCAGCATTGTCAATACGGAACAGCAGGCAGCATGTCCCTCCTGGAGTGCCCACCATGGCCTCCCCATTGTTGTGTACACACATGGTTATCAACAACAAAACACATGTATTTTTACGGGTGAGAAAAGTCAGCTTACTGGCTACCACCACTTCTCAAGTCCCACTGCGATGCAATGTTAACCACAGACACCTGCAGATTATCAGACAACAGGAATACTAACCAACAGTGCATGCATGTTATATATAATATCAAAAGAAATATCTTTTTACTTTTTTTTCCTCCAATGTTTGGGGGTACATGCGCAGGATGTGTAGGCTTGTTACACAGGTAAACATGTGCCATGAGGGGTGGCTGCACAGATCATCTCATCACCTAGGTATTAAGCCTGGCATCCATTAGCGATTCTTCATGATGCTCTCCTTCCCCCTCCCCCACCCCCCACAGTCCCCCGTGTGTGTCCTTCCCTGCCATGTGACCCTGTGTTCTCATCATTCAGCTCCGCCTTATAAGTGAGAACATGCAGTATTTGGTTTTCTGTTCCCGTGTTCGTTTGCTGAGGATAATGGCCTCCAACTCCATCCATGTCCCTGCAAAGGACATGATCCAATTCCTTTTTATGGCTGCATAGTATTCCATGATGTATATATACCACATTTTCTTTACTCAGTCTATCACTGATAAGCATTTAGGTTGATTCCATGTCTTTGCTATTGTGAATAGTGCTGCAGTGAACATATGCATGCAGGTATCTTTATAATAGAATGATTTCTATTCCTTTGGGTAGATTCAATGATGGGATTGCTGGGTCAAATAGTATTTCTGCCTCTAGGTCTTTGAGGAATCACCACACTGTCTTTCACAATTGTTGAACTAATTTACACTCCCGCCAACAGTGTAAAAGTGTTCTTGTTTCTCTGCAACCTCGCCAGCATTTGTTTTTGACTTTTTAATAACAGCTATTCTGATTGGCATGACAGTATCTCATTGTGGTTTTGATTTGCATTTCTCTAATGATCAATGATGTTGAATTTTTCTTCATATGTTTGTTGGCTGCATATATATCCCCCCCTTTTTTTTTTTTGAGATAGAGTCTCGCTCTATTGCCCAGGCTGGAGTGCAGTGTCATGATCTCCACTCACTGCAAGCTCCGCCTCCCAGGGTCCTGCCACTGCTTCTGCCTCAGCCTCCGGAGTAGTTGGGATTACAGGCGCCTGCCACCACGCCCGGCTAATTTTTTTTTTTCTTTTTTTGAGATGGGGTTTCACTGTGTTAGCCAGGATGGTCTCAATCTCCTAACCTCGTGATCTGCCTGCCTCAGCCTCCCAAAGTGCTGGGATTACAGGTGTGAGCCACTGTGCCCAGCCACATGTCCTCTTTTGAGAAGTGTCTGTTCATGTCTTTTGCCTACTTTTTAATGGGATTGTTTGCTTTTTTTTTCCTGTAAATTTGTTTAAGTTCCTTGTAGACTGGATATTAGATCTCTGCCAGATGAATAGATAGTAAAAATTTTCTCCTATTCTGTAGGTTGTTTACTCTGATGATAGTTTATTTTGCTGTGCAGAGGCTCTTTAATTAGATCCCATTTGTCAGTTTTTGCTTTTGCTGCAATTGCTTTTGGTGTTTTCATCATGAAGTTTTTACCCATGCCTGTGTTCTGAATGGCATTGCCTAGATTTTCTTCTAGGGTTTTTATGCTTTTGGGTTTACATTTAAGTCTTTAATCCATCTTGGGTTAATTTTTGTAGATAGTGTAATGAAGGGATCCAGTTTCAATTTTCTGTATGTGGCTCAGTCAGTTATCCCAGCACTGTTAATTAAACAGTGAGTCCTTTCCCTATAGATTATTTTTGTCAAGTTGGTAAAAGATCAGATGGTTGTAGATGTGTCATCTTATTTCTGAGTTCTCTATTCTGTTCCATTGGTCTATGTTTCTGTTCTTGTATGAGTACCATGCTGTTTTGGTTATGGCAGTCTTGTAGTATAGTTTGAAGTCGGGTAGCATGATGCCTCCAGCTTTGCCCTTTTTGGTTAGGATTGTCTTGGCTATTTAGGCTCTTTTGGGTTCTGTATGCATTTTAAAATAGTTTTTTTCTAATTCTGTGAGGAATGTCAATGGTAGTTTAATGGGAACAGCATTGAATCTATAAATTACTTTGGGTCATATGGCCATTTTCACAATATTGATTCTTCCTATCCATGAGCATGGAATGGTTCTCCATTTGTTTGTGTCCTCTCTGATTTCTTTGAGCAGTAGTTTTTAGTTCTCCTTGAAGAGGTCCTTCACTTCCCTTGTTAGCTGTATTACCAGGTATTTTATTCTTTTTGTAGCAATTGTGAATGGGAGTTTATTTGTGATTCTCTCTCCTGTTGTTGGTGTATAGGAATACTAGCAATTTTATATCCTGAGACTTTGCTGAAGTTGGTTCCCAGGGATAAAGTCAACTACATCATGGTGGATAAGCTTTTTGATCTGCTGCTGGATTTGGTTTGCCAGTATTTTAGTGAGGATTTTTGCATCAATGTTCATCAAGGATATCGGCCTGAAGTTTTCTCTTTTTGTTCTATCAGGTTTTGGTATCAAGATGACGCTGGCCTCATAGAACAAGTTAGAAAGGTGTCCTTCCTTTTCAATATTTTGGAATAGTTTCAGCAGAAACAGTGCCAGCTCTTCTTTGTACCTCTGGTAGAATTCAGCTGTGAATCCGTCTGGTTCTGGATTTTGTTTGTTTGATCGGTAAACTATTTATTATAGCCTTAATTTCAGAACTCATTATTGGTCTATTCAGGGATTCAATTTCTTCCTGGTTCAGTCCTGGGAAGGTATATGTGTATAAGAATTTATCAATTTCATCTAGATTTTCTAGTTTATGTGCATAGAGGTGCTCATCGTATTCTCTGATGGTTACTTATATTTCTGTGAGGTAAGTGGTGATAACCCGCTTATCATTTCTGATTGTTTTTATTTGATTCTTCTCTCTTCTTTACTAGGGTAGCTAGTGGTCTATTAATTTTTTTCAAAAAAACAGCTCCTGGATTTGATGATTTTTTTTAAAGGGTTTTTTGTGTCTCTATCTCCTTCAGTTCAGCTCTGATCTTGGTTATTTCTTGTGTTCTGCTAGCTTTGGGGTTTTCTTTTGCTCTTGGTTCTCTAGTTCTTTTACCAGAGATGTCAGGTGGTTAACCTGAGATCTTTCTAGCATTTAGTGCTATAAATTTCCCTCTTAACATTGCTTTAGCTGCATCCCAGAGATTCCGGTACGTTGTCTCTTTGTTCTCATTAATTTCGTTATTTAACCAAGAGTCACTCAGGAGCAGGTTGTTCAATTTCCATGTAGCTGTGTGGTTTTGAGTGAATTTCTTAATCTTGAGTTCGAATTTGACTGCTCTGTGGTCTAAGAGACTGTTATGATTTCAACTCTTCTGCATTTGCTGAGAAGTGTTTTACTTCCTATTATGTGATCCATTTTACAGTAAGTGCCGAGCAGCAATGAGAAGAACGTATATTATGCTGAATTTGGGTGGAGAGTTCTGTAGATATCTATCAGGTCCAAGTGATCCAGAGCTGAGTTCAGGTCCCGAATGTCTTCATTAATTTTCTGTCTTGATGATCTAATATTTGTCAGTGGGGTGTTAAAGTCTCCCACTATCATTGTGTGGGAGTCTCTGTGGGTCTCTAAGAACTTGCTTTGTGAATCTGGGTGCTCCTGTACTGGGTGCATATATACATATGATAGTTAGCTCTTCTTGTTAAATTGAAACCTCTAGCATTATGTAATACTCTTGTCTTTTTTTATCTTTGTTGGTTTAAAGTCTGTTTTGTCAGAAACTAGGATTGCAGTCTCTACTTTTTTCTGTTTTCCATTTGCTTGGTAAATTTTCTTCCAACCCTTTATTTTGAGCCCATGTGTGTCTTTGCACATGAGACGGGTTTCCTGAAGACAGCATATGGATGAGTCTTGGCTTTTTATCCAGCTTGCCATTCTGTGCCTTTTAACTGGGGCATTTAGCCCATTTACGTTTAGGGTTAGTATTGTTATGTGTTAATTTGATCCTGTTATCATGATGCTAGTTGGTTATTTTGCAGACTTGTTTATGTGGTTGCTTCACAGTATCACTGGTCCGCATACTTCAGTGTGTTTTTGTAGTGGCTGGTAATGGTTTTGCCTTTCCATATTTAATGCTTCCTTCAAGAGTTCTTGCAAGGCAAGCCTGTTGGTGACAAATTCCCTAAGCATTTGCTTGTCTGAAAAGGATCTTATTTCTCCTTCACTTATAAAGTTAGTTTGGTTGAATATAAAATTCAGGGTTTGAAATTCTTAATAATGTTGAGTATTGGCCCTCAATCTCTTTTGGCTTGTAGAGTTTCTGCTGAGAGGTCTGCTGTTAGTCAGATGGGTTTCCCTTTGTAGGTGACCTGGCCTTTCTCTCTGGCTGCCCTTAACATTTTTTCTTTCATTTCAACCTGGAGAAACTGATGATTATGTGTCTTGTGGTTGATCTTCTCATACAGTATCTTACTGGGGTTTTGTATTTTCTGAATTTGAAAGTTGGCCTATCTCGCTAGGTTGAGAAAGTTCTCCTGAATGATATCCTAAAGTATGTTTTCCAACTTGGTTCCATTCTCCCATCTTTTTCAGGTACCCAGTCAGTTGTAAGTTTGGTCTCTTCATAATGTCATATTTTTTGGAGGTTTTGTTTATTCCTTTTCATTCTTTTGTCTCTATTCTTGTCTGCCTATCTTAATTCAGGAAGACAGTCTTCAAGCTCTGAGATTCTTTCCTCCATTTGGTCTATTCTGCTACTGATACTTGTGGCTGCACTGTGAAGTTCTTGTGTTGTGTTTTTCAGCTCCATCAAGTTGGTTATGTTCCTCTCTAAACCGGCTATTATGGCTATCAGCTCCTGTAGTTTTATCACATTTCTTAGCTTCTTTGCATTGGATTACAACATGCTCCTTTAGCTTGGCGAAGTTCATTATTAGCCACCTTCTGAAGCCTACTTCTGTCAAATCAGGCGTTTTAGCCTCAGCACAGTTCTGTGTCCTTGCTGGAGAGGTGTTTGCAGTCACGTGGAGGAGAAAAGGCACGCTGGCTTTTTCAGTTTTCAGGATCTTTGCATTGATTCTTTCTCATCTTTATAGGCTTATCTACCTTTGTCTTTGAGGTCTCTAACCCTATCCCTAACCTTTGAATGAGGTTTTTGTGGGGTCTTTTTTGTTGATGTTGTTGTTTTCTGTTTTTCTTTTAACAGGCCATTCTACCGTAGGGCTGTTGCGGTTTGCTGGAGGTCTACTCCAGATGCCAGTTGCCTCATTTCTCCCATACCTGGAGGTATAGCCAGTGAACACTGTGAAACAGCAAAGATGGCAGCCAGCTCCTTCCTCTGGAAGCGCCGTCCTAGCGGTTACTGACCTGTTGCTGGCCCACACCCACCTGTAGGAGGTGGCTGGAGACCCCTATTGGGAGGACTCACCCAGTCAGGAGAACAGGATCAGGGATCTGGCTGCTTTTTGGTAGAGCTGATGTGCTGCACTAGAGGTGGGGGTCCCTTCCTCGTCTGGACTGCCTGTATTCTCCAAAGCTGGCAGGCTGGAGCAGGTGAGTTGACTGAACTGAGGCCTCCCCTCTTCCTAGGAACTTGGACCCATCTAAGGCAGACTCCAATTCACTGCCATTGGCTGGCTAGGATTCCAAGCCAGTGGGTCTTAAATTGTGAGGTGACATGGAAGCGGAGCCTGCAGAATGATGCCGTTTGGCTCCCTGGATTCAGCCCCTTTCCTAGGGATATGTACGGACAGATTTCTTGTCTTGCCAGGGATCCCAGAGCCGGAGTATGTAAAACTCTTGGGTCTCTGTGTATGCCTGAGCGGCTGCTCTGCTGAGACTCCAAACAGCTCTGTGCATTGGACCCTAGGCCCTGGTAGCATGGGCTCATGAAGGATCTGATACACGGGTTGTAAAGATCCATGGGAGAAGCATGGTTTCCCAGGCAGGGTTGCACAATCATTCATGGCTTCCCCTGGCTGGGGGTGGGGGGTCCTTTGGCTCCATACTGTTCCCAGGTGGGGCCCTGCTCTCCACCCCTGGTTTACTTTGTTCTCTGTGGGTTGTGTTGTTTGCCTAGTCAGTCCCAATGTGAAAATCTGAGCATTTCAGCTGAAAGTGTTGAATTCACTTGCCCCTTTTTGTTCCTCTCTGTGAGAGCTATGGACCGTGGCTTTTCTAATCGGCCATCTTGGATTCATCTCCTCTCTTTTTACATTTACATTTTAAATAGTCCTGCCATCCTATATTAATTTATAATCTTCTATGTCTTGAGCAAATAAAGAAGTAATCTGCTTAAAATGATAATGCAAAAACTAAGGTTTACATGGCATGTGCATGTGAAACCAATAATGCAGCAATAAAACCTCTAAGCACTACTCAGCCATATTATGTCTTACAAAATGCAAAATGTAGAGCAAGCTATAGAATGGGCAGAGCCAAGAGGACATTTAGAAAGAAAAAATCAGTCCAAGGTTCCCTTGAGACGTAATTCCACAATAAGAGTACATTTCTTAAATACAATCAATAATTTGTAAAGTAAATTCAGGTTTGAAAAAAGAATTATATAATTTTCTAATCCAGGAACACTGAATGGCTATGCCAATGGAGACCCACCATATAGGGAGGTCAGAGAAGCCGGGATGATGGCTTGAAGGAGTGAAGAAAGCTTATGAGATGTCTCGACAGCCTGAAGAAGTAGATACTTTGTCCACAGTGGGACAAAAATCATCTTAAATCACAGAGCTAGGGAGGGAGGTGGGGGGGAGCGATGCAGAGAAAGAGGGGCTGGGAGACGGGAGCGTTCTCAGCCTTTCTCTTACTAAAGGTGTCCAAGCAATATTGTGCATGTAAAAAACTATTAAAAAGGTGAATCTTTTAACTGACCTTTATGATTTTCACATATAAACTAGGTATAAAGCTAATGCAAAAGAAACAGTCCACCTTGTTGAGTGAGCCTAAAACGAAGGTTCTAGCACTACAATGCCTAGCGCAGCTGGATGGGAGGACATAAATGATGAAGGTCATGACACCACCAGCTGATATCGTCCCAACAGCCCTAGGAAGCAGCTACTATGATTATCTCCTTTTCAGATTAGAAAATGAAGGCACATAATCAGTAAACATTTGCTGGATGATGGAATGAAACTGACAGAGGAAAAAGCTGAAGTAATCTACCCAGAGGCAAAGAGCTACGAGAAGCTAGGTCTCTAGCTGGTCCCTTCTCACCTTTACACTAAAACCCAGAAACAAGAACCACCACCCAAACAATGCCACGAGGACAGAGGAGGTACACTATGGTCCACAAAGTTGGAGAAAGTTTAGTCAAGGCCAAAGCAGCTTCCATCACCTGCAAGATTTCCTAAGTCTCTAATACAATCTCTAAGTCTCCATTGTATTAGTGACAAGAGTTTCTCGTACGTATTTTGCCATACAATCTTCTTTTTAGTTTTAGAGCACCTCAAAGAACTAATAATGTTCCATGGAACAGACACTGGAAAAAGACGATCTGGGACACCAGCCATGGTGATATTCCACACACTCCCCCTCATAAAGTAAGCGCAGGCTACAGCGACTAGAACGGGCAGCTGGACATTACCTGCACAAAGAGGTAGATCAAGAGGCAGCACAAAGCTTGAAACGGGCTTTCGACAGCCTGCAGTTCTTCTCTTGAGGAGGAAAGGTTGAAACAGGCGAGGAGTGTGTCCAAGCGCCGAACCTGCATTTCTGGCTCTTGATTCAGCCATAATATTTTCAAACTAGGCGTTCCCCCTAGTTAGGAAAAAAAGTCCATTAACTATTGTTCTTTGCAGCACAGAGTTATAATATGCTCCTTGTAGAAATACAGTGAAAGGAAACAAATCTCGTCCCTTCCTGATGTAAAACGAACTAGGAAGTAAACACGATCAGATTCCTGGTTTTTTAAACGCCCAAACCTAAAGGGCTGGCATACGTACGTTTCAACGAAAACATTCCTTCTTTTTTTAATGACTAAATTGTGAGGGATACTGCACTTCCAACCGTTAAGAATGTTTTCAGAGCATCTTTCAAATGCACTGTCTCAAGGATACAACAAGGCACTGCCGCCCTGCAGTATCACAGCTCTGATGGGGCACTTGGATGAAACGCCATCCATCTACCCCCTTAGTTTGCTCTCTTACTCTCCTAAATTAATGGTTTTCAACCCTTCATGTGGAAAAGAATCAACTGTAGAGATTATTTTAAAAAATGCATTTTCCTGGGATCTATATGCAGAAACTCTGATTTGATTTGACAGGTATGGGTGCCTGGAAGTCTGCATTTTCACAACCCAGAAGGCAATCTGTGAACCCCAGGCTTTGGAAAGCACTTTCCTAAAACTATTAAACAAACAGAAATTCCTAAAATGTAATTTTTAGTGTTTCACTTCTATATTTTATATATACGTTTAAATTATTAAAATCAAAAGAAAAAAGCCCTTACTCATTTACTTAAGCCACGACAAATGACGACGACTTACGCAGAGTTGCAGATGCAGGTGCAGCTCTGCTTCCACACTGACAAACAGAAAGGTGCCGTTCATAAGGTCAGACTTGTTCATCTGTGACTGGCGAGATGGCCTCCCTTGCTATCCACAGCTGTGATTTTCTGTGAGAGCCACTTGACAATAAAATATATGCCAAAAGCTCAAAGCTGGCTGGGATCTAAATGTCCCTTTTGTTTACTAAGGAAACAGAACCTACTAACCAAATGGCTTCAGAGTCAAATGACCTAAAAAAGGAAATTCTTCTCTTTCTTACGTTTCCCACGATGGCAGTGATTACCCTCAGGGGTATATTTCCCGCCATCAGAAGTGAAACAACTCAACAAAACTCACTTGAATTCCAAAATGGCTGAAGTATTCCCTCCACCTGATAAGCTTTTTTTCTCTAAAGAGAAAGAAAACGCTAAAGATAATTAGCCAACACAAAACAACCCTATGGCAGTAGTACTTCAGAGATGAGTCCGAGACAACCACAAGTGTCAGTAATTGCTTCTTAGAAACATACTTTCAGGAGAATAATCAACTCAGGCAACGTGTGCAGCCTCAGGACTGTGGAATACAGTGCAGCAATTCCTCAAGAGTCTAGACACAGAAATACCATTTGACCCAGCAATCCCATTACTAGGTATATACTCAAAGGTATAAATCTTTCTACCATAAAGACACATGCACATATATGTTTACTGCGGCACTATTCACAATAACAAAGACTTGGAACCAAAACAAATGCCCATCAATGATAGACTGGATAAACAAAATGTGGCACATACACACCACAGAATACTATGCAGCCATAAAAAAGAATGAGTTCATGTCCTTTGCAGGGACATGGATGAAGCTGGAAACCCTAATTCTCAGCTAACTCGCACAAGAACAGAAAACCAAACACCGCATGTTCTCACTCGTAAGTGGAAGCTGAACAATGAGAGCACATGGACACAGGGAGGGGAACAACACACACCAGGTCCTGTTGGGGGGTCGGGGGCAAGGGGAGGGAGAGCATTAGGACAAATACCTAATGCATATGGGGCTTAAAACCTAGATGATGGGCTGATAGGTGCAGCAAGCCACTATGGCACATGTATACCTCTGTAACAATCCTACAAGTTCTGCACATGTATCCCAGAACTCAAATTAAAAAAAAAAACAAAAATACTCAAAAAAACCCTGACTACGCACATGCAAAGTGAATCTTTAGATGAGCAACTTCAAAAGCCTATTTATAATAAGCAAAAAAATTCATTCATATATAAACAGAATACATTTACATCTCAATCCATCAAACTCTATACTTATATGGATAAGTATTCTAATTTCGCGCTTGCAAAAATGACATCATTACACCACTCCCATCTGGTGCATTCAACAATGAAAGTGGCTATAAAAAGTAGTAAATGCAAAATTTAACCCTTGTGACTCTAATGTGAATTTGTTAACACATTTGACAAAGCTTCACACTATTTTTTACAAGTTGGTGAAAAACCACTTTCAAGATTTTAACCGATTTATGTTGATCTGCGATGGTCGGGGTGGTTTCAGACACTGGCAGCCACATAAGCAGAGCCTCCACCAAGGCCAGGCACAGGTACACCCACACACCAGCTTCCTTAAGTGCATGTGCACACACACACACACGCACACACCCAGCTTTCTTAAGTGCATGTGCACGCACACACACACCCCCCAGCTTCCTTTTACCACTCACAGAAGCCTCCAAGACTTGTTGAGACTTTCTTGACTGACCTGTATGCAACAAGGGTCAGATGAAAACCTTCAACAATGTATGTAAGAGGAGGTGAACAAGAAAGCCACTGCAACTGTTTGATAGCAAATGACAGACTGAATCAAATACGTGGTCTTTTTTTCATGAAATGCATGACTTACCCTCATTTCATTTTGTAAAATAGTCTTCTAAGATATTCTGCAATTCTGGTAAATCAAATGTGTATAACCAAGAAATACTAAGCTTTCTGATTGTTGAACACCACTTTAAAAAGGTCCTTCAAGATAGACAAATTACCAATTAGATGTGTGCATTAGTTTTCCTAGGTTTCTAAAATAAGGATATGCTTAAAGTAACTTAAACAATGACACTTACAAGAGAAAAAAAGCTATCAGCACTTTGAAAATGAAGAATTGACAAATCTACAATTCTGGAGACTGAAAAGGCAATTTCAAATGCTTGCCTTTGGTGTGGGCCAAGACTCCCACCCAAAGAATGGAGAATGTCAGGAAAGTGAGTAAGAGGAGTGAGAGCAGTGTGCTGGGAAAGGGTAGACACACATGCACAGATCAAGGACCTTCACGAGCTGGGTTTGAGAAATGGAAGCTAAACTGCGTTATCAGAAACATCATCTTCCATGATATATTGTAAAGGAAATGAAATGTAGTATCCTGTAGACATGCTCCCACACGCACACATGGGAAGAAGTGTAGTATATACGTCCTGTAGACATGCTCCCACACGCACACATGGAAAGGAAGTGCAGTATATATGTCCTGTAGACATGCTCCCACATGCACACATATAAAGGAAGTGCAGTACATACATCCTGTAGACATGCTCCCACACGCACACATGGAAAGGAAGTGCAGTATATATGTCCTGTAGACATGCTTCCACATGCACACATATAAAGGAAGTACAGTATATACATCCTGTAGACATGCTCCCACACACACACATGGAAAGGAAGTGCAGTATATATGTCCTGTAGACATGCTCCCACATGCACACATATAAAGGAAGTGTAGTATATACGTCCTGTAGACATGCTCCCACACGCACACATATAAAGGAAGTGTAGTATATACATCCTGTAGACATGCTCCCACACCCACACATATAGAGGAAGTGTAGTATATATATGTCCTGTAGACACGCTCCCACACGCACACATATAAAGATGGGGCTCATACGCTGGGCAGTGGCTCACACCTGTAACCCCAACATTTTGGGAGGCAGAAGCGGATGGATCACTTGAGGCCAGGAATTTGACACCAGCCTGGCCAACAAGGCGAAACGCCAGTCTCTACTAAAAATACAAAAATTAGGGTGTGGTGGCATGTGCCTGTAGTCCCAGCTACTCAGGACGCGGAGGTTGCAGTGAGCTGAGATTGTGCCACTGCACTCCAGTCTGGGCAACAGAGCGAGACTCTGTCTCAAAAAAAAAAAAAAAAAAAAAAAAAGATGAGGCCCACAGAAATACACACATGTAAATAAGCTCCCTGAATAAAACAAACCAGTGTCTTGGTCCATCTGAGATGCTACGGAAAACACCATAAATGAAGTAGCTTGTAACAGCAGAAAATTTCTGGAGGCTGGAAGTCCAAGATCAAGGTGCCAGCATGGTTGGTTTCTGGTGAGGCCCTGCTTCCTGGTTCACAGACAGCACACGGCACCTTCAGACCGAACAAGGGGCCTCTTTTATAAGGGCAGGAATCGCATCTAATCACCTCATTCCCTCCCAAAGGCCCAACTCCAAATACCATCACATTAGTGATTAAGTTTTCAACACAGGAATTTGGCAGGGGGCGGTGGGGGGGGTTACAAACATTCAAACCATAGCACCCAGGAATGAGATTTCTTTTTCTGCTCCCTGGCTGGTTAATTTTGATTATTTCCCCTTCCTAATTTTTAACTAATTTCTATAGTTTTTTCCTGCACTTCCACTTTGTTGAAAAATACTTGTGATTTCCTTTTATTTCTACAATTCAGGAAAGCCAACATTAAATCACACGTGCTGTCAGAGGAAAAAGCCTTTAAAAAAGAAAAAGAACATGGGCCACTATATTGAAAAAGTCACTGAAAATGTAGCACTCATGAGATTACCCTAATTAAAACTGTCTTAGAAGAACAACGAAAATCAGGTATGGGTGTCATTTGGGAAAAACCGGCTCTAATGGTGCGACAAGAACCTTTTGCAGGTTTTCCTGACAGGTGGAAGAGGAGGGCCCATCGGCAGGATCTCACTTTTTTTTTTGAGATGGAGTCTTGCTGTTGTCGCCCGGGCCGGAGTGCAATGGCATGATCTCAGCTCACTGCAACCTCCGCCTCCAGGGTTCCAGCAATTCTCCTGCCTCAGCCTACTGAGTAGCTGAGATTACAGGTGCCTGCCACCACACCCGGCTAATTTTTGTATTTTTAGTAGAGACGGGGTTTCACCATATTGGCCAGGCTGGTCTCAAACTCCTGACCTCAGGTGACCCACCTGCCATGGCCTCCCAAAGTGCTGGGATTACAGGCGTGACCCCCACCCCGCCCGGCTGATCTCACTGTTTTTAATCGTATCTTGTATTCTGTGAATACTTGTGACAGGAAATTGGTTGCTCTGTTTTCCATTTTCGTTTAAAATCATTTGGCAATATTCCTCATAGATACTGAAAAGCATTTTAAATTTAAAATAGTCTATTTTTAATTATCGCTAATGCAAGTGTAAATAAAGAGTCATCCATTGAAATAACCTGGAATAAAAATTCAGTAATAGTTGTGGAAACCAGTGTGTTTGAGACGTGGCCCTCCGTGTAAAAGTTCAAATCCTATGTCCAGAGTAACAGCTGTGGAAATGAGTGTGTCGGAGATGTGGCCCTCCGTGTAAAAGTTCAAATCCAATTTCTAGAGTAATAGCTGTGAAAAAGAGTGTGTCTGAGACGTGGCCCTCCGTGTAAAAGTTCAAATCCTACGTCCAGAGTAACAGCTGTGGAAATGAGTGTGTCTGAGACGTGGCCCTCCGTGTAAAAGCTCAAATCCTACGTCCAGAGTAACAGCTGTGGAAATGAGTGTGTCTGAGACGTGGCCCTCCGTGTAAAAGTCCAAATCCTATGTCCAGCGTAACAGCTGTGGAAATGAGTGTGTCCGAGACGTGGCCCTCCGTGTAAAAATTCAAATCCAATTTCTAGAGCAACAGCTGTGGAAATGAGTGTGTTTGAGACGTGGCCCTCTGTGTGAAAGTTCAAATCCAATTTCTAGAGTAATAGCTGTGAAAAAGAGTGTGTTTGAAACGTGGCCCTCCATGTAAAAGTTCAAATCCTATGTCCAGAGTAACAGCTGTGGAAATGAGTGTGTCTGAGACATGGCCCTCCGTGTAAAAGTTCAAATCCTACGTCCAGAGTAACAGCTGTGGAAATGAGTGTGTCTGAGACGTAGCCCTCCGAGTAAAAGTTCAAATCCAATTTCTAGAGCAACAGCTGTGGAAATGAGTGTGTCTGAGACGTGGCCCTCCGTGTAAAAGTTCAAATCCAATTTCTAGAGTAATAGCTGTCTACAATTGATTGATTAACAGAATAAGGAACACTCCCTACAACAGCTTTTCTTAACTTCTCTCTCAATACAATTCCATGTATTTAAAAACCATTTATAGTGCTCAGATCCATACTTGGTAAATTACAGGTTCATGTGATGGAGAATAATAGCAACACCAGAGAATTGAATGTATATGAAAATGGAATAGCAAAACTGTGGGAAAATATTTGTTCTGTGAAACAATGATGTGAGCCACTAAAAATAAACTCTGAAGCTTAGCCTCCTCTTCCTTAACTGTTTGTATGTAGAACCCTACCCCGACACTTGTACATTCCTGACCTGTTTCAGATACTACGAACTCACAGAAAGAAAGGCTGTTCTTTGGATATACTTCAGCTAATCTGTAGGTGAACTTGTTTTTCCTTACCTCTCATTAAGTTTTAAGATACTACTCATGAAAATATAACCTTTTTTCCAGTTAAAATAACCCTCCTTTATCTTCTCTTTCTGGTTCCAGAACTCATCAAAATATACTTTCAGTGGTGGGGAAAAGATAAGATTGTTGATTCCAGCAGAATATCAAGAATCTATCCTGCTAAACTTCATGGACGTCTACCAAGCAACAACTAGATGTCAGGCACTGGGGCTGTGGCAGCAACATGCCCTGACCACGGCCATCCTTCTGTCTCTTTTCTCTCCCCACTGCTGTGGACCTGGACCAGGGTGGTGGAGAAAGAGGCAGAGCACCGCCGCAGATGGTCCAGGGTAAACCTGCCACAGCATCTTCCTTCCATTATTTTAGGACTTTATTAGATGAATACATTAATCATGAGCCAAGAGTTTAAATAAAAACTAGTATTTGTGCAGTTCTGGTAAAAGATGCTTTCCATAACTGATCCATTCTTAGACTTTTATCATAGAATGGAAAGATCTGTGGTTCATTTAAAGAAAGGCTGTCTGTACCTGGAACACTCATCTGCAGTGGCCTGACGAGGTCCGGGTGCCTCAGTGGGTTCCCAGGATATACAAACCACTCCTTGACAGCCGGGCAGGTGCTGGCAACATCTGAAGAAAAAGAGTTGGGTCAGTAGATGTGCAAGAGCACGCGTCGCCAAGCTCACAGTGTCACAGACCCAGCTCTGCCCAGGTGGCCAATTCAAAGTCCATAAATAGGTGAGTTCTCAAATCCAAGGTGACTAAGTAACCTTAGTTATCCAACAATTAATTTCTTATCCTCCAATCTGAAGGTAACCTGTTCACTCCATCAAGAACCATACTCTGTGGAACCGACAAAATCCTCAAGATAATCTGGGTAAGTAAACAATAATATGGGAGAGAGAGTTTACCATGTTAATGACTCCTACGATGTCCTTCCTCCCTAACCCCCTCACACTGTTCCAGAAAACACATAAAGAAAACTACTGGAATTTGACAGTCAACACGGATACAGTTCTTTAAAGCAAGACCAGGTAAAGAAGACAGTGGGTGTAGCTGAGGAACTCTAAAGGGAGGAGGTCAGCAGAGAGCAGGTGCTTACAGGGGAAGGGAAGAAGAGGTGGTGTCCCTAGATGCCAGACATTCCAGCACAAACATGATCATCAGTCAGACAGCTGGTCAAGTTGGGCAGAGGGCTTCGATGCGGGGCAGAGAGAGGCGGTGGGCTGGATCCAGGGCTGGGGGAAGCAGGCCTCGATGAAGAGAAGAAGAGGGGGCACTTTTCTATAAAAGAGCTGAGAAATGAAGTGGAGAGATGTTCCCTTAAAGTAGAAGAAAAAGACAAAAACAGGAATCAAAGATGAAGAAAGAGAGTATCAATCCAGGGAGCCCCACCTGCATTTCACAGCAGTTCTAGGAGAGAACTGAGACAACAGAGATTTGCTAAACACAGGATAAAGAGAACATCTCAAAACCTTCTAAGAAAAAAAAAGTCAGCAAAAAAGGAACATGAATCACTCCAGCACTGGACTTTGCACTCGGCATTATCAGCACCTGTGATGCCACAGGACCGTGGCGGTGGCTGTGATGAAGGAGAGTTGCTGAGCAGGGGACCGTGGCGGTGGCTGTGATGGAGCCACTGGGCAGGGGACCGTGGTGGTGGCTGTGATGGAGAGTTACTGAGCAGGGGACCGTGGCGGTGGCTGTGATGGAGAGTTACTGAGCAGGGGACCGTGGTGGTGGGCGCTTGCGAATGGGCAGAGCCACCGACCTGCCTTCCTGCCGTCAACACCAGAACTGAAGAAAGGGTTCTAGTGACTGCATTCATGTGATGGACGATGGGCGGGGCCAGATTGTTATCCCAGGCAGAAGGGAAACAACCCTCTATCACGCCAATTTTCTGCCCACAGGCACTGTCCAGATTGTATCCTAGTGAGGGAGGTAGTCCTCACATGAGGACACAGAGACTGGAGATCAAGACTACTGAGGCCACGATCTGCAGGACAGAGCACCAGAGAGCAGGGCAGCGTGCAGACCCAAGTGCTCTTTAGCCTCCGGCTGAAGAGAGAGCTGTCAGGTTTAGGGTAAGACTCAGAGAAGCCAGGCAAGGTCCTGGGGCTGACCAACCAATGGAGCTTGCACGGGGCTTGAAGACAGCGGAGTGTCCACCACCAGCAAACATGAAGAGGCCTCGTCCTACACCTCGGGCACTCTGGTGACAGCCCGGGAGGCCCTGTCTTAGGAGTAGGCCTGTGCTAGCGGTAAAGTGAAAGCCACAACGGACACAGCCTAATAAAGTTTAAACGTAAGTCTCGGAAGGAGCAGGCAGAGCAACTGCCTGACAGAACAAAACTCAACACTCTTCTTAGTATCCAAAATGTTCTAGCATCCAATCAAAAAACGCCAGACGTGAAAATAAGCAAAACTATGTGGACCCTGTGGGAGGAAGTCAATAAATGGCCCAGAGGAAGAGGCAAAAGAGACTGAGAAAGACAAAATCTTATTTTAAAAATGCTCATCTCTTCCAAATTTGATAGGAAATATCAACCCATAGATTTAGGAAGCTCAAGAATCCCATGAAGGGAGCAGAGTGAACCTTACTTAAAATCCAGCAAACAGGAGAGGAATTGTAAAGACAGCCAGAGGAAAAAAAGCCATGATACACATGGGGAACAATGATAAAGATGAGCCTTGTTGTCTCATAAGAAAGTACACAAGCCAGGAGAAAATACAGAACTACCTAAAATTCTATATGCAGCAAAACTGTACCCCCCCAAACAAAGATGAAATACAGTTCCGCAGGGCATAACAATAATCCGGTTAGTGACGGACTGCATACACATTCCTGGTGACGCCTTGATGATCCTGACCCCGTGGAGTCCTAGACTAAATTTGTGTGCTTGTGTCTGAGTTTTTAACAAAGAAGTTTAAAAAAATTAAAAATTTCTAAAGTATGAATTCAGGAGGTAGAGTTAAAAAATTTTCCAATAGAAAAAGGCTTATACAATGACGTAAAGAATTTTTTGTTCAGCTGTATAA
Source organism: Macaca fascicularis (assembly GCF_037993035.2). NCBI lineage: Eukaryota > Metazoa > Chordata > Mammalia > Primates > Cercopithecidae > Macaca > Macaca fascicularis. The sequence continues at coordinate 726,095 of NC_088378.1, forward strand.
TGTATTTGTATTTTAAGTTAGGTGTTAATTACAAAAGAGTCAAAAAGTTAAATAAATTTAAGTTTATAAAGTAAAAAAGTTAGAGTAAGGTTAATTTATTGTTGAGGAAAGAAATATTTTTTATGAATGTATGATAGCCCTAAGTGTGCAGTATGTATAAAGCCTACAGCAGTGTATGGTCGTGTCCTGGCTTCCCATTCACTCTCCACTCACTCACTGGAGTCACTGGAGCAGCCGCGTGTGCAGTGTGTATAAAGCCTACAGCAGTGTACGATCATGTCCTGGCCTTCCCATTCACTCTCCATTCGCTCACCCAGCGGACTCATCAGAGCAGCCCGTGTGTGCAGTGTGTATAAAGCCTACAGCCGTGTATGGTCATGTCCTGGCTTCCCACACACTCCCCACTCGCTCATGGACTCACGAGAGCAGCCCGTGTGTGCAGTGTGTATAAAGTCTACAGCAGTGTACGATCATGTCCTGGCTTTCCCATTCACTCTCCACTCGCTCACCAGCCTCACCAAAGCAGTCTGCGTGTGCAGTGTGTATAAAGCCTACAGCCGTGTATGGTCATGTCCTGGCTTCCCACTCACTCCCCACTCACTCATGGACTCACGAGAGCAGCCTGTGTGTGCAGTGTGTATAAAGTCTATAATTTAAAGTGGGTATTGGCAAACTACCAGCTCATGGATCAAATCTGCCTGCTTTTATACAGTCTGAAAACTAATAATGTTTTTCATATTTTTTTAATGGTTGGAAAAAAATGTTTTTAAGAATATTTTGTGACTCCTGAGAATTATACTCTCTAAAATTCAAGTTTTGGCCTGGTGCGGTAACTTGCATCTGTAATCCCAACACTTTGGGATGCTGAGGTGGGAGGAGCGCTTGAGGTCAGGAGTTTGAGACCAGCCTAGGTAACACAGCGAGATCCTATCTCTTCAAAAAAAAATTTTTTTTAATTAGCTGGGTGTGGTGGCGCATGACTGTCATCTCAGTTACTCAAGAGGCTGAGGCAAGAGGACCCCTTCAGCCTTGGAGCTGAAGGCTGCAGTGAACTGTGATGGTGCCACTGCACTCCAGCCTGGGCAACAGAGTGAGAGACTGTCTCTGAAAAATAAATCAATCAATAAAATAAAATTCAAGTTCTGTCACATGGGAACATTGAATAAAGGCTTCCTGGCACACAGCCACACTCATTCCTGCACATGTTGTCTCTGGTTGTTCTTGCACTACAATAGCAGGATTGGGTAGTTGTGACAGGGACTGTGGAGGGAGCCCTCAAAACCTATAATATTTATTATTATCTGACCCTTCACAGAAAAAGTGTGCCAACCCCAATTTAAAAGTGTTAAAATCATGTATTATAGGGTTTAAAACATACGCATAATCTCCAAACGTTACATATTGGTTACATACTGTATGCTGCTATTTATATAACATTCTCAAATGAACAAGAACATAGAGATGAAAAACAGACTAACAGTTGCCAGAGGACAGGAATGGGGGGAAGAAAGATTGCCAGGACATAGGGGCACATGGAGGGAGTGCTAACAAACCAGTCCGTATCTTGGCTGTGGTGGTGGTTGCAGGATCTTTGCACGGACCTACACACCCACACACATAACTGCATGCATGTAAAAAACGGCACAAGTGAATAAGGTCTGCAGTTTGGTTAGCACTGTACCTGATGTTAAATTTCTGGCTTTGATATTACACCACAGTTATAGTAGATGTCATCTTTGGAGGAATCTGAGTGAAGGGTACATGGGAATCTATGTACTATTCTTGCAACTTCCTGTGAATCTGTAATTATTTCAAATTTAAAATATATATATATATGTATAAGACATAAAACAACAATAGCAAAAATGTTGGGGAAAATGCAAATACACAGTTATAAGGTTTTTATATTGCAAGTAACATGGTATATTATTCGATAGTAAACGGTGATGTTAAAGATATTAAAAGTAATTGCAAAAACTGCAATTACTTTTGTACCAATCTAACAGACCCCCAGATCAACCACTTTTTTTTTTTTCTTTTGAGACTAAGTCTCGCTCTTGTCCCCAGGCTGGAGTGCAATGGCATGACCTTGGCTCACTGCAACCTCTGCCTCCTGGGCTCAAGCAATTCTCCTACCTTAGCCTCCCGAGTAGCTGGGATTACAGGCGCCTGCCAACACGCCCAGCTAATTTTTATGTTTTTAGTAGAGACAGGGTTTCACCATGTTGGCCAGGCTGGTCTCAAACTCCTGACCTCAGGTGATCTGCCCACCTCAGCCTCCCAAAGTGCTGAGATTACAGGCATGAGCTACCACGTTCAGCCAACCACTTTTTTTTTTTAAATGGTAAATCTAGTAATCCAAATGAGTGCACAACAACACAATACTAAAAATTATTAAACTAATCCAAAAGAAGTAAGAAAATGAGAAAATAAGGTGGGGGGAAAAAGAACAAAGAGTAAAATGGAAGAGTGAGCCCTAATTACGCCAGAAGTTACATTCAGTGTGAACATTCCAATTAAAAGAAAGAGACTGTGACACTGGACGTGCCGTCTTTAAAACAGATGCACTTTAAATGTTAAGAAATAGTTTAAAAGTAAAAGGATAGAAAAAAACACATCATGCAAACATTAATAGTAAGAATACTGGAGTGACTATATTACAATAAAACAAAGACAACTTTAGGACAAGGAGTATTACCATGTTTTTAAAAGTGAACTCTCCTATTAAAAGGGTTGATTCATTAAGAAACATAACAGTCCTCAATATATATGCACCTAACAACAGTTTCAAAATACCTACAGCAAAAACTGACAGAACAGAAGGAATAAATAGACAAATCCACAGTAAGAGCTGGAGTTTTTAACTGTTTTCTCTCAGGAACTAAGAACAAGTAGACAGAAACTCAGTAAAAGACTTGAATAACCTTATTAGCACTACTGACTTCTACAGAACACTCTACTCCACAACTGTAAAATACACATTTTCAAATACAAATGGGATCATAAACTAAGTCAAACACATAACATAGAGTACAGTTCATTATCATCATATATAAAACAGCAAAAACAGCATTTTATTTTCACATATTAATAATGTAAACTTCACGTAGAAAGCCAAAAAGTTGAGGGAGAAAGAACTAAATATTAACCATGAAGACAAGTTCAATGTGAATGTTTTTTCCTGTTTATGTGGTTATCTAATAAAGTTATCCACTTGGTCGTAAATACATTACATTAACAAAGTATGAAATTTAGGTTAGTGAAGTTTACATAGTTTAATTTAATGAAAGAGTCTGAAAATAACTCCAATATTGTGATTTAATGTAAAAACGTTTTCATGAGGAAGATCTCTTTTTTCCATCATTAGAGTCAATGTGCAAATATCCATGTTAAGAAAGAATGTGGGTGGAGAGCACCTAAGAAAAAGAAATTTTAAAAAATGATTTAAATATGTGCAAAAATCACAAGCATTCTTATACACCAGTAACAGACAAACAGAGAGCCAAATCATGAATGAACTCCCATTCACAATAGCTTCAAAGAGAATAAAATACCTAGGAATCCAACTTACAAGGGATGTAAAGGACCTCTTCAAGGAGAACTACAAACCACTGCTCAGTGAAATAAAAGAGGACACAAACAAATGGAAGAACATTCCATGCTCATGGATAGGAAGAATCAATATTGTGAAAATGGCCATACTGCCCAAAGTAATTTACAGATTCAATGCCATCCCCATCAAGCTACCAATGACTTTCTTCAAGAATTGGAAAAAACCGCCTTAAAGTTCATATGGAACCAAAAAAGATCCCGCATTGCCAAGACAATCCTAAGTCAAAAGAACAAAGCTGGAGGCATCATGCTACCTGACTTCAAACTACACTACAAGGCCACAGTAACCAAAACAGCATGGTACTGGTACCAAAACAGAGATATAGACCAATGGAACAGAACAGAGTCCTCAGAAATAATACCACACATCTACAGCCATCTAATCTTTGACAAACCTGACAAAAACAAGAAATGGGGAAAGGATTCCCTATTTAATAAATGGTGCTGGGAAAATTGGCTAGCCATAAGCAGAAAGCTGAAACTGGATCCTTTCCTTACTCCTTATATGAAAATTAATTCAAGATGGATTAGAGACTTAAATGTTAGACCTAATACCATAAAAACCCTAGAAGAAAACCTAGGTAATACCATTCAGGACATAGGCATGGGCAAGGACTTCATGTCTAAAACACCAAAAGCAACGGCAGCAAAAGCCAAAATTGACAAATGGGATCTAATTAAACTAAAGAGCTTCTGCACAGCAAAAGAAACTACCATCAGAGTGAACAGGCAACCTACAGAATGGGAGAACATTTTTGCAATCTACTCATCTGACAAAGGGCTAATATCCAGAACCTACAAAGAACTCAAACAAATTTACAAGAAAAAAACAAACAACCCCATCAAAAAGTGGGCGAAGGATATGAACAGACATTTCTCAAAAGAAGACATTCATACAGCCAACAGACACATGAAAAAATGCTCATCATCACTGGCCATCAGAGAAATGCAAATCAAAACCACAATGAGATACCATCTCACACCAGTTAGAATGGCAATCATTAAAAAGTCAGGAAACAACAGGTGCTGGAGAGGATGTGGAGAAATAGGAACACTTTTACACTGTTGGTGGGATTGTAAACTAGTTCAACCATTATGGAAAACAGTATGGCGATTCCTCAAGGATCTAGAACTAGAAGTACCATATGACCCAGCCATCCCATTACTATATGACCCAGCCATCCCATTACTGGGTATATACCCAAAGGATTATAAATCATGCTGCTATAAAGACACATGCACACGTATGTTTATTGAGGCACTATTCACAATAGCAAAGACTTGGAATCAACCCAAATGTCCATCAGTGACAGACTGGATTAAGAAAATGTGGCACATATACACCATGGAATACTATGCAGCCATAAAAAAGGATGAGTTCATGTCCTTTGTAGGGACATGGATGCAGCTGGAAACCATCATTCTCAGCAAACTATCGCAAGAACAGAAAACCAAACACCGCATATTCTCACTCATAGGTGGGAATTGAACATTGAGATCACTTGGACATGGGAAGTGGAACATCACGTACCGGGGCCTATTGTGGGGAGAGGGGAGGAGGGGGGGGATGGCACTGGGAGTTATACCTGATGTAAATGACGAGTTGAAGGGTGCTGACGAGTTAATAGGTGCAGCACACCAACATGGCACATGTATACATATGTAACAAACCTGCACGTTGTGCACATGTACCCTAGAACTTAAAGTATAATAATAAAAAAAAATGATTTAAGTAACATTTGGCTCCAGAGTCCGTTTTTAAATCAGCTTAAACATCTTTCTTCTGTCCGCTTCCTTAGGCCACAGGGGTAAACTCTCGCAGTATGTATGGGAGAAAGCAGTGCACGCTGGGTGGTGCTACAGGAACCTAACGAAAGCTGGATTAAATAACCCCACTACCCCTGAGCCCCATCATCCAAAAATAATAATGATGACTTTTCCATCTGATGATTCTATCAGCACTTTTAGATCATGTAAATGTTCACTTTCTGGAACAACAGAGTAAGGTTAATATTGACACGTTGGGAAATAATGACGTTTAGGCAAATGGACCACTTTCACCGGTATTCTACTCCTTCTCTCTCTCATCCTGGTAATAGTGTGTAGACCATGTTTCTTATCAACACACTCTCAAATCAGACTGTAAAGTACCTGTCAAAGGTCTCTGTTTAAAAAAACAAGGCCTTACTGAAATAGGAGGTCACTAAATGCATTCAGCATCTCTGGTTTCTAATATGAAGTGTTCTTCCACACTCCTGATTCTCCCCAAAACTATTCCAAACGGTGAGTTATGGGACCTTCACTAACTTTCTCCTTGGGGTTAAAATTCCTCATTTTCACTGTTTGGGTGATTGACGGTCCACTCTCTACTCTTGTTGCTAAGCACATAATGGAAATGTAGATGAGAAAAACACAAATTTAATTACAAAAACACCAAAGGAAAATTGTTTGTATTTAAAAACATGACATACGAGATTCTGTAAAATTATTTTATAAAAATCACATTTTGAGGGAAGACTAAGTAGACACTATTTTCTTCTAATAATAAGTATATCCTACTCTCCCCTACAGCAGGAAAGAGTTTTCACATTTTTTAAAAAAGCATAAATCCTTTTAAGGCATAAAAATATGACACTTTATAGAAATCATGCATTCTTTTAACACATACTGATCAACTGCCTGCTAATTAGATATAGATGTCAAATGGCACTTATACTTAGTTTTTTATAGATGTCAGTGGTATTCTCAATTACAGATTTGACAGGGAAATAAAACCTACTTAATTGTCTCCATGTCCTGAAAGAATGCACTCTATTTCATGTGGCCAGTTTCTCAGAATTCAACTCCAAACAGAACCTTTCCTAAGAGGGGCCAACCAATCCTCACCTTGACAGTCCTCCAGTAAGAGTGAGTAGACCCGCTGTCGGATGGGACGGTAAATGAAGGCCTGGCTGGGTAAGGCCTGGTCAAGCTCATCTTCCAGGGTGTTGCTGCATTCAATCTCTCCACTGCTCATGATGTTGTACACCAGGTAGCTCTCTGCTTGGACGTGATGTGTTCTAGCAATCTGTTTGAAATTTAAATACAACTGGATTTCTCCTTAAAAACAAGACAGTAACTTTCAAATCAAATAGACAAAGTCAATGCCTTTCATCATACGGCAGTTTTTTAAGGCCCTCAGAAATGTAATTGACACTGAAATTCATGACATCAAGTTGCCATGTTCTCTTTCCTTCGGACTACCAATTTCAAACTTTCTATTCCCCCTCCTCCGCCTCTCTCCAAACATCTACGTCTTCTGCAGTATTTCACTGTTCTGTCTCCTGGATACCCTCCCAGTAACCGGGTGTTCACTACTTCTCACCAGTATTGCTATGAAAGGGTCTTAATCCCCTAGCCCAGTTTCTCTCCTTTCCAACCCATCCTTCACACCATTGCCACACTGTCTTTGAAAACTTTGCTACCCTACTCAAAACATTTGAAAGGCTACCACAAATCCTTCGCATAACATTCGAGGTCCCACTATGAAGCCTCAATCTCCTTTTTCTAGCCTTGTACACCATTTCACCCTCATAGAAATGGCCATAATCCAGTCTCAACAGAACATCTTCATTGTTCCTCAAGAGTACTCAATCTTCTACCTTCACTTGTGCCCCATAAGAACTTACCCTATCCAGAATCTCTCTTCCACTCTTTCCCAGCCTCTCACTTTACAATCCTCTTTCCCTTTAAGGTTCGCTGATGTCACCCTCTCCTCCCTTAGACAGGACCAACCTCCAGCTTGCCTTATGGAGCTCATATCCTATTTTCCCTGTAACACAGCTGTCTGGTCTGCCTCCCTTATTAAGCTGTAAGCTGCTTAGCATTAGAAGCCGTACTGTATTCATTCACTCATTTGTTCAGAAATTGCTTCATGAGTGAAAACCACATGCCAGGCACAGGTGCTTCTCCTCTGTAATGTCAAGACAGTGCTGGCTCATGGTAGGTGATGAGATACAAGATTTAAATTAATTCCACTTTCTCATTAAATAAGTAGTTAAAATCAGAAGGTCTATCATAGCCTAAATATATAGGTTTTACCTTCCAGTGAAGAACATTATTACTGTAAGAATAAGTTCATCTAGGTTACTATTCAAAATTTAAATCCAGTCTACTACTAAAGGCATTAAAATGTGATGCTAGGATAACCTGGATACCAGAAACTCTGAATCGTAAGTGTCTCATTTATATGTACTTAAACAGTCCTAGTTATGTTGATTCATTATTCCTAGGCTTCAGTCTTAATCTGTTCCTTACCTTCTTCCTAAAGAAAATGGGTTTAATAAAAAAGTGCCCGGCTCCCAGGACTATTGTGAGGATTAAATGAGTCAATATAAGAAAAACACTTGTCCTGAGGTGTGGCTTGCAGCTCACTGCCAATGCATGTTCTATAGGATTATAAGACTAGCCGGCCAGGCATGGTAGCTCATGCCTATAATCCCAGCACTTTGGGAGGTCGAGGCAGGTAGATCACTTGAGGTCAGGAGTTCAAGGCCAGCCTGGGCAACATGGCGAAACCCATCTCTACTAAAAAATACAAAAATTAGCTGGTCGCGGTGGAGCGCGCCTATAGTCCCAGCTACTCAGGAGGCTGAGGTAGGAGAATTGCTTGAACCTGGGAGGCAGAGGATATCTTGCCACTGCACTGCAACATGGGTGACAGTGAGACCCTGTCTCAAAGAAACAAACACTCAACTGATCTTCCAAAATGCTGACATAGAGAAGACACAGATATATGGCTGTGGTTATGTGCGTACCCAATGTAACTGCTGTGCCCACAGCCTTTCTACCTGAGCATTTTTCCAGGGTGACTATGTATAGTTGATATAGTTGAAATACATGTTGGAATTTTAGTTGCCTATTAGGGTTGGAAGATGACACTGCAAAAAATTTTTTATAGAGAAAGTGTAAGGGCAATGTAAGAAACTTCAAAACTGTTTTCAAAGATACAATTAAGTTAAATCCATGTCAACAACTCGACCCACCACTTTGCCCAGGCACTCCCTTCCTGTGAGGACTCTCCTTGACCCCGCCTTCCCCAACAAAGGCTCTTACACTGCCAAACCCCGATGGCTTTGCCTCCACTCCCAACCCTGTGCTGCAGTAACTCTCGGAGGCCACCAGGACCTCCTCATGACTGACCCAAGTGCCTATGTCTAGTCCTATTTCACTTCTTTACCTCTGTAGCATGTGATACTCCTGTTTCTTTTCTCCTTCGCGAAACCTGCCCCCTTGGACTTTTGTGGGGATTATCCCCTCCTTATTCTTCCTCCTCTCCTCACTCCAGATCTCTCAGTGGAGTGTCCCTTAGTCTCCATCCCACATCATCTTTTACTTTACACATAAAATAGGGTAACTCCCAGATGCCTGTCTCTTGCCAGTAATAGAACTTTAGGCCCATATTTCACTATGAGAACATGTGTTGGAGGTGCTATCTACTTAACTAAAATATAACCCACTTAACCTTCTTCTCCCTGTCAAACCTTTCCTCCTCCTTCCTTAGATTAACAGCATCTACCATCCCTGGTGCTCCAGGAGGAACTTCACCTCCACAGCAAGGCTTATTTATTAGTTTCACTTCTGAAACATTTCTTGAATTTGTTTCTTCCTATTTCCACTGCCATTTTCCTAATTCTAGCTCTTTTGTATTTTACCTGAGTTTCTGCAATGGCCACTTTAACTCCACTCACTGCACTGTAATGTTTCTAAAACCAAAAATCTGATCACATCAATATACCTGCTTACAAAAATCGAATGCTGGTTGGTTGGCAGGTTCACATCACTGCCCTCCAGGTCTCATCACACAGCTGCTCAGCTGCTGTCCAGGCCTGAGTTCTGTATCAGACTTGGGGCAGGAGCTTCCTTACAGATCTATGTAGTTGTAACTAGATGAAAGATGGTGGCGTTCACAGCACCGGGAACAAGGAAAGGTGTGTGGTTAAGATAGTTAAGTTTGGTTTAGAACTTGCTGAGGTACCTTTGAGACATTCATGTGGACACAGACCTCTTCTGTAAAACAAGGATAAGTCTATCTCACAGGGCTGTTGAGAAGATCTAATGAGAAAAGTTACCTAATGCACCTACCACAGAACCTCATACGTAGTGGCCCCCTTCAAAAATCTTCAAAGGTGCTATAATACTTTCAGAATTAAGTCCAAATTCCTCATGAGGCATTTAATAACCTTCCCAATTTGGCTTTGTCTACCTTTTCCCATTTTTTTTCTCCAAACCCCACGCTCCAGCCTGGCCTTTCTCCCTGTGCCCCCGAGTGATGCAGATTCGAAACCTACACCTTTAGTACTTCCACAACTCCCAAGTATTTGCTTATTCAATGCATACTTTGCCTGCCTCATTAAGGTCTGGCTCCAGTTCTACCTCTTTGGGGAATTTTTCCCTGTACTTTATTTATTTTTGTGACAGAGTTTTGCTCTCATTGTCCAGGCTGGAATGCAAATGGCATGATCTCAGCACACTGCAACCTCCGCCTCCCGAGTAGCTGGGATCACATGTGTGTGCCACCATGCCCAGCTGATTTTTGTATTTGTAGTAGAGATGGGGTTTCACTATATGGGTCAGGCTGGTCTTGAACTCCTGACCTCAGGTGATCCACCTGCTTTGGCCTCCCAAAGTGCTGGGATTACAGGCGTGAGCCACTGCACCCAGCCTTCTCCCTGTACTTTAACCCACAAAGTTCTCTTTCTCTCTTGTATTCTTACAGCACTTTTCTGTAACATTCATGTGATAGTATCCAACACTGGTTATGAGTTTTCACACATATAATGTCACACTTCCTAACAAGCCTTATAGACTCCTGTTGTGCATCCTCTCACAGTGGCCAAACACCAAGGCAGTAATAGATCTTCACCAACAAATCCGTCAGTGGGTATATTTTCAATCATGGCATACTGGCTGGGCAGATCCACATACCTTTAAGATTTCTGTGTCTGAAACCATGGTTACTTGTTGCTTTATTTCAGGCCCCACATTCGTGGGGTCTTCTTGTTTAATTTCAGGGTTTGTACACATGAGAGCTTCTAGCTTAAATTCAAAATCTGTTGCTACAGGTAATTTTTGATTGATTTCAGGGTGTGTACACATGGAGTCTTCTTGCTTGGATATAGGATCTGTACATATGGGAACTTCCTGTTTGGATTCATGGCCTGTACACAAAATTTCTTGCCTAGATTCAGGGTCTGTCCATATTAAAACTTCTTGCCCGGACTGAGGGCCTGTACACATGGGAACTTCTTGCCTGGATTCAGGGCCTGTACACATGGGAACTTCTTGCCTGGGTTCAGGGCCTGTACACATGGGAACTTCTTGCCTGGATTCAGAGCCTGTACACATGGGAACTTCTTGCCTGGATTCAGGGCCTGTACACATGGGAACTTCTTGCCTGGATTCAGGGTCTGAACACATGGGAACTTCTTGCCTGGGTTCAGGGTCTGAACACATGGGAACTTCTTGCCTGGATTCAGGGTCTGAACACATGTGAACTTCTTGCTTGGATTCAGGGTCTGAACACATGGGAACTTCTTCCCTGGACTCAGGGTCCGAACTCATGGATATTACTTGTTTGTCCAAAGTTATTACACCTTTGGGTTTTTGGAAAAACCATGGAGATTTCTGTCCTGGTAAAAGATACGATGCCATTCCTTTATAAAAAAGAGCTTTGTTTGGTCCCAGAGGTAATAACTCTTCTAATTTTCTCTCACCTTGATACAAGTGAAGAACTTTCGATATATGGTCTGACACAGCTAATATGATGTTACCTTTTTTGTCAAAGTTCTCTTTTACAGAGGTATAGGATGATAAGCATTTGTACCTAAAGCTTTCAAACATGCCCTCTGGGATGATGTCGTTGCCAAGGAGGCAGGCCAGAAGAGGAAGGTCGGCTACATGGAGGCCCAGACTCTCACAGAGCTTCTCTCTGCAGAGCATGACAGTGTCCAGGCTCTCGAGGCAGAGCTCGCTAATTGAAAAGTAGGGACAAGTGTCATAGATTAGGTAATCAGTGTCTTCCCCTAGAATCCCAAGGCAGTTATGCTGGAGGCCATAGGAAGCTACCTCATAATCTGCTTCCTGTAAGGAACACAAAGTTTCCTGGCCCAGTGTCTTTAGAGCAAATCGTGTAAACACAGCTAGCCCTGAGGGGATGAAAAACATATTTCTGCCTGGCTGCTCCTTGTGTGACTTGATGTAATGAAAAATCCTGGATATCTCCCTATTGTTCTTGAGCCTTCGTTTCACCCATTCATCTCTCTTATCCTGCTCCACCATGCCATCAAAGAAGAATATCAACTTGATCCCAACCGCCGTAAAAGTTTTAACAAAATCTCGCAAAGCAGAAAAGTATTCTCGCCACTGGCCACCGCAGATCCAAGACTCTGGAGTATACCAGTATCTGAGACAACACATGGCATCAACCACAATGGTAGGGGTACATCCAGGATACTTGCTTCGGTGGTGCTCTGCCAGTTCTTTGAAATTTACTACTGTACATATATGTGGACAGGTACTTCCCACAAATCCTTGCAAACCTCTCACACCCATAACTGAACTCCGGGAAAGGATCTGGAAAGAAAAATAAATTAATCAGTAATTATGGCATTATCATTAGACGTATGGCACCTTTCAAAGCAAACACAGTAGTTAATATTTACACTCTGTTTCCAAAAACATTCTTGTCTCTGAGGTAACACGATACGCTTGTTAGGAGCCTGAAGAGTTCTCAATTCAAACATATGAGGAACTTCACCGAAGTATAAGTTAATTACTTGAGCTGGGCTTTCACAAGGACAAGAGAGTGCAGCAGTCTTTTAATGTTTTCACTAAGATTATTCAAGGTATTTCTTGATAAAATTCAGAAAGAGGTTAAGTTTTCAAAGTAGTAGTATTTCTCACCTAGGGACTCAGAAGTTACTGTCAAAAATCTAAAACATAAATTGAAATACCACATGGATGATTCTCAAGATAATTTTTCTGAGTAAAAGAAGTCAGACAAAAAGAGTACACACTATGACTCGACTTACCTAAAATTCTAGTTCATGAAGAGTTAGGCTAACCCCTAGGGACAGAAAGCAGGTCAGCGGTTGCCTGGGATGGGGACAGACGGTGGAGGGAAGGATTACCAAGGGTACACTTTTGGGGGTGACAGATACATTCACCACTTAGTGGTCATGGTTTTACAAGTATATGTGTATGTTAAAACTTACCAAACTGTACACTGCAAACATGTGTCACATACACCTGAATAAAGGTGTTAAGAAAGTCACATAAAATTCACTATGCCTAATGTTGTAGTATCTGAGATAGTGACTGACTTTGCAGAGAAACTGCCCATTTGGAAATTTAAAAACAGATACAAAGTAGTTTACAGTTACAATTTGGAATCTGGAAAAGGTACGAGCACAATATTGTATATGACGTTATAAAAGGCGTTCTTCAAGTAGGCAATGATGGGCGTCAATGGTCAGAAAAACTCCATGCTGACATTCTTTATGATCTATGCTTTTTCCACTACAGTTTTCTTTAAGATTAATGCAGGCTTTATGTCCTTTGATAAAACACAACAAAAAATTCTTAATATGCAAACAGCAACACAAAACCAACGACGCCCCTCCTCGACAGGCTGAAGGCAGCAGGCACCAGGTGACTAAGCGCATGGGTATCTCTCATGTTCAGGGTATTTCCCAGCTGCCAGGCAGAGGTGAGCACTTTACACAGACATTCTAATCTTTAGGGTGACCCTGACATGTAAGTATTATCCGCTTTATTCTACAAATGAAGAAACTATAAATTGTCAGGTTGAGAAAAGGCATCCTCATAAGACTATCTTTTAAGAATGTACTGATTTTTTTTTTTTAGACCAGGTCTCACTCTGTTGCCTCATCTGGAGTGCAGTGGTGTGATCACAGTTCACTGCAGCCTCAACCTACCAGTTCAAGCCATCCTCTTGTCTCAGCTGCCACCACACCTGGATGATTTTTTTTTTTAATTTTAGCAGAGACAAGATCTCACTATGTTGTGTTGTCCAGGCTGGTCTCAAACTCTCGAACTCAAGTGATCCTCCTACCTCAGCCTCCCAAAGTGCTGAGATTACAGACATGAGCCACTGTGCCCAACCAGAATTTACTGATTTTTAATGGGCTCTAGCCCCTAACGGCAGAATTTGAAGGTATCCGTTTAATAGCCACATTAACGGGATTTTCATTAATTGCATAATGAAAATATGCAAAAATTGGGTGAACATAAATAACACACATTTTATGTTGACATTTAGAAAAGTCTTGCTCATAAAGCTATTAAATATAATGGGATACATTCATACATCTACACCAAAATCACTACAGTGATGTGATTTGTAAAGAGTTTATCTTGGAAACACAGCCAAGGTATTTGAGTTTTTGAAGTGGAAAGTGGGCTTCATATGTGATTATGTCAACTGTAAGGAGGTTCTACGTACGGGATGGACCCTATGTACAGGAAGGTTACACTCTTATTTCTGAAAAAGGGTATTCTTTTTCATTTGTTATTCCAACAGAGTAACAGGGGACAGGCGTTGGAAAGGAAATACAAGAATACAAAGAAGATTGGTCAAAATGGATTTTAAAAGAAGGCTTAGATTTCATCAGCTCTAGACGACTGCTGTATGCCTGGCTTTAATTTAAACAGGGCTTGCATGGTTTGCGGCTGATGAGCTGGCTACAGATAAGCCTCACAAATCTCAAGTGTGACTTGATTTCTATGCTGTGAGGGAAGGCCCCACTTCTCTCACCAAGCTCTGTGCTGGCTGCTGCGGGCCCAGGAGAGGCCCTGGACAGCAAAAAGGAAAAAAAAGGAACAGCATTTGAATACAGTCAAAGCAGAGGACTGAATCTGACTGCGAGCCAGGTCCTAGGGTTCACTGCACGCCCACTGTGGTCAGAAGCTAGCAGCCAGTGGGGCTCTGGGGCCAGGCAGTTCCCAGAGTTGCGGGTTGGACTGCTCAAGACACACAGGACCAATTTCTCACAGTTTAAATCATGAGTTCGAGTGTGACACTACAATATGCTCTTCTACAGTATTCACTAAGAAAAAGTGGGATAGTAAAGGTTTTGGGAACTTGTGATATTAGAGGATGTCTTCCAGTATTTCAGTATCTTCAAAGTGCTATAATACTCACAACATCCATTAATCAATGCAATTAGTGACGTAGGGAATAAAATGTATAAAAAGGTATGGAAAATTCCATGGATATGTCTCTAAATTTTTTCTTTTTTAAGCCTTTCATTGCTAAGACTATATATGGAGGCTTTTCATTCTCTAAAGGTGGTTATTATAGGATGACTGGGGAAAATAATATGTGTATATAAAAGTCATTCTATCTGCAAATTATATAAGAAATTTTCACTATCTAGGTAATCATTGTTTAGAAAGAAAACAGAAGTTATTTCTCATTAGGGAGGAGTCTAATTGCCCTAAATACGGCCTGGGACCCTTTGGGGATCACTCCCTTTAAGGTGGGCCTCACCATCCTGTCTTATCCCAGCACCTGGCACAGCATCTGCATGGGACAGGCCCAGTATTTGAATGAATAAATGAATTAATCCAAGGACAGTATATAAAGATAAATCAGGAATCAGTAAGTTACAGACTTCAATTATCGCCAAAGAAGCAGTGCAAAGTAGAATCACTGCCCTCAAGCAGCTTACAAAAGGTTTGGGAAACAAAGCATCAACAAATCCTAGTAAGGAGCTGCAGCAGGCGTAAGGTACAGCTGGAGGCTGCCTCGTTCCTGGGGCTGGCTCATTCTCCTGACAGCCAGACCAGTTCCAGGGTATTGGGTTACCAGTAAACGGGGAAGTGGAAAGTGGAAAGAGAAGTCCAGAAGCTCCTTTACTATAATCTTTCAGCTTACAGACACTTGAGGTTAAGAGCAATGTGCTCAGCAAAAACGAAACTGCCTGACATTGATGGACACACACACAGTGAGGACGACTCGTCTGGCGTCACTCTAGACAGAGGGATGAGGGACTTATGGACAGCCCAAGGGCAACTCCCCATCTAGACAGCAGCCTCTGCAGGACAACCAATACCCGGCTGCTATAACCACCTTAACACACTCCCAGCATCTAAGCCATGTCAAAGCATGACTGTAGAAAGCTAGAAGTGTAACTCAGGCAAGTAGTAATGAGCAAGGGCACTTAAGAGACAGGGAAGCTGGATCAGAGCACTAGAGGAGCTCAGGCTCACACAGTCCATCACCAAAGGCCCACTGGAATAAGCAAGGTAAGCTGGAGACAATAAAACCGTAATCTTTGCACAGAAATAATTTACATCTCTAATCTACAAACTAGCACATAACCCCACAATGTCTGTACTCTAATGGAGAGTAAGCAGCAAAGCCAAACAGAGGTAAATCTGTTAGAAAATTAAATAATCTTGGGTTAGTCTGAAACAACAGCCCAGTATGACAATACAAAACACGAAGTCTTCTTTTTTCTTGTTTTGTTTCCAAATACAAAGTAATTTTTCTTTCAATGGTAACTTCTGGCTAAGCCTGGGTCCAGGCTCTCCCAGTGATGTCCCCCCATGGCTTGCTGTGGAACATCTGAGGTCTGTTGTTTCTTCTCTCCTCTCCTCCCCCGCCTAAAAAGTGAAACTCATAGGGACGTCTCAAACACCAGTTGGGTGAGAACAGGCACCAAAAACCCCAGGAGATTAATAGTTATCCCTCGCCAGCACAAAGGACAGCATCTGCTGAAGGTTTATAATTTATGAATGCACAACCAACCAGGTGAATAAATAAGGGTGGGTGCCAGTTAAGTTGGTCTTGATGCTTCAGAGGATCTCCATACAAGGGTCATTAAACTGCTGAGCTTTGCAAGAATTTCCAACCACCGATAAAGACTCTCACCTTGACTCTCACCTTCACCACACTTTTGCTAGGGCCTTGAGCCCTCTTCTCTACCAGGCCTCAATCTGGGGCTTTTAGCAAGAATCCTGCTCAGTTTAGAGAGAACCCACCTTTGATATCTGGCCACCCTGGCCTGCCTTCAGCAAGAATTTCCCTGTCCCTGATGTCTTCCCTCAGAAATGCCCACCCCTCACCCTCACTCTGCTCGTTGGTTGTAAATCCCCAGCTGTCCTCACCGTGTTCAGAGTGGAGTCAGATCTCTCTCCTTCACTGCAACAGTCTTGAGTAAAATCTTCCTACTGTTTGAACAAAGGCCAGAATTTCAACATCGGCACCTCAAAGAAAGCCTATAGCTATTATGTACTTTAAAATTTCTAGGAATAGATGTGTAGACTCAGGGTGCCCTGGAGGATACCTCAGAACAGTCAGGCCATGACCACTGGCGCCAGCTGATGTCACAGGGGAAGTGGGAGAATGATGGGCAGAGTTTTGTTGATAAAAGGAAAAGTTCCAGAATAAAATGCAACAGTCCAGATTCTAACTGCCACTTAGCAACAGTGAAATTGTGGTACAATTTTATTTATAATTATAAATTTGTTCATCAAACATGTTTATCAATTGCCTAAAGTTTAGTAAAATCTGTCCAACATGTCAAAATTCTTAAATTATCACAAATTTTAAAACAAAGACATAAATTTTAGTAAGGTTTTATTGTATTTATAATTTTTATAAGCTAGATTACTTTTTAATATTGGGAAATATATTAGTTTGTAAAAAAATGATCAAAAAATGAACCATTTGCAGAAAATTCAGAGAAAACACAAGAAAAAATTTTTAAACATTTTACATATTTCAGCCTTTTTCTACTATTCACTGCTTCTAAAAATTGAGATTGTACTTTCATAATCTGTTTTTGTGTCCAATTTATTATACATTCCCAACTCATAATGTTACTATTCTCCCACAGTGTCATGTATAACAGATGTACAACATGGACGTGAGTTCTCTAACTCCACTGGAGAACACCTGGATTATTTCCAACTTTGCACGCCATAACTAAGAATGTGAAACGCATCCTTGCATATAAATCTTAGAGATCTCTCATCATTTCCTTAGTATCTCAGACAGGAAGCTGCTGACTCACGGCATAGGCACACATTGGCAGTTTTTCTCCAGAAGCATTGTATCAAGAATAGACCCACTTGTAACATGAATATTCAGCTCTCTTCAACAATATCAGGTAATTTTATTTGAAAATAAATTTGGTTTACTCATTTAGCAAGCACCTTTATGTCAGACATTGGAGTAGTCACTGAGCTATGAACAAGACAGATGAGGTCCCTGCCCTCCAGCAGTCAACAGTCTCTTGGACACAAGTGTAGGACTGAGAAAGTAAGAGTGTTGGGGAATTTTCAGCAGGGAAAGCCAACCTCGTTTAGGGCTCTAAGACAATCCCCTGAGGAGAGGGTAAAGGGAAGGCCTGAAGACAGGCAGGTGTGGCCAGAGGAAGGCATGAGCAATATGGAGGAAATATTTTAAAGGTCTATAAGGTATCTTTTTTCAAATTATTAGGTGCTTAAAACATCTGCTCTATTAAGTAGTTTAATGTAACTTGCAACTGTATAAATTTGTTCAAGTATAGAAATGGAAAAAAAAAAAAACGCCACCTTCAGTATGTCTAGAACCTATTTTAGGGGAAGATGAAGAGATGAGATACTGCTGGAGGAGTTGGGGCCAGGTAAGTGAAAGGCCTAGCAAACCATGCTAAAATGTCTACGCTTCATCCGAAGGGAAATGATATGTCACTAAGGACTCAAGCAAGTGCGTTTCAGAAACACTGCTCTGCCTATGTTCCGGGGATGGGTGGAGGCAGGCAAGTCTGGAGTCAGATGGTCCATCGTGAACCAGGTGCTATGGCTGTTCAGCATCCACTCTCCCTCCCTATTCTGGAAGAATCCCAAGGCTAGTGGGATGCAGGGCCACTTCCTATCACAGAAGAAAAAGAAGGGCAGAGAGACCCTCTTCTATCCCCCCACAGACACACTAAGAACATGAGATCTAAACACAACCACATTCCCACATTCACTCATAAATACTCATTCAGGATTTACTGTGCTCCAAGGCCTGTGTTAGGAGCCGTGGATACAGCAATGAATAAGACAAGATTCCCAGCTAAGACCATGAACCCTGAGGAAGGAGGCAAGCAAAGACTCGGAGTCCTCTAAGAAGCAGAGAGTTTTGGGTGAGGGCTGTAACACACATATCAAAATATACCTAACTGTTAACTGTGTGCAGTCTACTCCAAAAGTCCCATGGCAGCCCCTCTAGTCCCACTGGCCCAGATTAGAGCACATTATCAGTTTTGTGCAGCCTCTTAAGTCAAAGACACATTCTAGCAGCAAAGAAGGCGGGAGTCACTTTGGGGAGGCAGCAAACTTTGTGTCAGGTGAAATCACCTGCCTGAGGCCACAAGCAGTAATTAACAAGGAGGCCAGGATTTGAATCCACCTGACTCCACAGCCCAGCTGCCTTTCACTAGGCCACAACCCTCACTTAGCACTGCTGTAGGTTAGTGATCTGGTCATTGCTGTGTGCTGCCAGTGGGGCAAAGGCCTCACCACAGAGCCACCCTGTGGGATGTGTCCTTACCCGAGATCTCTCCTTCCCACGTTATTCCCAGTCACTAGCCTATCGGTGGGTCCTAAGAGGAGGATGGAGAATTAAGGAGACTCTCTGGCTTCTCCCAGCAACCCAGAATTCTGGTGCCCTTAGCCTTTCCTACCCACACTGCGCTCTACAAAACCCCTTGGAGGCTCTTGCAGCATAAACAACTTATTCAGAAGACGCTTATTTAGGCTCTTATTATCATCTACAGACGACTTTTCGAATCAGTTCTAACAATTAGCTCCTAAACCCATAATAGAGAAAAATACAGAAACTTTGGGCAGGAAAACTGACAGCAGTTAGAAGTGCTAACAGCTGACTCAATGAAATAGAGGACAGAAAACTTTAAAAACTGGAAAGATGCAAAAACCCCCACAGGAAATAGCTGTATATGCCTCAATAAACCTAACAACATTACTGTTCACATCACAACAAATTATATTTTAAATGGTCACTTGAGATCACTGAGGAAAGTTTACATCACATTCAGTACATTCCATTTAAGAACACAGGAAATAATACACTTTAGGAAGATTCCCAACCTAAACGGGATATTTTGGTGCTTAATGGGCAAAAACCTAATCTAGCCAGAAAACTCCTCTGCTATTCAGAAAGTTAATATCCTTTGGTCATAATTAGCCATGGTTTTATTGTAAATGACTTTATAATAATTTGCACAAATCCAAATTAAATTAATTCTTTGGACTAAAGTCCTAATAGGAACACTATCAACACTGCCCACTTTTAAAGAACCTAGTGTGTAGATACATATGGATGTGCACAGATAGGTATTAACATATGGAAACACCGAAGGATATAATTTACTCCATCTTACATTAAATGTTCTATAATAAGAGCTGACTAAAATAGATTCCTCTTTATCATTTGTTTGTAAGGAAAACAGTACTCAGAAGCTGGCTTTTTTGGTTAAGGGAGGCCCTGATTTACTGTACAGCTGAAGACAAATCATTTAACCTCTTTGTACATCACTGATTTCCTCATTTGTAAAAATAAGATAATTATTTACTTCTCAGGGAGATTTAAAACTACTACTAAAAAATTCCTTAGAAATACCTTATCTTTGCATAAATAATTTAAACTTTAAACATGTTTTAAATCTGAAGATTTTCCAACAGAACACAAATTAAAATTATTTATACTCATTATAAAGCTCTATAAAACTGGTGGCATTTTCAAAGTAATAAATCAAAAGTCGCAATAAATTCCTGTGTGAATTCACATAGTGTATAACTGTAGTTTCCATGGAGTTAAGAGTTGCTTTTATGATTTCCATTAAGCAGACTCTCCTTCTTAGCATCAACCTTTTCTTAAAGGGGGTGGCAACTCTGCAGTGAAATAAATCTAACAATACAGGCATTTAAGCTTGCAACAAAGAAGTTACAAAGATCCTGTCCAACATGCTGAGTTACTAAGCTCTGACATCTCCCTCCGGACATTACAGCTAAATAAAGTCAGGTTATGGCAGGAACTTGATCAGTTCCATTAGTTCACATTTTTTCCTCCATGCCTAAATAAAAAGCACACACCAGAAGAGGAAGAAGTAGGAGGTAGGGAAAGGAAGGGGTCTGAAGGACAAAAATGCAAATCTCAAGGAAGGATATGACAAATAGCCAGTTTTGCAGGGATCTAAGTTGTAAAAGACTTGAAACATACCATTTGGGAACCCTCTTTTCAAAAAAGCATACAAATTATAAACAGAAGATCTCTGAGGTCCCAGTGCCTAGGTAAGGGCCCATGCAAGTGACAGACCCAGAAACCTGAACTTCATTAGCTTTACAGTAAATCTGCCCCATAAATGGTATCCAGATTCAGGATCATGGATGGGGGAGAATCTCAGAATGCTAAAAACTATGTTACCCCAGATGTCACCTACTGTAGTTTTCTCAGTGGGCCACAGGTGGTCAGAGATTTCAGTATGTCTGGAAGATTAGGTGGTTAGAAACTAAGTAAAAAAACTGGAGGGTCAAGGTAGTCACAAAATGGGTGTGTGTGGGTGTGTGCGTGCGTGTGAAGATGAGCAGTGAGGACCCTGACCCAGCAATGGTGTTGGTGCTTTTCAAGAATACAACTGGTAAGAAGGCTCAATTAGAGTTCCAAAACAAAAGGAATGGCAAAGTCAGGGGGAAAATCCACTAATGACGGAGCTGGGAGATGGCAGAAATGGGATGAAGAAGGTATCAGAACACAGACTGTGAAGGCTGTAGTGGTGACAGAGGGTGGCTCCTAACAGTAAAGTCCAAAGATGGGCAGGTCAAAGACCCTATGTGAAGGGGAGGTCAGAGAAAGGTCAAAAACAAAAGCATGACACTAGACATGGGGGAACCTGGGAGTACAGCTGTGGATAAGATGCTCTCACATATTCAGGAGATGGAGGTTAGGACCCTGCTGCTCCAGATATGGTCCCCATTCTGGGCTTTTCCCTCTCCATACTTCTCCACTGAAGGACCCAGGCCATGAGAAAGTCCACCCTCTCACTTCTTTACCTCCAGGTTCTCTCCACTACCACTTCGGGGTTTCCAGTCCCTGAACGACGACAAAAGCCTTTTGTCTGTCCACAGTCACCCTCATCCCCAACCCTGTATCTGCCAGACTGAATCTCTTTAACGCTAAGATCTGATCACATCACTTCCTTGCCCCACATGCTCTTTAGCTTCCTTCCTGCCATTCCCCATCCCTAACCAACATTTCTCGTCTCACAAATGCTCAACTCCTAGTTCCCAGAATATGTCAGACTGTCTGAAACCATCACGTCTTAAACATTTATGTTCTTACTGCCAGGAATAGGCTCTCAACTCTCGTTCACCTCCCAACTCCTGCTTACTCAAAACTCTGCTCAAATCCCACCTTTATGGAAATTTCCTGGACCCTCTGGGCAAATCACCCTCTAAGGTACCCTTTTCTTTCTGCATCGTAGGATCTGCTTGACGCTCAGTGTTGTCCCACGGGTCTGTAAACTCCTTGCTGGCAGGGAACTCTGTCTTTCTGTCGTTCCCCAAGGAGCTGGGGCCCTGACTCAGGGATATGCGAGAAAAGTGAAAAGATCAGAGGATGCCTCTCTCTTCTAAGGACGACCACAAAAGTCGTGCAGCTATGAAGGATAACAGATCTACCCAGAAATGACACAC
The DNA here is from genome assembly GCF_037993035.2 of Macaca fascicularis. Classification (NCBI taxonomy): domain Eukaryota; kingdom Metazoa; phylum Chordata; class Mammalia; order Primates; family Cercopithecidae; genus Macaca; species Macaca fascicularis. The sequence goes on from NC_088378.1 coordinate 748,454, forward strand.
AGGAGCCAAACGCACATCTTAAGGGAGGGAGTCGAGGTCACAGGTGACCTCAAGATGGGGCAGGCAAGGCGAGCAGCTGCGGGTCGCGAGGTCGGGGAGCACGGGACGACGCGGACCAGGGCCCGGCAGGAGGGTCCTGCGCAGGGGCAGGGATGACGACAGGCCCGGCAGCGGGGAAGCGAGGATCCCATGATGTCGCAGCCGCGGTGACTAGGGCAGAAGCACGGCCAGGACGGCATTAGGGGCCGGGCAGAGGCCGAGGGGCTGACGCGCACAAGGGTCGGACGCGGGTAAAGGACGGTCACGCAGGCCGGAAGCGGCCCGGACGGCGCGCGGGTGCCCTCGGGCCCGGCCCTACCTAGAGATGCGCCAACACCAGCCGCAACGCGCCCGCTGCGCCCTAGGCCCAGCCGCCTCAGCCACCGCAACCGCCACAGCCGCCTCGTTCACTTCCGCTTCCGCTCAAGGCGCTTCCGCTCCGGACTTGGCCAGGTTCGCAGGCGCGGGGTCTGTGTGGCCGTTGCGAGAGTGAGGCGCGCAGGCGTCGTGGGTGGGGCGGGGAGAGAGACGCGCAGGCGCAGGGAGCAGGGGCACGGTGCGCAGGCGCCGGCGGAGTGGGACTCCACGGCCTGTTGCCACAGCAACTGCGCCGGTCCTCGCCGACCTCCGGTCCCGCAGTCAGGTAGCTGCCCGGTGGCGTCGGGCGGGTGCCGCCCTTGAACGTCTTTGTTCATACACTGTCCTGCGGCCGGGATTGTGTCTTGATGCTGCATGCCGGTCTTTGTCCTGCCACAGGCACGGAGGACCGGCGGCTCCCGGGGCCTCAGGCCGCAGTTGTGCTATCGCGGCCGGGAGACTCTTCTGGGCCGGAAACGGGGACGGCGCGGGGGCTCCTGCCTTGGGGACCCGCCGCGCGCCTCCCCGCCCCGCTTGGAAAGGGAGCGGGGACGTCCCGGCGTGCGACCCTCGTCTCCCTATCGGGACGGCCCGGCCCCAGTCAGCGCTGAGCACTTCTTGGCCGGGTGGTCTGACCGCCACCGTTGTCGCTCTCAACTACTCTTCAGCTGAAAGTCGTTTCGGGCAGGTTTGCTAGTCTGGAATTGGGTGGGAGAGAATTCCAGGGAGAGGAAAGGCTGAGGCAATAGCAATGAGGGAGCAGGATGCTTCAGAGGAATTCCAGTGGCTGCTGTGGATACATGGTGGCGGGGACCAGTGCCACCTGATCGTGCAGGTCCCTGTCGTCACGTTCAGGAGTTTGGACTCTGCAGTCCACAATCACAGCCTTATTTCTGCAGCTGCTCTAAGAGAAACTCACCTTCAGGACATGCTCCCTTGGGCTAGGAGATCAGGTGAACTCCGGGTGATGCGCAAGTCCACCCCTCTTGCTGCAGTTCCACCTTTTTCTCTACAACCAAGCAAACATTTTGGCAGCCAGGTGTGAGTGATGACCTTGAAACCAGTCTGATTTATTTTTCTGAAAAGTAAGTTATTGACAAATGTCAATTTTTAATAATATCACCTTATTTAGGATGTATCTCCAAACCTATCCTTACACACAGTATGTCTCGGCAAGGCAGCTATAAGCCCTGGTGAGCTAATGGGTCTTCCATCAGGGAAGTGAAATGGTCAAATACTGTTCTAGGAAAAATGTTCTGTTGATTTTCTTCAGAATCTCTGGCAAAGCACTTGATCAAGTACTCAGAAAACATTACCAAATGGAAGTGGCACCAGGTCTGCATTAAAGTATTTGGGAAGGAATCTCCATTCAGCATACACTTACTTTCCTGATGGGCCTTTCTTTAAGTAAAATCAACAGATGGTGTTCAGCACCTACTGCTGATTAATGCTGTGGGGTGACACCAAGAAGTATGTGAAATGACCTGTAGTCTTAAGGAGTACTCATCGGGGTTGGGGACATAAACTAACATACTTTAAATACCAGGCAACAAGTGAAACAAATTGTAAGGAGTAAGGGTTGTAATGTTTCTGTCCCCCCCAACATTCATAGGTTGAAATTAATCCGAGCATGATGATCTTTGGAGGTGGGGCCTTTGGGAGGTGAATAAATCATGAGAGTGGAGCCTCATGAATGGGAATAGTGCCATAATGAGGCCACAGAGCTCTCTTGCCCACTTTCCACCATGTGAGGATACAATGAGAAAATGGCCTGCAACCCAAAAGAGAGGCCTCACCAGAACCTAACTATGGTGGTGTCTGATCTGAGACCTCAGCGCCTCCAGAGCTATGAGAAATGAATTTGCAATGAATTTGTACCACCCAGTATAAGGTACTTTGCTGTAGCAGTCTGAACAGTCTAAGACAGGGATGAAACAGCTTCAGGGAGCAAATGTGGGAACTGAGCCTGGAAGAAGGAGTAGGATCTGACAAAGGGTTAGAAGAGGAAGGACTCCAAGCAGAAGGAGCAAACCTAGGAAAGAGACTGAGGGAAAAATTCAGGAGACTAAACTCTCATGCGCAGGAGGTTCATGCTGAGGGGAGCAGGAAGCGGAGCTGGACTGGGGAGGCCTTGAAAGGCAGGCAGAGCAGGGAGCCCCAGCAGGTGACAGTGCTCATTGGCCTTCCAGACGGATTTGATGGTATCACTCATGATGGAACAAAAACAAAAAAGACACAAATGTGACATCTGAAAAACAGGAAAGAGAAAGATAATAGAGAAAATGAAGAGAAGAAAATCTTCCCAGGTCTAGAAGATATATTCTCATATGGAAAGGGCCCAGCAGGTGCCCAGCACAACAAACCTAGAAAGACCAACACCAAGGCACATTGCCACAGCATTCAGAACGCCAGGGATAAAGAAGAGATCTTCAGAGTTTCCTGAAGGAAAAATGAAAAGGTCACATTTAGAGGACTGGAAATCAGAATGGCATAGAAATACTCCACAGAATCCCAGGAAGCTGAAATACAATGGGGCATTAACTTCAAAATTCTGAAGAAAATTCTAACATAGAATTCAACTCTCATTATATTAGCTGTTTGTGGGTAGGATATAGATATTTTCAGATATCTTTTTCTCAGAAAGCTACTGGAGGATATTCTTCTCCAAAATTAAGAAATAAGTCAGGAAAGAGGATAATATTTGGGACCTAGAAAACAGGAAGTCCCAGCTTAGGAGAGAGGAGGTGGGAAGTACTAGGACAGAAGCTAGGACTTATACAATAGGGGATAGAGGCCTCTAGGAGAGATGTCTCCAGAAGGAAGTGAATCACATGGAATGCCTGATATGGATGAATATCTTAAAAGGGGATCTTCAGAATTTGATGATAAGTAATAGCTAGATAGGAAAGTGAATAAGGAAATAAATGAGGCCATTATTGAGTCTAGTGAGAACAATAAACAAAAAAGGATATAGCATATGTCTTGGCTGTGAATAAATATGTAATTATAACAAGGTAATTACTGAATGGGAGTTTAACCCAAAGGGGTGTTATAATTATTTTTGAAAAAAGGGAGGAGACCTTATATGTGTGTATATAAATGTGCGCGTGTCTAGGAAGTGAGGGTGGGAGAGTTAAATCCTTGTCTTCTAGAGTTAGGAAGTCCATAGACTATACACACAACTGAAAAGTAAGGACAGAACATTAAATACACATTCTTAGAAAATATGAGCATAAGGCCAGGCACAGTGGCTCATGCCCATAATCCCAGCTCTTTGGGAGGCCAAAGTGAGAGGACTGTGTGAGCACAGGAGTTGGAGACCAACCTGGGAAACATAGTGAGACCTTGTCTCTACAGAACATTTTTAAAAATTGGCCAGGTGTGGCATGCACCTGTAGTCCCAGCTACTTGGGAGGCCGAGGTGGGAGGATCATATGAGCCCCAGAATTTGAGGCTGCAGTGAGCTGGGATTGTGCCACTGCACTCCAGCCTGGGTGACAGAGTAAGACCCTGTCTCACAAAAAAAAAAAAAAAAAAAAAAAGAAGAAGGAATTGGGAGTGGGAATGTGTGGTGTGGGCAACCACTATTTTTGTTACAAATCTAGAAATACCATTTGAATTTTAAAATTATTAATATTTGATATAAGGAAAAAGTTTTAAGTTTAAAAAAGTTATTCACTAGTACAAGTGGTACTAAGGGGCATGACTGTCACTCAAATTCTAATCTGTCTAAATTCTCAAGCTTTAAAAAATTGTTATGACTACAGTACACTACAATGAAGGGAAGGAAAAGTCGAGGATTACTTCAAGGTCTCTTTCCTGGGAGACTAGAAGAAAAGTTGCATGCAGAAATCAGTGTAACAGGAGCAAGAAGAATTACATAGGATTATCCACATCCTGCTTCACCTCCTGCGTCATAGCTCAGTAAAGCACTTCCCTGTGCTCTGCTGTGCACAGCCAGTTTATCAGTGTGGGAAAAAATCTAAAAATGAGATGGAGGTTTACATAAAAGAGAAACATAGGAAAAGAAAGGGGAATAAAAAAGAAACTAGAGCGAATTTGGGGGTTAATGCAGAGGAAAAAGCTAAAGTGAGAGACATCACATCAGCTGTGAGAGAGAAACCCAGAAAATGAATGGCAGGGGCATCTGGACAGGTTTCTCTTGGTAACAAGTTGACCCTTTAAATAGACTGCAAGATGTATTTGCAGTTTTAATTTTATTTGGATGCTGAACTAAATTTCTTTGAGTATAACAACCACATGAGCTCAAGATTTTATTTGGGTAATGATATGGTTTCACTGTGTCCCCACCCAAATCTCATCTTGAACTGTAGTTCCTATAATCTCCACATGTCATGGGAGGGACCTGGTGGGAGGTAATTGAATCATGGGGGCGGTTACCTCCATGCTGTTCTCTTCATAGTGGTTGAGTTCTCATGAGACCTGATGGTTTTATAAGGGACTTTTCCCCTGCGTCACTCCGCATTTCTCCTTGCTGCTGCCAAGTGAAGAAGGACATGCTTGCTTCCCCTTCCGACATGATTGTAAGTTTCCTGAGGCCTCCCTAACCATGCTGAACTGTGAGTCAATTAAACCTCTTTCCTTTATAAATCACTCAGTCTCAGGTTTGTCTTTATTAGCAGTGTGAGAATGGACTAATACGCAAATTGGTACCACGTAGTGAGGTGCTGCTGTAAAGATACCCAAAAATGTGGAAGTGACTTTAGAATGGGGTAACAGGCAGAGGTTGGAACAGTTGGAAGGACTCAGAAGATAGGAAAATGTGGGAAAGTTTGGAACTTTCTAGAGACTTGGAGGGCTCAGAAGATAGGAAGATGTGGGAAAGTTCGGAACCTCTTAGAGACTTGTTGAATTGCTTTGACCAAAATGCTGTTAGTGATATAGACAATGAAGTCCAGGCTGAGATGGTCTTAGATGGAGATGAGGAACTTGTTGGGAACTGAAGTAAAGGTCACTCTTGTGCTTTAGCAAAGAGAATGGCAGCATTTTGCCCTTGCCTTAGAGATCTGTGGAACTTTGCATTTGAGAGTGATGATTTAGGGTATCTGGTGAAAGAAATTTCTAGGCAGCAAAACATTCAAGAGGAAGCAGAGCATAAAAGTTTGAAAAATTTGCAGGCTGGCAATGCAATAGAAAAGAAAAACCCATTTTCTAGGGAGAAATTCCAGTTGGCAACAGAAATTTGCATAAGCAACGAGGAGAAGAATGTTAATCACTAAAACAGTGGGGAAAATGTCTCCAGGGTATGTCAGAGACCTTCATGGCAGCCCCTCCCATCACAGGGCTAGAGGCCTAGCAGGGAAAAATGGTTTCCTGGGCAAGGCCCAAAGCCCCCCTTTCTGTGTGCAGCCTAGGGACTTGGTGCCCTGCATCCCTGCTGCTCTAGCCATGGCTACAGTGGGCCAATGTACAGATCATGCTGTGACTTTAGAGGGTGCAAGTGCCAAGCCTTGGCAGATTCCATGTGGTATTGATCCTGCCGGTACGCAGAAGACAAGAACCTCCCCCTAGGTTTCAGAGTATGTATGGAAACGCCTGGATGTCCAGGCAGAGGTCTGCTGCAGGGGCAGAGCCCTCATGGAGAATCTTTGCTAGGGCAGTGCAGAAAGGAAATGTGGCATCATATCCCCCACACAGAGTCCCCACTGGCACACCACCTAATGGAGCTGTGAGAAAAGGGCCGCCATCCTCCAGACCCTGGAATGGCAGATCCACTAACAGCTTGCAAAGTGCATCTGGAAAAGCCACAGACACACTATGCCAGCCCATGAAAGTGGCCAGGAGGGGGGTTTTACTTCATAAACCCACAGAGGTGGAGCTGCCCAAGGCGTGGGAGCCCACCTCTCGCATCAGTGTGATGTGGATATGAAACATGGAGTTAAAGGAGATCATTTTAGAACTTTAAGGTTTAATGACTGCCCTATTGGATTTTGGACTCATATGGGGCCTATGGTCCCTTTGTTTTGGCCAATGTCTGCTATTTGGAACGGGAGTATTTACCCAATGCCTGTGTCCCCATTGTATCTAGGAAGTAACTAACTTGCTAGTGATTTTGTAGGCTTATAGGTGGAAGGGACTTGTTTCAGATGACACTTTGAACTTGGACTTTTGAGCTAATGCTGGAACGAGTTAAGACTTTGGGGGACCGTTGGGCAGGCATGATTGTGTTTTGAAATGTGAGGACATGAGATTTGGGAGGGACCAGGAGTGGAATTATATGGTTTGACTGTATTCCCATCCAAATCTCATCTTGAACTGTAGTTTCCATAATCCCCACATGTTGTGGGAGGAAATTTCTGGGAGGTAATTGAATCATGGGGGCAGATACCCTCATGCTGTTTTTGTGGTAGTGAGTTCTCATGAGACCTGATGGTTTTATAAGGGGATTTTCCCCGCCTTCACTCTGCACTTCTCCTTGCTGCTGCCAGGATGTGTTTGCTTCCCCTTCTGCCATGATTGTAAGGTTTCCTGAGGCCTCCCCAGCCATGCTGACCTGTGAGTAAATTAAACCTCTTTCCTTTATAATTACCCAGTCTCAAGTATGTTTTTATTAGCAGCATGAGGACAGACTAATCCAGTTAACAATTGACCATCCAAAAATTAGGAAAGACAAAAAGCCAAAACCATGAAAACATACTGATTTCTACATGGGCAATGCACATTAAATGCTGCTGAAGTGTTTTATTGCTGATAAAAGGTATCATATAGAAAGACAATGTTCCTCTTCTTCTAATGATCATTGTAATGGTGAAGATGTCTGGTACTGCTGCAGACATGCAGTCGAGAAATGGAGTGACCGACAGGCATGGATGGCAGAGCAGAAAGACAAGAGCACTTGGGCCTTGACATGGCAGAGCCACTACATCAACCGGCACTCAAACCACCTTCTTTCCTGATTATAAGAGAGAGTATCTTCTTTATACATAGTCAGATAGTCAATCAGGATGTTCTGTTACAACCAAAAGTGTCCTGTTCTAGCTTCCATCTGATAAGGAATAATTCCTACAGAACTGCTCCTCCCACTTTAAACAACTAGAAAACTGGACAAAAATACAAAATTACTATTTTCAGACAACAGATAACAGGAAGGAAAGGATGGAGAATCTTGAAAGGAGGAAAACAAATGAAGTGAGCCCAGTGGTTGCCCCATCTCTACCTAGAGCCCAGAAAAATCAATGAAACAAAAGACTGGTTCTTTGATAAGATCGATACAACTGATAAGCCTATAATACTCTGATCATAGTCTCTCAAGAAGAGAGAAGACACAGATTGTGCATCCCAGCAATGGAAGACAGTATCACTACAGAAACCACCTGCAGTTAAGGAATAAAAGAACATTTGAACAACTTTAGATAAGAAATTCCTTGAACCATGCAAATCACCAAACCTGACCAAAGAAGTAGAAATGATGAGTAAACCTATATTTAAAAAGTTGAATTAAGTAAACAAAACAACAACAACAATAAAAAAATCCTTCCCACAGAGAAAAGGCCAGGTGCTGACAGCCTCACTGGTGACTTCTATCAAACTTTTAAGGAAGAAATAGCAATCCTACACAAACTTTCAGAAAATGGAAAAGCAAGAAAGTCTTCCCCAACTCATTCTATAATTCACCTGGTGGCAGAGACAGGTCCAGTTCCACTTTGGGTCCTCAGCCCCTGTGGTGAGTCAGGAGTGAACAAGCCAGTGAGGAAATGAAGTGGTCTTCTACTTCCTGCATGTCTTGCCCTAGCCCATGAGCTCTAAGTCAGTGTGGGTTCCCCTCTGCCTGCAGAGTGGTTGGCTCCTTAGTGCCCAGATGCCTGAGCTCTAGCCACTGAGAAATGAGTGACAGCTGGCAGGTGGTGTTACTTTCTAACACAATCAGTGCCTGGGAGCTTCACAACCTGCAAGCAGCTTCACATCTTGCCTCAATCAGTTTATTAACAGGAATAGGAACAGTCTCAACTAGCAGAAAAGCAAATCATAGTTCGTGATCTTTCCTAAAAAAAATTCAGACTCACCAACTAGGCTCCTACTGATCCCCCAACGAATAGATTTTGAAGGCATTGTATGATCATGAGTTATTAGTGATGACGACTGACAAATATGCCACCCCAGTTCCCCATTTTCCTAAAAGGAACAAAAAAAAAAAAGAGAAAGAAAAGAAAATATTGTATCTTGAAAACAAACCTTGATGGTGATCCAGGACTATCCCTGTTCTGTTTCCTCATTGGAAGTGGTGGAGTGAGGGAATAGGAATTACAATAAGAATGAAGGAAACTGTTGAAAGCAAGGAATGCAACGATGGAAACTAACATTCTGAGATTAGGAAATATGTTGATTTAAAAGTGAAAAAATACTTGCCTAAATTTTGTTCCTTCTTTTTTTTTTTACCCTCTGATACTTGGATACTTGGGCTGTTTATTGGGGTCCCTTTCTCTCCAGCCCATTTATTGGAGCAGGGCTTTGCAAAGCCGGTCTCCTAGCAGCCGAATGCAGAAGGCCCATTCATATTACAATGGAAGGAAAGGAAAGAAAGAGCTTGGTTTGTTTAAACTGCCTCTGTCTTCATTCACAGCCTGATGTCCGTGTGCATTGTGAGTCCACAATGGCACTAAAGGACTCATTGTGGCCGAAAACAAATCAAAATAAAATAAGGGATGCTAAGATAAAAGAGTCATGCAACAAAATTGCTTAAAAAATCTAAGTCTTGCATCTGAGATTTACGTTACCTTTTGGCTGTGTGGCCTGTTGACCGGTATTTATAACAACCGCTAGAGTTTAATAAACAAAAAGATAAATGGGAACTTCATGTACATTTTTAAAGGCCTTACACAGAAGGGGTGGGTGTGCTGGGTTGCTTTGGAAGCTGTTTAATAATTATTGTTCTTTGTTTGCACAACATTTGGGGAGCCACACTCCGCACTTTGTGTTTATTTTCTGTCTGATAAACATGCCCTCCCTATGCCCATGTGGGCCAACAGCTCCCCAGCACGGTCCCCAACCTCCACCCTGCCTGAACCAACATTAGAGGTTGCAATAACCCACGCCCAGTGCAGCAGGCAACAGGTGGAAAGTTGAATAACTTCACACGTTTTTCGGGGAGGAGGGGGCGGGGTGGGCGGGAGGGAAGGCTTTGGGAGCCGATTTAAGGATTAGATCAGATGTTATTGCTAGTGAAAAATTAAACAGCCCGGTGCTCTGGGGAGTACAGATTAATATATTTAGTGACTCTGTGCACACAAAGGCCGCTCATTGTGGCGACGTCTGAATGCCTGTGAATGGGATGGAACGCACGCAGCCGGTCACCGCAGGTGCCCACATCTGTTCTCCCCGGCAGATGCTCACAGAAAGGGAGGCGGGGGGCGGCGGGGAAGGACGTCGCGTTCGAAAGCTTCCACGGCCGCGCTCCCCGGGGCTCCTCCGGAGCAGCCTGGGGGAACGCGGGGTTCCGCGGGGACATGCGTGAAAGGGCGTGGAGGAAACCCTGAGCCACACGCGCCCAAGGCCAACCAACCCTTCACCCGGACCGGCCCAGGGGCCACCCCAGAGGCTGTGTCAGGCCCTGCGGGCGCGCGCCACGTTTCTGAGGTTATTGTTTGCGAGCCTCTGAGCGCTGGGCCTTGAAGCCCCCGCGTTCCCCCGCTCCCGGCGAGCGGAGCCCAGCGTGGGTGATTGACAGGCCGCCCTGGGAACCAGGAGCGACAGGTGCCGCGACCTCCCTGGGGTGGGCACGGCCCTTCCGCCCATCGCCCCTCTCAGCGCCTTTTCTTCCCCATTCACTGTTTTACAAAGTCACAGGCTGCGATTTCCAGGTGCGACGCCTCGACCTCCCGGAAGGAGCCGGAAAGGATCCGCAGCGCGGAGGCGGAGGGTGGCGGCCGCAGGGGGCCCGCCCGGAGGGGCCTGGGCCGGAGACGCCCACCCCGCGCGGGCTCCTGCAGCACCTCCTGGCGTCGGGATCCGGGGTCTCGGCGGGCCGCGCTCCTCCGGGAGCGCGCGGTTTCCGCCAAGAGCGCACAAAGGGCGCGCCCCGGCCCCGCCCGCCGACCCCGGGCCCGCAGGGCTCGGCGGTGTGCGCAGTCGCCTCGCACGGCCCGGGGCCGGGCCGGCTGCACCCGGTGAGGTGGGAATGCGGGCACGAGTCCCGCACGAGGCGGCGGCCAGGCGCGAGGCTGCGTGGGGCAGTCACGACGGCGACTGGGGGCCACCAGGAGGGCCCTGGCTCCGCCCTCGCAGTGACCCGGGGATGACCCGCCGCACGTCCTGGCCGCCTGTGCCCTTGCGCTTCGGGCCCGCACTGGTGCCCCTCCTAATGCTGCCCGGCGCCGCCACCACCTCCAGGAAGCCCTCCGGTGGGCCCACTCCCCGTCGCGGGTCTCAGCGTCCGGCAGTCATCGCACTGAAAACAGCCCTTCCCTGGGCCACGCGGCCTCCACCTAACCCCCCACCCCCGGCCCCCCAGGCCCGGGTCCCGGCGCGTTCAGTCGGCACAAAGTTCGGAGGGGCAGCTCCGGCGTTCGCACGGGGCGGGCCCAGAGCAGCTGCCGCGGTAATCTGATCCCGGGACAAAGGCGTGCCCGCCGGTGCTCCGGCCACAGGTAAACACGCGCTTTGTCATGGAGATGGAGCGCGGGACAGCCCCGGCAGATGATCCGCGGGTTCCAGGGGAAGGAACCGCGGCGCAGAGGGGGGGGGGCGGGGGCCGGCGGCCGAGCCGTCATCTGCGCTGGGGCCGCCAGCTGAGCCACGCGACCCGCCCGTTCTCATGCAAATCAGCACATGCCTCCGCTGCTCGCCGCGGGCCTGGCCTCGGCCCCGGGCTCCACGCACGCGAGAGGTGGGCGTCTCGCAGGCCCGTGGCGCGGTTCGGACTCCCCCCACAGCAAAACGACCGCCCGACACGAACCAGGTGGGGTCAGAGCCCGCCTTCCTGTTCTCTGCACGGCCGCGGATCCTGAGAAAGGAAAAGGGTGTGTGGCTCCGGGACCCCGCCGCACAGGGGAAGTCACTCGCTGGGTCTCCAGCGGCGCAGCCTGCGGCCAGCGGGGCGGCTTAGGAGCCTCTGCGGGGCTGATTCCTTCGTCCCCGGCTGCTGTTCTCGTGCCCCCACCGTGGCCCACCCCCGCGCAGAGCTGCCCGCGCCAGGGGTCGCGCTCCTGCCCGCTTTGGAAGCGCCGCTGCCTGGGGGCCGCTCGCCTTGTGTGCACGCGGGCGGCGCTCACCTCCTTCCTGCCCGCGCCAGCGCTGGGGGAGCCTCGAAGTCCAAACATAAACCAGATCGACGCCCCCTCCCTTTTCCAGGCTGTGACGAACGATGGCTTCGTGGGCTTGTAAGTCCACGCACGCGGCAACCGAGTGTCCACACATCTGTGCACACACTTGGGTGGGCGTGGCTGGGCAGGGGACACGGCCCAGTGAGTGTGTGTGTGGGGGGTAAAGTTCTATGTTCACGTGTCCAAAGACAGCCTTAAGAAGTAAGCAGCAAGGACGTATCCACGATAGCTCCACTACGCAGAGGCTTCGCCTACGGACGCTTCTGAGAGCTTCCCTTGTGGCAGCAAGCGGGTCCGTTCCTCCGCTACGTTAACTGCTTTCAGATTCCAAAACTGACTGATGGAGAATGGGCAGAGGGTGGTTGGTGCAGATGTGATACCAATACTAATTAATAAGCATGGTCTACGTCCCCTTCTTCTTCTTTATTTCAAGTAAGCTGGCATGTTTGATCAACACCAGATTTGCTGCCTGGAAGTTTTTTATCTTGTTGTTCTGAACAAGGACCCTAATTCTTCTTAGGAATAAGAGAACCTCTCTGTTGGGTATACAGTATTCAGTTGGTCTGAGAAAACACAAACCCCACTCAAGTCTCCAGACTTGTTTACACAGAAACTGAACCTGTGGCTGGCCTAGAGTCTGAGCCTATTCTGGGCATTGTTTATTGCAATCTGCCCAGGCCCTCCTGCCCCCACCACAGTCACCACCACACACAAACCTGGAGAATGGAACCTTTCTTTGGAAAGGGCGGTTGGAATAGGATTGGGTGACCATGGTATTAGGTCATGCACACACTGCTGAGGATGGCCACATTGGAATTTGATAAGATGATGGCCATAAGCTTTTATTCCCAGGTGGCCTAATAAAATGGTGGGGAGATAATCAGTGTCTCCAGCAAACAGAGAACTCCACGTGGTTGCTGTGGCTGCAGCTCTGATCATTATACAGCCTAAGCTTACCCTGGACACTGGAGTTACTCAGCCTGTGGGTTATGCTGCCCAGAAAACAAAACAAAAAACACCACCACCAGGCAGCAAATTCCTCCTTGCATTTCTGTGTCTGATGTATTGGGTGCCTTCTAAGCCCTAATGAGCCTCACTTTGTACAGTAAATTTGCTGAGACATAAAAAAGTATTTAAAAGAAAGTTTCCTGTTTTTTTTTTCCTAATGAGCAAGGTGAGGATTTATAGTGTGGGGAGGAGGGACTCTGGCAGCCAGGGCCAACACTGAGGCAAGCCTATTTAACATACCCTGGCTTAAGCGCCCTCATGCATTTGTGGGGTTCAGAGTGCTTAGTTGTGGGAGTATAGAGACATGCAGTTAGGGAGTGAAAAAACGCCATTTGGTTCGGAGCAGATGGCTGGCTAGGGGGCTGATGGCGTCTAAAGGCGTGTCGTCCCCTCCAGCTCGAATCCCTAAGGGCTCCCCTTGTCTTCCCAATCAATGAAAATTAAAGTGCAAAGAAAGGATGAATAGTTGGACCTCGAGTCTCTCCTTTGTTCATCCCAGCTACTGGTGCGCAGGAGTTAAACTACAACAGGCTCCTATAGAAACGCTGAAGTTAAACAGTCTCCCCGTTAGCACAGCTTTTGAAAGAGAGAGGGAGAGAGGAACAAACTTGGGGGTGGGAAGAGAGAAATGGGGGAGAGGAAGAAGGAGAAGAAGGAGGAGAAGGAAGAAGAGGAAGGAGGTGGAGAAGGAGAAAGAGGAGGAGGAGGAAAAAGAGAAAGGAGAAGAACAAGAGGAGGAGGAAGGAGAGGGAGAAGAAGAAAAGAGCTTTCTGCTTGATTTCCCCAATACAGAATCGCGTGGCATAAATTAAGTTGGAAAAGAATGAACGCTTTGGGCAGGATTCTGATGGATTTTACGATGCCTTTCAGTTCCGCTTTGCCGCCGTAATCGAGAAATCTGTGCCATGTCAATTTAACAAATACTTGATACTGAGGGGGGTTTGTTAAAGATTTGGGGCAAGTCTTTTTTCCCCCAAGGTTTAAGCCCTTGCGCGTGGAACTTTTTATTTCCAGTTTTCTAAACAGGCATTCAAATGAGCCTGTTTTCCACTTCCATTTTCTAATTAAAAGGTTCCTGATATTTCATTTCTTACTGAAATCTACGCTCAGTCTTACAGGCAGAGGATTCTGGATTCTGACCTCGAATTCTTTTCTTTTACATTTCTTCTGCTCCCGAAACGCTCTCACCTACCCCCACCCCCACCTCCACCCCCCAGCACAGGGAACAGCTCCTGTGCCTTAGGGAAGCAGAATGCTCAGAAGTCAGCTTTTGGAGGAAACATCAACCTAGAGAAAAAAGGATCCTGACACTAGGTGGCAAGATTAAATTAGGATTTGAGCTGGCCCCTCCCTGTGGTGACAGCAAGTCCCTCTAGAGCCCAAAAAGGACACCATCATGGAGGTGGCAGCATCTTCTGAAGACTCCATTTGCTCTGAACCAAACAGTAGGGGGTTCACGGTGAGGTCCCAGCCTGGCTTTCTCACCTGGCACTAACCATCATATGCTTGTTTCTGCTGGTTAACTCTTCGCTATTCCAGGAGGCAACAGTGGAAAACCTGAAGTGGACATCTCTGTTGATCCTAAAACTTTACAGGTATTTGGGAAACAAGGTAGCAGGAGACAGGCTGGGTCACCTGAAGAGGAGTAGCAGTTCCAGCTGTGCGACAGCCAGAGGGCCTGCCCTGGACGACTTTACCAGGTGACCTTCAGATGTCTGGCTGCAGTGGTTGTCCTTGGTGTTCGAAGACTTTCCCTCTGCTTAGACACTTTGTGATCAAGACATCTGCCGGGATGAAAGTCACATTCTGCCTCGACAGTGCCCTATTCTCACCAATAAGGCAGTTGTAACACACCTACAGAGGACACTGTGGCCATTCTGCTTCCTTGGGGCTGAGCTACAATCAAAGGGGGCACTCCAAGAGTCACCTGGAACCCTACGGTTTGAAGCTACGGAGGTGTTGGGGGTGGTCAGGGAGCCGCTGGCGGGGATGGTAAAGAGAGGAAGTGCAAAGCTAGGTGCCACAGTCAGAGTCTCTGCCCCAACTTACTTCTCCATCGTGCCTAGGAGGGCAATTTAGATAATTCATTGTGTGATACGTGTGTTCTCGACCCTCCCAATAAACTCATTTCCCTTTAAAAAATGAAAACAAAAGTTCTAGTGTCTGATGGACGTGTAAAAACCTAATAAGGTGACGGTTGTGTAAAGGTTGTGGGTTGGGGGCCTGGGCTGGATGGGGCTTTAGAACATGTGCCGGACATTGTTGCAGAGGCCGCGGCGCGCGCGGAGGGGAGCTCTTTCTCTCCGCATTGTGCGGGGAGCAGGTGCTCTCTGCATTACCATACAGCTGAGCGCACAAAGAGCCACTGATTCAGCCTCGCACAATAACAGGCTGCCTTAATGACAGCCACGCGAACGACACACACCAAACTCACTTCTTACCAGGCGGAGGGAGGCCGAGGGGGATACCCGGGAGAGAAGGGCCGAGACCCGGGGAAGGTGGCGGCGGCCGAGGATCCTGTGGGGGAGGGCGCGTGTCTATGGGGGGAGTTGAAGGCCAGGTTCTCCTGGCTCCGGGGGATGTGTTGCCCAGCCCCCGGGCCCCCACTCCCAGTGGCCGCGGACCACGAGAGGGCACCGAAGGCGCGGGGATGCCGGTGTCCCGGGGGCGTCCTGGCCCCGCCCGCGCGTCAGTTCTGCACTCCCCCAGGCTCAGTCGCCATCCTGGGCCAGGAGATGTCCCCGCGTCGGACCTCCCCAAACTTCCCGAAACTGCCGCTTCGCTCTAGAAGCCCTCGGTCCACCGCTCCGCCCGCCCCTTTCCTACGATGCTCCCCGAGTCGCCACCCCCGCCTCCGCCCCCGAGAGACTCCTCCTTAGGAAGCGCCTGCCCCGAAGAAGGGGCGGCCCCCCGAGAGCTCGGGCCTGGAACTTCATCCTCCTGCTCGCAGCCGCCCTCCCCAGGCCCCCGGGACGCTGTCGGCGCGAGGAGACCCCTCGGCGGGCGCCGCGGCCCGGAGTTTCGGAGGCTGCGTCCCGCTGCTCAAGTGGGGCCCGCAGCGCCGCCCCCCGCGTGTGGCCGAGGGTCTCTGGGCGTCTGCGGCCCGGGAGGGCGTGCGGAGGGGACGGGGCGGCGGCACCAGCTCCAGAAGCAGGGGGATTCTTGCGGTGAACATTTTGCAGGAATGTAAATGAGTGCGTTTTGTGTGGTGAGGGAGGAAGGGGGAGCTGGGGGCGGGGGCAGGGGAGGATTGGGGGGGCGGGGAAGGGTGGGGGCGGGGAGGAGGGTTGCACATTTTACAGCTCACTGACCATTTGGCGATCCATTGAGAGGAGGGTTTGGAAAAGTGGCTCCTTTGTGACAGCTCTCGCCAGATTGGGGGGCTGCTGATTTGCATCTCATTAGCCATGCGGGCGGCCGGCGGAATATAAGTGCGGCAGGCGCCGGCGAGGGCCAGATCCTCTGCGCGCACCCGCGGAGACCCGACCCGGCCGAGGGCAGAGCGCAGGGGAACCCGGGCAGCCGCGACGCAGATCCTCCTCCCACGGCCCGGCCCCTCCGGTCCTGCGCGTGTGTACTGGATGGCATTGGCTGGATTCATCGGAAAGACGCGGATCTTTGCTGTGACACCGGAGATCAGAGCCCGGAGTGCTCCCGGAACGACCGCCGCCGCCGCCGAGTGACACCGGGCCGCGATCCGCAGGGGCCGCCGCGCACACCCGCCGCGGCCGACCGTCCCCTCCGCGCTCGCCGCTGGCCCCGGATTATCGCCTCGCCCGTGGGATTTCCAGACCGCGGCTTTCTAATCGGCTCGGGAGGAAGCTCTGCAGCTCTCTTGGGAATTAAGCTCAATATCTGGACTCTCTCTCTTTCTCTCTCTCCCCCTCCCTCTCCTGCGAAGAAGCTTAAGACAAAACCAGGAAGCCAGCGACCCTCACCTCCTCGGGGACTGGGAGGAAGGAGGAAAACGAAAGTCGCCGCCGCCGCGCTGTCCCCCGAGAGCCGCCTTTCCTCGGGCATCCCTGGGGCTGCGGCGGGACCTCGCAGGGCGGATATAAAGAACCGCGGCCTCGGGAAGAGGCGGAGACCGGCTTTTAAAGAAAGAAGTCCTGGGTCCTCCGGTCTGGGGCGAGGCGAGGGAGCTTTTCTGCCCACGCTCCCCGGGGCCCATCGATCCCCCGCGCGTCCGCCGCTGTTCTAAGGAGAGAAGAGGCGGCCCCGCAGGCTCGCGCGTGGGGCGAAGCAGCATGGGCGGTCGGTGCGCGCTGGCCCTGGCGGTGCTCTCGGCCTTGCTGTGTCAGGTAAGCGGGCAGGTGGGGGCGCCGCAGCCCTACGGGGTCGCACGGGGGGCCGGGGCGCGGGGCAGGAGCGCGCGGGGAGGGGCGGACAGCGACACGGGCCGCGCCAGTCACGGCCCGAAAGGTGAATCCCGGGGACGAGGACCCCAGCGCCGGCCGTGCCGCGACCGCGCTCGGCCCCTGAGCCCCCCCAGGCTCCCCGCGCACCCCTCACGCAGGGCCCACGCCCCCTCGCCCGGGCGGGTCCCGCGCCCTCACGCCCCCGCCCTCCCGCGCGCAGGTCTGGAGCTCAGGGGTGTTTGAGCTGAAGCTGCAGGAGTTCGTCAACAAGAAGGGGCTGCTGGGGAACCGCAACTGCTGCCGCGGGGGCGCGGGGCCCCCGCCGTGCGCCTGCCGGACCTTCTTCCGCGTGTGCCTCAAGCACTACCAGGCCAGCGTGTCCCCCGAGCCGCCCTGTACCTACGGCAGCACCGTCACCCCCGTGCTGGGCGTCGACTCCTTCAGCCTGCCCGACGGCGCGGGCGCCGACCCCGCGTTCAGCAACCCCATCCGCTTCCCCTTCGGCTTCACCTGGCCGGTGAGTGCCGCACCTGCGGGCGCCGGGCCGGGCCTGAAGCGGGGCGGGCGGAAGGACGCGCTGAGATTCCGCTTCTGGCGCTGGGTGGCGGGACCTCGGGGACCCCGCGAGGCGCAGGTGGGCGCTGCGATCTGCCTGGCGGCGGCCCCAGGGCTCTGGCCCAGCAGCACAGAGACCTCGCCCCGGGGCCCCGCGGGCTGCAGGAGGGGACCGCGCTGGGGCGAAGAGGAGAGGCCGAGTGCGCCCGGGAGGTTTCCGTATCCGGCCTCTGTGCCAGGCCCCCAGTCAGAGGCGCCCCTTCACGTGGGAAGGTTCTGGTTTCCCGACTCCTAGACGCGTTGGTGGCGCAATTACCCGCGGAGCGAGACCGCTCCCACCTGGAACGTGCCCATCCCCCGAGAAAAATGACAACGGCCCTCGGGCCTCTTCCACCCTATCCTCCCTGCATTCTCTCTCTCTCTAATTAAAAAAAACAACGTAATATCCTGTAGTATAGGCTGAAAACACACGTCAGGAAACCACTCTTTAAAAAGTTCTTCCATTTCCTTAGGGAAGGTGAGAGCAGGCAGGAGATGCGTGGAGACCCTCTCCAGACACGCTGCCCCAGACCTGCAGCCTTCAGGCCTCTGTTGCTGACCTGGTTGTTATGAATGACTTTGCTTTTTGCCTTTTTCTTTTCGTTACATTTCTGGGTTGTCTTACGTCCTCTACCCTCTCTCCCAGGGCACCTTCTCTCTGATTATTGAAGCTCTCCACACAGATTCTCCTGATGACCTCGCAACAGGTAAAAACAAAACCCAAACCCCAAAACTGCTTCCCCCAGTTAATAGCATTGGACTTTGCCCACCCATCCCGCAACCAAACCCAGACAGCTTTCATTCTGCACGAGCCCCAGAAAGTTCAGGGTGGTGCGACTTGGGCCTCCTTCCTGTAATGAATGTCTCGGTCCACCCCCCGCTCTGTCCCCAGTCTCAAGGTTCTCGGTCAGAACCAACCAGGAACATCTTCTCCCCACAGAAAACCCAGAAAGACTCATCAGCCGCCTGGCCACCCAGAGGCACCTGACCGTGGGCGAGGAGTGGTCCCAGGACCTGCACAGCAGCGGCCGCACGGATCTCAAGTACTCCTACCGCTTCGTGTGTGACGAACACTACTATGGAGAGGGTTGCTCTGTTTTCTGCCGCCCCCGGGACGATGCCTTCGGCCACTTCACCTGTGGGGAGCGTGGGGAGAAAGTGTGCAACCCTGGCTGGAAAGGGCCCTACTGCACAGAGCGTGAGTCTCTGGGAAGGCACCGCCGGCTCAGTCGTCCACCAACACGGACCGCGGGCAGGGATGAGGCTTCCTGAGCCTGGGGGAGCTTGGGACTGTAGAGATGTTCTGGTGGGGAAACTGAGGCCCAGAGGACAGAAGTGGATTGCTATAAGTCACAGCTCGCGAGTCTGGGAGTTGGGGTCAATGCAGACATTTTAACATCCAAGACTGTGTTTATCCACTATCGGAACTGCCTTTCTTAATCAGGGAGGCTTTTAGAGACAGGGCCAGGGGTCAGGAAGTAAAGCCAGTGCTACCCTCAGGGTGTGTGTATTAGAGAGGGAGAGGAGGAAGGAAGGGAGGAACACAGAGAGAGCTTGTGTGTCAGGGGCACGCTTTCAACCAGAGTTCCCTGTGCTGTGACAGCATCACACTGGGAAACGTTCCATTTTCTCTCTGGAGCTGGTGTGCTTGACCTCTCTGGAGCAAACGCCTTTCCGGATACTCCCTGTGATGCGCACTGTCTATGCTGGCCAGAGGGCAGGCTTTCGCCCCTGTGGGCTGCTGAGGCTGGGTCTCCAAGGCCTGTGTGGGCGAGGGGTGCACAGCCCCATCTGGCTTGAATGCTCAGGCAGCGCCTTGTCTGGAAAAGCAATGTCTTCCCAATAGTGACGGTGGTTCTGCCTGCCTGATTATTAGGTATTGATATGTCAATTTAATGGCAGGTAGGTGACTAGGGCAGGGTGGGGGCCATGCTGGCTCCTGGTTCTGGTTCACGGGGACCTCAAGAGCCCTCTCTCCAGCTTCCTGAGGCCTCATCTGCACGCATGGCCGTCCCAGCCCATTGGTATGGGATTTCCCTACAGCTGGGGATTGGGTCGGACCTGGAGCTGCCCAGAAACTCCAGGGAACTGTCATTCTCCTTGCTTGGAACTGGACAACCTTGGAGAGGCACTCTGTGAGGCCCAGAACCTCTGGCAGGAGCTGGGTAGTGCCTGGGGTTGAGGGTGGGTCTTCCCATTCACTGAGTGCCTTAATGTCCTCGTTACTTAGCTTCCCAAATTCCCTCTAGAACTCACTGAGTTCCTTCTAAGCTCTGCCTTGGCCTGAACTGCTTCTGGTTTTTTTTTTTTTTTTTTAACAAAACAAAATAAAACTTGTGGAGCTGCTTGTTAATGAGTTTCATAACCAGGCAGCAAGAGCCAGCTCCAAGCCTCAAGCCCACTGTCCACCCCCTGCCCTGTGGGAGCCTCTGGCCAGTCTGCTGCCTCCCACCCTGCCTCCCTGCCTCTTCTTCACCACAGGGTAGCCAGAAACTTAGACTTTTTTCTTCAAACACTGAAGTCTCTCCCCGCCCCCAGCTCGCGCGTGCCGTAGATTAGATCTCTCCGGGGATAGGCGCAGGGACACCCGCCGGCTCCCATTGGCAGAAGGGGTGTGTGTGTGTGTGTGTGTGTGTGTACACGCGAGGGGTGTGTGTGAGGAGGTGGGGCCGGGGACGCGGGGGAGGCCGGCATTGTTGCGCTGGGGCAGCTGCCGTAGAGGACAGACAATGGAGCAGCTGTCCTGCCCTGGCACCCTGCATACCAGCTGTCCACTCTTATCTGCACACACACTTTCTGGGATATTAAGAGGTGGAGCTTTGTGCATAGAATTGGGAAGTGGGGGAGGAGGAGGGGGAAGACTTCTGACCCTCTCTTAGAAGAAAAGGGGATAGGGTGGGGGTGGGGGCTTCCGAGAGCCCTTTTGTCCTTGAGCCACTGTGTTAAGAAGAATGCTCATCCCCAGGGCTGAGTCAAGTCCCAGGCTACTAGGCAGGGGGGGTCAGTCCTCCACAACCTGGGGAGATTAACTCAGCTGGGATTTGCTGACTGAAGCCGGCAACTTGTGTCCCGGCCCCAAGGGCAGCAGCCCTGTTGGGAGGTTACTTGGCGTGGGGCTTGACCCTGTTTTTCCTTTGCTTATAGCGATCTGCCTGCCGGGATGTGATGAGCAGCATGGATTTTGTGACAAGCCAGGGGAATGCAAGTAAGTCTGCACAAGGTGGTGTTTTGTTGTGTTGCCTTTTCTTGTTATCCTTTCACACCTGGTATATTTGTAAAAACAGCCCTATAGGTGATCATTCGAAAAACTCCGGTAAGATTGATTGAGCAGGGGGCTGTTTTCTCGTGTTTCTACTTAATAAATGTTTGGCAGCATGTGAGGTCATGGAGTTGTCATTCATTTACGCCCCTTCATGGCTATGAGAATTTACAGAGAGTAGTTTAAAAAGAGTTGGCCCAGGAAACGACAGTATTGTTCAATGGTTCTCAAATGTTGCCTCATCCCAGAATCACTCAGGGAGTGATTTTTGAGATGCTGACACTGGGGCTGCCCTAATACCCACGAAGCCAGAACCTCTGGTGGGGCCCAGGCCAGGCCACAGTTCCCAAGGTGACCCAGTGTTCTGCTGACCTGGAGAACCAGAGGCTCACTGGTGCTGCGGGAGGATGGTTTCTAGGGTGAGGATGTCCACTGCAAAGCCAGCAACAGTCAGCCTCTATCTGAGTCTTCTGCTTTTCTCCAAGGTGCAGAGTGGGCTGGCAGGGCCGGTACTGTGACGAGTGCATCCGCTATCCAGGCTGTCTCCATGGCACCTGCCAGCAGCCCTGGCAGTGCAACTGCCAGGAAGGCTGGGGGGGCCTTTTCTGCAACCAGGGTAAGCCTTCTCTCCCTGAGGCAGCCTGCTCCCTCCAGAGCAGCCCTGGACTTCCCTGGCTGTTTGGTCACTGGAAAAATAAAGTCTTCCTGCATTTGACGTCGAGCTTCCTATCTCCTACTTTTCCTGTCCCCACCCCTCACAGACCTGAACTACTGCACACACCATAAGCCCTGCAAGAATGGGGCCACCTGCACCAACACGGGCCAGGGGAGCTACACTTGCTCCTGCCGGCCTGGGTACACAGGTGCCACCTGCGAGCTGGGGATCGACGAGTGTGACCCCAGCCCTTGCAAGAATGGAGGGAGCTGCACGGTGAGTTGGAGGCTCCGTGGCATCTAACCCCGAAGTTGGGGTGCCCTGGTGTTGAATGGAGTGTGTGGGCTCCTTGGAGCAACTTTGGAAAGCCTTTTCTGACCTCTCCATCATGTAGGATCTCGAGAACAGCTATTCCTGTACCTGCCCACCTGGCTTCTATGGCAAAATCTGTGAATTGAGTGCTATGACCTGTGCGGATGGCCCTTGCTTTAACGGGGGCCGGTGCTCAGACAGCCCCGATGGAGGGTACAGCTGCCGCTGCCCTGTGGGCTACTCTGGCTTCAACTGTGAGAAGAAAATTGACTACTGCAGTTCTTCACCCTGTTCTAATGGTAAGGGGGCAGCTGGCGATTGCTCAGAGACTTGGGCGACTGGTCAATACTGAGATGGCATTAAAACGAGCATTTGTGAGTGACCTCCAGTTTAGGAAGCACTTTTATCCAGACCGCCAGGAATTCTCGATGGAAACTCTGAGTCTGGAAAGACCTGGGGAGTGAGAGAGGCTGAGGCATTTATTACGAAGTTCTCTGCGAAAACCTAGACCAAGCAGTGTATGACTTGCTCAGGGCCACGAGGTGCTCAGGGCACCTGAGGCCACCTGCGGTTCAGTAATTGATGCCCACAGGCCCCGGCCACTCCAGCTTCGGAGAGTGGCCCAGCTGTGTGGCCATCCAGCACAATAGTCAGGGGTGTCCCTGAGTGAGGACAGAGAGCCTCCTGCTAGCAGTGAGGGGCTGGCTGCCCAAAGCAGACACACAGCAAGGGGAGCTGGGCCCCAGATCTGCCAGAGCATTCTGGAATGGTCATCCTTTGCCGCCCTCCCTCCCTCCCTCCCTCCCCTGTTGTCAGTGCCTGCTCCTCTCACTCACTGTGTAACCGTGAGCAAGGACACCCTCGTTAAGCCTCAGTTTCCCCATCTGAAACCTGGGTCGAGTGGCACATGCTCTTGTCGGGCTGTTGTGGCGACTAACGCAGTCACTGGGTGGAAGGTTCTGCACGGCGCCTGTCCAGATGCCAGCCACGTGGTTTCTAACTTGTAGAGCTAGACCTGGACACCTCTGATATTTGAGGTCCTAGACCACGTCACCTTGCACTGTTGACTCATTCAGGCCACAGGCTGTCTTTGGTTTGTCTGGTTTCTACAGTGACAGACAGATAGATGCTTCAGAGTGACTTTTTGGTGAACAAACCTACGAGGAGACACGTGACGCTCATGTCCCTGTGTTCCAGGCGCCAAGTGTGTGGACCTCGGTGATGCCTACTTGTGCCGCTGCCAGGCCGGCTTCTCTGGGAGGCACTGTGACAACAACGTGGACGACTGCGCCTCCGCCCCATGCGCCAACGGGGGCACCTGCCGGGATGGTGTGAATGACTTCTCCTGCACCTGCCCGCCCGGCTACACGGGCAGGAACTGCAGTGCCCCTGTCAGCAGGTGCGAGCACGCACCCTGCCACAATGGGGCCACCTGCCATGAGAGGGGCCACCGCTACGTGTGCGAGTGCGCCCGGGGCTACGGGGGTCCCAACTGCCAGTTCCTGCTCCCCGAGCTGCCCCCAGGCCCGGCGGTGGTGGACCTCACTGAGAAGCTAGAGGGCCAGGGCGGGCCATTCCCCTGGGTGGCCGTGTGCGCCGGGGTCGTCCTTGTCCTCATGCTGCTGCTGGGCTGTGCTGCCGTGGTGGTCTGCGTCCGGCTGAGGCTGCAGAAGCGCCGGCCCCCAGCCGACCCTTGCCGGGGGGAGACGGAGACCATGAACAACCTGGCCAACTGCCAGCGTGAGAAGGACATCTCAGTCAGCGTCATCGGGGCCACGCAGATCAAGAACACCAACAAGAAGGCGGACTTCCACGGGGACCACAGTGCCGACAAGAATGGCTTCAAGGCGCGCTACCCCACGGTGGACTATAACCTCGTGCAGGACCTCAAGGGTGACGACGCCACCGTCAGGGACACGCACAGCAAGCGTGACACCAAGTGCCAGCCCCAGGGCTCCTCAGGAGAGGAGAAGGGGACCCCGACCACACTCAGGGGGTACGTGCTGTGGGCAGGGCATCAGGAGGGGGGTACATGGGGGTGTCTTCCTGGAAGCACTGGTCCATTTCTCTTCCCAAATGTTCTCATGCATTCATTGTGGATTTTCTCTATTTTCCTTTTAGTGGAGAAGCATCGGAAAGAAAAAGGCCAGACTCGGGCTGTTCAACTTCAAAAGACACCAAGTACCAGTCGGTGTACGTCATATCTGAGGAGAAGGATGAGTGCGTCATAGCAACTGAGGTCAGTGCAGGCAGCGGCCGCTCGCTCCTCCTCAGCATGGGAGCACCTGAAGCCGGAGCATGGGAATCCGTCTTAGGCTAACTTCCCATTTGTCTTGTGGCCCTTCCAGGTGTAAAATGGAAGTGAGATGGCAAGATTCCTGTTTCTCTTAAAATAAGTAAAATTCCAAGGATATATGCCCCAACGAATGCTGCTGAAGAGGAGGGAGGCCTTGTGGACTGCTGCTGAGAAACTGAGTTCAGACCGAGCAGGTTCTCCTCCTGAGGTCCTCGACGCCTGCCGACAGCCTGCCACGGCCCGGCCGCCTGCGGCTCTGCCTTCCGTGACGTCGCCGTTGCACTATGGACAGTTGCTCTTAAAAGAATATATATTTAAATGGGTGAACTGAATTACGCATAAGAAGCATGCACTGCCTGAAGTGTATATTTTGGATTCTTATGAGCCAGTCTTTTCTTGAATTAGAAACACAAACACTGCCTTTATTGTCCTTTTTGATACGAAAATGTGCTTTTTCTAGATGGAAAAGATGTGTGTTATTTTTTGGATTTGTAAAAATATTTTTCATGATATCTGTAAAGCTTGAGTATTTTGTGATGTTCATTTTTTATAATTTAAATTTTGGTAAATATGTACAAAGGCACTTCGGGTCTATGTGACTATATTTTTTGTATATAAATGTATTTATGGAATATTGTGCAAATGTTATTTGAGTTTTTTACTGTTTTGTTAATGAAGAAATTCCTTTTTAAAATATTTTTCCAAAATAAATTTTATGAATGACAACCAGAAGGCGTAGTTACTTGGCTTTGCCTTAGCGTGGACCTGCGCTCACCTGCGGCCTGAGAGGCTGAGGGCAGAGGTGGCCTTGGTGTTTCTCTTTTCAAGGCTTTGGTTTCCCTGGATCCATGAGAAGCAACCCATTCCTCTGCTCCATCAGGAAGCTGCCTGCTGGCCATCATGAGGTGGTGATGGTAAGAGCAGGCACGGTCATGAAGCAGCCCCGATTTTCTAATTCCATCTCCCTGATGCATTTATTAGTTCTTTCCACAGAAAGAATAAGCATTCCTAATTCATTCCTTCATTCCTTCGTTCATTCATGTCAGTGTAGACTCATGAGTTATTTTGTACCCAGTGGGTGACAGTTGTCATGATTTTGTCACCGTTTGGCGCCAACATGGCCTCGGACTGGGTGTGGGAGTCATGGAAGCGGCTCCTCTGCTTCCTGTTGGTGGGCGGCCCTGTCTCTGAGCATGTCCCGCCTTCCGGCTCAGCAGGACCCCGCGGGCTCCTTGTGGACTGACCCCACTCCGGCCCTGGAATTGGCTGCTTTTCCCCCACTAAGCCCTGGTTCCTTCTAGTGGAAATGGTAGCGATTGCATTTTTAACCTGTGCATACCTCAAAGCATTGAGCGGTTCCCAGGATGGACAGAGGGCGACCTACGTAGCAGGAGCTCCATGGAGGGACTGGTGTTCACTCTCCCTCAGACGGGACTCTGCTGTGCCTTTCCTCCTCGCATTAAGGGCACATTAAATTCAGAGGCCAGCAACACCAGCGAAGAGAAGAAGTGTTTTGCTACCAACATTGAATCTTGAATCTGATGACAGCTCTCAGTCTAGTTACCAGTTACAGAAACACAGGGGACTGAAAACTCCTTCCTGGATGCCCCACGGATCTGCGCAGCCAAATCCAGGGAACTCTGTAGCCAAATAAATTGCAAGGAAAAAACAAGAAAGTGGAAAAGGGTAACCTATAGATTCAAAGAGACACATGTCAATCCATCGCAGCGTCTGGATCTGGTTCCTGTTTCAAACAGTTTAAAAAATTTATGAACCAACTGGAGAAATGTAAGCACTGACTGGGATGTCCGAATGATTTTAAAGTATACTTGCTAAATATTTCAGATGTGATGTGTTATTACTGTTCATTTTTAAAAGAGACCTTCTCTTTTAGAGAAACATTCTGAAATATTTATGGATGAAACAATATAAGGTCTGGGATTGATCCAGAGTCCCACCCCCCACCGTGGGCACAGTGGCAGGGGGAGTCCCACGGGCACTGCTGGGGGTCGCTGCAGCTGGGAGTGGCCCACGGGGGCGCTCATTTTACTGTTCTTTCCTCTTTCGTATACGTTTGAAACGTCCCATAAGCGAAAGCATTAAGCTGGATTATACAGCGAATACACGCACACACAAACACAGTCTCCTGGTGTGTACGGACTGCCGTGTCTATGACGTGACCTACAGCAGAATGCATCTTAGAGAGGCTCGCTGCGGTTGCAGAGGTACGTTGCAGACGAGAAATCTTCTAAGGCCAAAACTAAGCCAATCAAACTGGGTGGAGAATGCGAGTCTGGTCAGGGACGTCGGTACCAGCGTCTCGCGGGTTCTGATGCAGAGTGGGTAATTACCCACTCTGCCAAGTCCCTGGAAGGAAACAGCAGTGTCCGCAGCGGTGCTGGGAGCACCTCCTCCGGGTCTGCAGGGGACGGCGCTTTTCAGGGCGCAGTTCTGCGCATGTGCTCCGCTGGCGCCAGCCGACGCTTCCGGCTGCTTGTAGCGTGGAGTTCAAAATCCTTGGCTTGGCTTCTCCGGTCACGCACCATGCGGCCCCTGCCTGTCCAGGAGCCTCATTTGGTTATTCTCCCACGGGTCCGTTGCCGCTGGGCTCCAGCCGGCGCCCTGGCAGCCTGATCCTCCACCCGCCCCCACTCTGCGACCTGGAGCGTGACCCTCCCTCTGTCTGGTGACTTCCAGTGTGACCTTCCTCCGCCACGACAAGGACCCGCCTGGGTTACCTGCCGCACGTGACGGTGCCCTTGCCGCTCGCCCTGTGGCATGATTAATTTGTGGAGCTGTTTGTTTAGTGGGCGTGTGTCCCAGGAGACTGCAGCCTCAAAGAGGGCGGGCCGTGTTGGCCTTTGTTCACCGCTGCAACCCAATCCCCGCTTGGTGCTGGAGCGAGAAAACGTTCTCTGTCCACGTGAGCTATAATTTGAGAACACACAGACACACGCTCAGGACATTTCATCACGAAATAAGTTCCATGTCGTGTTCACTTTTAACAATGTCACTAGGAGTTTGGAACCATACCATGAAGCCAAACGCAGGGATTATCTGAGCGGGTGAAGGTAGTATTATGTTTTTATTCTAATAACTGGCCGCCTAGATACAGCCCTGTATATGGTAAGAGTGCGTTTACTTGGTATTCAGCAAACAAAGCGCTATGCAGTTAGTAATTCCTCAGTCCATGCATTTTATAGAAAAGGCGGAGGGAAGGTAAATGGTTTCCTGAGGAACGGCTGAATGTCTAGAAACATCAAGATGAAGAGTGGTATTTTGCATGCAAGGGCAGGCGCCGTGAGCACCAGGCCTCACAGGCAGGAGGCACACAGTAGGTCTGTGTTGAAAGTAGTGTCTTCCACTACAAGGATAGGACAACAGAGAGTACTTTGAAACTTTACACATTTATCATTGGAAACAATTCAGAATTAAGTTTTTAAGATGATATGTATTAGTGCAGAGTACTAGCATTTTTCCGGAACAATTTTAATTACATTTATTTGCTCAAACAAGTGACTATTTCCATTTTGGAGAAGCCCATCTGAGCTAAATCACTTTGCTGCTGGGAAGGGCTGGGGAGGTGGTGGAGGTGTCATCAGGGTGTCGTCTGGCTAACACACATTCTTTCTCTTATTCTTGTTTCTTATGAAAACATTCATGGCTCCATGCCTGGCATTTGCTGAATCCATCTTCTAGAGATTACGATTTTAATAGAATCCGGAGTGAGGTACCCGAGGAAGCCAGAATGAAACAGCATTTTAAAATATATTGCAACGTGAGCATCAGAACCTCTTGGTTTTTTTAAAGCACAGAAAAGAAAAATGACAAGACTCATGTCATTAATTACATTCTCAAAGAAAATAAGGTCAGTGTAAGAGGAAATAATCTAAAATTGCAGGACGGGGGATTCTCATTGGATCAAGGCATGAAGGAAACTTCAAGGATGTCAGTGGTTTATCAAGGAAGTGCTAGAATTTTCCTCGGATACAACTGTTCGAAGCCGAGCCAACCTTCCATGGTAAGAGGTGCAGACGTGTGCCTCAGCTGCTAAGGGCCTTCCAGGCTGTTTCCTGTGCACCAACTTCCTCTGCTTCCTTGGTGTCTAAACCCATGGTCAAAGCACTATTCACGAAAAGTGTGTTAATGTTTTAAGTTAATTTGAACTTTAAAAATTATTGATCCATAAGGAAAAATATGTCTGCTTTGTGGTCCTGAATATTTTACAAGAACCTTGATTGCTTTAGTGACTCTTAATTCACAACAGTGCTGGGATATTCAACAAATGAAATCACTTTTCAGAAACAGGATCAGAATCTGCTACTTCCTGCCCCTCAGCCTGCCTTTCCAAACCCTCAAGTGGCACCTGGTGTAGACACCATGGATCTCAACAGCAGTACTTTAGCCTGATGCCTAGAGCCTCTTACACTTTTATGGAAGTGGCCTGAGCAGTGTTTGTGACAGGATTGGTGGTGTCTCCATGTTTCTCTCTTGCACCGTCCCACCCTGACCTGTGGGGGGAGGGAGGAAGGAAGGAAGAAGTGGGGAAGGGTGTCTGGTGTCAGATGCTTACAACAGGAATTGCTCACCTGCAGAAAGGCAAGTATTGTTTCTTCAAGAATTTGTATGAATTTGATTTTGTGAATTTCAGCTCTTTCTTAGAAGCTTAGCAAAAAATGTGGTATAAACATTTGAAATAAAAAAATGCAGTAAGCAACAGAGTGAGATCTTGTCTCTACAAAAAAATTTTAAAAGAATTAGCTGAGTGTGGTGGTGGCACCTGCAGTCCCAACTACTCAGGAGGCTGAGACAGGAGGACGGCTTGAGCCCAGGAGGTCAAGGCTTCAGTGAGCTGTGATTGAGTCACTGCACTCCAGCCTGGGGGACAGAGCAAGACTTCAACTTAAAAAAAAAAAAATCAATATTAAAAAGGCATATTGAAAAGGGAAAAACACTCTAAATTTGAGAGTTTTAGTTAAAATGAAAAAGCCTCAGTTAGGACCCTTTCTGATCCTCAAAGTCAATACTTTTGACACAGGAGAGGGAAGGGAGGTGGGGGATTCCTGGAGCTGCTGCCAAGGACAGGGGCAGGGGCCTCAGACGCAGGCTCCAGTGCCCAGGACGGACCTGGCAGAGGACAGTTCAGTGTCTCTGTAGTCAAACAGGTGTCAGAAATGTCATGAAACCCCCAGTTTATTTGTCATGATTACACTCTAGCCCTGACCTAGCAAGGTCACTGGGCAGTGACTGGTGGCAGGAAGGTGAGGAAGAGAAAGAAATACAAATATTTAAGATGAGGCCCGATCAGAGAAACGAAATGGAAAATGAAATTAATCATCCCGTTGCTCTAAATGCTCTAAGTGCTCTAAAAGCACTTCTCATCTTTTTTTCTTTTTAGAGACAGAGTCTCGCTCTGTCACCCAGGCTGGAGGGCAGTGGTGCGATCTCCGCTCACTGCAAGCTCCGCCTCCCAGATTCACACCATTCTCCTGCCTCAGCCTCCCGAGTAACTGGGACCACAGGCACCTATCACCATGCCCGGCAATTTTTTTTTTTTTTTGTATTTTTAGTAGAGACAGGTTTTCACCATGTTAGCCAGGATGGTCTCGATCTCCCGACCTCGTGAGCCACCCGTCTCGGCCTCCCAAAGTGCTGGGATTACAGGCATGAGCCACCGTGCCCACCAAGCACTTCTCATCCTAACATCCTCTTTCAGCAGAAGGAACTCATCCTGGTCCGAACTGTTCAGGTCACTGTTGACTCTGCCCCCGGCTCCAACGGCACAAAGTCACCTCCTATTTAAAGATGCTACAGAGGACCCTGTCCGCACATGAGCTCCCAGGAGTGATGGAGGGGGAGGGCTGCCTTCCCATTGCCATTCGTGGAGAGCAGCAGAGACTGTGTTTGGACCCCTGCCACAGAAAAGGCTGCGTTGGCCGTGTCTCCAGGGAGGACAAACTAATTTTAACAAACTGACCCAAACAGAACTCGGAAGGTCAGTATGTTGCAATCTCCGGTCCTCCTGCCTGCTTCATGGTTCGTTCCAAAAGCTAAGTATGCTGTTTCAGTTTGATCTGCTATTTCGGGTGATCTAGTCCCTGTTAGTTCTTGACAGTCCAGGAGGCGCCTGGTGGGTGGAGAATCTTCCCCTTTCTCCTCCACAAACTTGACCCTTGTGGAGAAGGCAGCCTGGAATCTGCTGGGTTCTGAATGTCTCCGCCTTTTCTCCAGCGTGAGTGTTGGGCCTGAGCACGATCTCTGCACAGAGGCCTGGGATGTCACCAGGGTGGTGAGGCCAGAGCGGAGCTGGGACTGGCTCTTCCCTGAGGCTGAAATCTGGCTTTTTGGCATTGGGCTTCTGCCTCTTACTGCCTTTGGCCACAGCTCTCTCCTCCACCCTGAAAGGCCCTTGGAGTAGAATTATGAATACAGTGGTGACAGCCTGGGCTCCAGGGAAAACGTGCTGGTGATGAGATGCCCAGGAGCTTGTTTTCCAGACTTGGCTCTGCTGAGCAGCCCTGGAAGTTGAATCTTCACTTTGTCAAATGAGACATAAAGACTGTAAATTGTCTTTCCATCTCTGACATACCAAGCACCGAGCTCCTCTTTTTTTTGAGACAGGGTCTTACTCCTTTTGCTCAGGCTGGGGTGCAGTGGCACAATCTCAGCTCACTGCAGCCTTGAACTCCTAGACTCAAGGGATCCTCCCACCTCAACCTCCTGAGTAGCTGAAACCATGGCCATATGCCACCACTGCGCCCAGCTAATTTTCGTATTTTTTTGGAGAGATGGGGTTTTGCCATGCCTCAGACTCCTGGGCTCAAGTAAGCCTCCCACCTTGACCACCCAAAGTGCTGAGATTATAGGCGTGATCCACTGTGCTGGCCCAAGCTTCCCTCGTTTATAAGATGGAGTCAGATGTCTCATGGCAGACTGGATAAATACCTGATGTCATTTACTCTGTGTGTGTGTGCGCGTGTGTGTGTGCGTGTGTGCACGCGTGTGTGCGTGTGTGTGCGTGTGCGTCTGTGTGTGTGTATGCGCGCGCGTGTGTGTGTGTGTGTGTGGGGTGGGGGTGGTAAGTTTGAAGGTAAGGTCTGTACTGTTTCTCCCTTTTCATATTTTTTTTCCTTTCTACTCCCTCTTGAAGAGCATGATAATTTGGGTAACAAAATGCCTCTTCATTACAGGGATAATTTGATGTTAAAACCCTAAGGTGAAATGAAATGGACTTAACAAATGCCTGCCTGCCTATCTTTTCTGTGGGGTCTAACTTCTACCCGCTTATTCTCTGGAAAACTTCTATTTCTTTTAGGTGCGTCCCACAGATTCATTTAAATGTTCACTGAGTGCTTCGTCTGTGCTGCACGTTGCTCGCGTGGTGGAAATAAATGAGCAGTAGAAGCTGCGCCTGGCCTGAAGGCGCCCTGGGTCACTCTTGGGGAAACACAGTGCCCACTGTTGATGCTCACCAAGGTTCCGAGCCTGTGGTTAAGCCCCTGCCATGCAGTTGGCCGTGGATCTGCCCTCTGTGACCAGCCTAGAGGTTCACATGAATGGATTCTTCCTCAGCGTGCTTCTGGATGGCATCCGTGCTTTCCTGGCATGTTGCTTAGGGTTTCTGTGAGAATTTCTCCAAGGGAGCCCTGGGCTGGGGAGGCTGCAGGGACCCAGCTTTCAAGCGGCAAAGGCCAGCAGCTTCTCCACACAGCCTGTCCCTGCGTCCTCAGGCTGACGCAGGTTCTGCAAAGGGTCACCCTGACGGATGCTAACAGCTTTTTATTGGCTTCCTCTCCTCCCTGCCTCCCCTTCCTGTGCCCACATCTGTCTCTGGGGCTGGCAGGACATCAGGCTGCTCCTCCATCTGGTTAAAGCTGGGTCCAGTTGCTGGAGGTGGGGCTCTGCTGGGAAGCTTGGAGACAGGGTGGAGACTGCGGGGAGGTGGCTCCCTTCTGGTTTGCCAGAGGGACCAGTAATCAGCACCACAACCCCTACCTACCCCATGGCTTATTTATCTGATTAACTCATTATCATCTGCGGACACCTAGAATGGGGTCTTAGGGTGACTGATTGCTTGGGAACAGGCAGGGGAGGGACTCAGGGCACCAAGGGGTCGCAGGACTTGAGTCGGGGTCAGGGTGTGGGATGGGTAGGATAAACAGAATTGTACAATCCTGGACCACTGGTAATACGAGGACCTGTGTGTACCTGCTCCCCACCCCACACACCTTCCTTGGTGTTGTCGTAGAAATAGAGGCAGAAATACAAAGTTTCTTTCTTCAATGCAAGCCACAGCGGTTCTGGATACAATTTCCAACACACCCCTCCTTGCACCTCACTGCCTTTCCTTCCTGCCCGATCCCTGGGCCCAAAACCCCCATGACTTTTTTAAGCCATAAATACACTGGTTCAGAAAGACATCTGGCTGAAAGAAGAGAGTTATGCCCTGATTCATCTTCACCTTAATTCAATTTAAACCGAAGCAATCGTGAGTCACCGTTCTCCATGGTGATGGCTCATCACAGCTGTGGAGCTCCACGCACCTCACCTGGGGCAGCTGTGTTCAGAAGGCAGATGGGAGGTCAGGTGCTCCTTGCAGGCCACAGCTGACCACCCCTCGGAATGCTTGCTCCTAATTCTGCATCCTCGGCTTATTCAAGGGAACAATGTTACAAGCCCATGCTGAGACATCCCCTTTCCCCCCGCCGTGGATCTTAGGGAGTGGTGCCACTCTGGGGCTTGCTGCTGTGGTGTCAAACCCTGGAAGACAGTGGGATCTCACTGAGACAGACCCTCGTGTGACAGACCCTACCACCTTGGCTCTGGAAGATACCTTTGTACCTCTGCTTGCCTCCCACTTGCACGAGGTTCTGAGTCCTTTCCAACAGACCGAAGTCGTAGCACGCAGCTGGGGTGTTGCCCGCAGTGCTCAGTGATGGGAGAGCTTAGGGAACATTCGCTGAAAGAGAGAGATGAATGAAGATTCTTGAATGTGGGAGGCTGTGATTTTGTCAGACAAGAACACCATGTGGGAAATTAGGGCCCAGAAGACTTGTTCCCAGTTGGACTGGGCTTTTTCGACAGTCACCAGGACCTGGTCACCTCTTCTTGTGGGTTGAGAAGTTCTTGCCTCTCAAAGGGAGTTAAAACTGCAGGGTTCTCCTCGCTGGAATGCCAGGTGAGAAAGGCCCGTGAGACAGATGCCAGGGCCCTGGCAAGGTGGGCGCAAGGCCCCCCAGTTTAGGAGGGGCCAAAGGAAGCACGTTGGGCTGGGGCCTGGCATCCACGGCCCATCGCCGGCTTGCACAGCCCTGAGGCTCGGCGACGGGAACCTCGCTGCTGTTCATTCCTTGGGGAGGGGATGGAGCCCTTATTCCACAGGCCCTCAGCCTTCCCCACTGGGGCACTCAAGCTGAGCCAGGGGGGCAGATGGGGCAGTAGCCCCTCCGTGGAAGCTCAGCATCCACAGGGACACCCGCAGCAAGGGAGGCAGAGCTGGGCAATATCCACGCAGTGTGAAGATATTTAGCAATCCGTTGGAAACTGAACTCAATGCGATGGCTCAGAAGACTGGCGATTCGCCCTGATTAGATCGACCGGTCCTTACAAATTGCCTTTTCATGTTACACTGTCAATAACTGGCGTGTGTCATAACATTATTATACCCCAGATAGAAGATTCCAGAGGGAGAGACTCAAAGCTGCAGTTGCCCAGAGCCTGAGGGGAGGCAACCAGTTTCGCTCCCAGCTGTCACTCAGCTGGTCCTTCCCTGCACACGGAAGATGAGAGGAGGCGAAGCTGCGCGAGCCCCTCCTGAGAAGGTGCCCCACGGCTCCTGTGGCTTCTCCTGCCCCAGCTCACCTCTAAACCAACGCTTTGCGGCCAGGGCAGGGGCGTCCTCTCCCCACACAGCTCCGAGGGTCCCTGCCACTGGCTGGGCACCAGAGAGGCTTTGTGATTGTCCCCAGCCAGCGTTCCCTCCCTGGGCCATGAGCTTTCTGAAGAGAAGGGTGGTCTGCTTCCCTCCGTCCCTCTGAGGCGTGTCCTGCAGTAGGTCCCAGTGATCATGGAAGGTGGAAGGAGAAGCGTGGGAAATGAGGATGTGGGGTTGGCAGGAAGTGACGGTGCCCGCGCCGCTGCCTGAGGGCCTCGCAGCTGCTTGTGAGGGGCACCGCTGGTACTGTGTCCACCAGCAGCGAAGGTGTGCTGAGCCCAAGGTCACCGGCTCCAAACAGCTGCAGGTGCATCTCAGCCAGGTTCTTCCCTACAGCATCAAAGCACCTTGGGTCCTGGCTCCTAGGTCTTGTGGAATTTGCCTACAGCACGAACAGCCTTCTGGAGAGCTCCACACAAAGAACCCAACAGCCCCCCTCGCCTCCAGCTGGCTACGTTCTATGCATCAGGAAACCAAGGCACACAGGCATCACCTTGGGCCACACAGCTGGTGCAGGGGGAGGTGGCCATGAGACCACACTCTTCAGGTTCCACAGAGCCACCGCGGCCGATGCAGCCTCCCCACGGTGACCCCCAGGCCCTACTTCCCTGGGGGCTGGAGCCCACACAGCCGTCTCCTATCTATGCCGCGTGGGCAAACCTGTCTTCTCCACAGGAAACCCAGCTGCCTCTAGAAATTAACCACATTCTAGAAAGCGGGTTTGACTCCTGCGTACACTTTTACTTTCTCATTTTGGTCTCCAGAGGAAATGAAAATCCACAATTAGCACAGGACATGTGTGTGACCTGCGTGGCTTGCACCATTTGTCATTTTCCCACACATCAGTGGTAACTGGGCATGCGTGGTCCTCACCCACGGGAACTTCCTCGCCCCGGGTTACTTCTGGACAAAGAAGTCTCGGCAGCCACTCTTTCAGTGTCTGCCTTGTCCTCCCTCCTCCCCAGCCCGAAGCCAGGGCCCAGGGCCTGCAGCCGCCTCGTGCCCCAGGCTGTGTCTCACAGGAGCGCCCACCCTACCGTGCCAAGCAACCTGCTGATGGGCAGATGGAAGGAGCCCTTTCTTGGCCTCCAGAGCCCAGTAAGAACCAGCTCCTGGTAACAGTGGGGTGAAGCCAGTGACATGGGCTGATAGGCAGTCATTCCATTTAGGAAATCATTTGAAAATAATTGGATCAATGGTGTGAAAGACAGAAGAAAGGCCCCTGGGCATGGCTTCCCCTGGCCTTGCAACTCCAGAGCTAACAGCACTTTGTGGATTAAGCCTCAGGCCCTGAGATGTGGATTAGCCTGGATTCCCCAGGGAGCCCAGTGGAAGAACAAGGTCTGTACAGGGGACAGAGCGAGGAGTTTGGCAGCGGCATGGGTGGGGGTCAGCAAGGCTAGAGATGCAGTGTGGCTCAGAGACAGGGAAGGGGCCAGGAGCCCAGGGATGCGGCGGCATCTAGAAACGGGAAGAGGCATGAAGAGGTTCTCTCGGAGTCTCTGGAAGAAGCCAGCCTGCCGATGCCTTGGTTTTTACCCCAGTGGGACCAATGTCAGGCTCCTGACCTGCGGAACCATGATGGGATGAATGTGTGTCTTGTAAGCCACTCGGCTTGTGATGGCAGCGAGAGCTCTGCAGGAGGGGCTGTGAGCCGATGAAGAGGGAGGGTGTATGGTGGCCTCCGCCTGCCCCCCTGGCCATCCGCAGCGGTGGCCCCGTGTGCTCATTAGAGCTTGATGCCCTTGTGCCTTGAAGACTTAGTCCAGACATTCTACTAAAGTGAAGATGGCGGCCAGGCGTGGTGGCTCACGCCTGTAATCCCCCCAGCACTTTGGGAGGCCAAGGTGGGTAGATCACTTAGAGGTCAGGTGTTTGAGACCAGTCTGGTCAACATGGTGAAACCCCGTTTCTACTGAAAATACAAAAATTAACCAGCTGTTGTGGCATGCGCCTGTAGTCCCAGCTACTTGGGAGGCTGAGGCAGGAGAATTGCTTGAACCCAGGAGGCAGAGGTTGCAGTGAACTGAGATCATGCCCTCCAGCCTGGGCGACAGAGACTCCATTTCAAATAAATAAATAAATAAAATTAAATTAAAAAAAAAATAGCCAGGAATGGTGGTGTGCACCTGTAATCCCAGCTACTCAGGAGGCTGAGGCAGGAGAATTGCTTGAACTTGGGAGGCAGAGGTTGCAGTGAGCTGAGATTGTGCCACTGCACTCCAGCCTGAGTGATAGAGCGAGACTGTCTCAGAAAAACAAAAAACAAAACAAAAAACCAAAGTGAAAATGGCAGATGATGCCACGTGTCCCCTGACCCCACACTGCCATCCGTGCAGAGAAGTGAGCAGGACGCTTCAGTGGGCACTGGGAGGGAGGCAGCACGTCACTGTGGTCCATGCCCTGAGTGGTTTCGGGGTGTGGAGCTCTGCGCACGGATGCACCTCTCAGGCCCCTTTGTCTCAGCCAACAGTTGAGTGCAGTCAACTGTGTAATCCAGAACCCAGAGTACTTCTCTAGGAAAACTACTCAGTTCTTTCCAAAATGCCACGAGAACTTCAATGATGGGAACAGGGAACAGGTGCTGGGAGCAGCTGCTGCCGATTCACGGCTCTTCTTCTTTTAAATACATTTTCTGTGGGGAAACCAAGGGCTTTCACAAGCATTTTGCTCTGAAATATTCAAGGAATGTTTCTTGTTTTTTCTTATTACAGCAACAGTTTTAGTATTTATAAGCTGAATCAAGAGGCCTGCCGCAGAACTAGGGAATAGCAAGATAGAGGGATAAAAAAAAATCTCAATTACTAACCCCTGCAGTTGCTTTGAAATAGCATTTGGTTCTCTACTGGCAGCTTTCAGAGATGAATTCTTGACTCCTTTACAAACCTAGGCTAAAACAGGCACTCAGAGACTGTGTGTAAACTGTCAAATGTCACCCTCAGGCGTTGGGGGTGGGCGAGCACCCGCCCTGGTGATCTGACTCAGAGGGTTTCATGGGCTTCTGCCCCCATTTCCTGATCCGCTGTCACCAGCATTCCCGGCATGGCTGGGGAGGGCCCTGTCTTCTAAGGAGCCCCGGAGTCCCTGGGCTGGGGCTGGCCACCCTCCCTCCACAGGTGTTTATGGTGTGTCTTTGTGCTGGGCCTGGGCTCGGTGAGCAGAGTCAACATGATTCTCAGGAGAGCGTTTATGGTCGGTAAGACAGATGTGAGGTGTATGCATTCACCACACAAGAGAGAAAGTGAGGCCTCGGTGTTTGCCAGACTGGGATCTCTATTACCAGCAGGCTCTGTGGGCACCCACTGCTGCGCTTCGACTTTGAGCGACCGGAACACTAAGGGTTTCCATACTTGATTCTCATTCATGTTTTGAACCTCCTGAAAAGCTGGATCCAGGTCAAGTCAGCTAGTTCTTGAGGTGGAGGATTACAAACTTCCCTGCTGTCTCCACACACATGCTCCTGTGGGGAAGGCTCCAGGCTCTTCTCCCTCACAGGCCTTTGCGGTAACAGGCGCTATTTGCTCACAACGTGTTGAACCTGTGGGAATGAAAGCTGCTTAGGGCCATACAGTTAAATGGTAGCAACAGATATTTTTAAGATTAAAAAAGAATGTCACCTAAGAAACAAGAGCACACTTACCTCTGATGTCCCCAACGCATTAGGTAGAATCCCGTTGTCCACCCTGACTGGGTTTTAGGGAGGGATGTCATGGCCTGTCTTTTTGTCAGCAAGTAGCCCCAGCCAGTGTGACCTGGTCTCTGAGCCTTGTCTTCATAACCACCTGCTGAGTTCCCAGGCTTCCTGGTGGGCACCTTTCCTGCCATTTATCAGCTCAAAGTGAAGTGGGAATTGTCCAGTGACTGCCAGCAGCCAGCTCTCGGGCTGCTAGTAAAGACTCCCGCTTTGGGGGCCTACTTTTCTGGACAGCTGCTCTCGTTTCCTGCCTCAGTCAGCCCGCTCCACCCAGCATTTGCCCCACAGGCCAAGGGTCCTGGCACCCCAGATGTCACCCTTCCTTCTGGGAGGGCTGCAGGTCGAGGGTGGAGTGTGGGTTCACACCTAGGTGACAGCAACTCGTCCGGCCACGGGGCTTCCTTAGCTGGTGGTGAGGTTGCGGAGTTCTGAACCCATTCAGTGACAAGGACTGATGGTCACCGTGGGGCAGCGGGGGCTGTTCTGGGTACGGGGCTGCCCCTTTACCTCGGCTGTGGCTGTTCTGTATTAGGACTAGCAGGCACTTTCCTCCTGCCTGTACACCAAGTGAGTCCTCCAGGGCTGCCATGGCAAATTACCTCTTCTACACAACCAAAATTCATTTTCTCACAGTCCTAGAGACCGGAATTCCGGGATGCAGGTGTGGGTGGGGCTGGCTTCTCTGCGGCTGTCAGGGAGACTCTGCTCCGGGCCTCTCCCAACTTCGGGTGCCATGAGATCCTGGTGCCCTTGGCTTGTGGCTGCATCACCTTGATCTCTGCCTCCCTCTTCCACAGCCTTCTTCCCTTGCCTCTGTGTCTCATGTTCTTATAAGAACATCAGTCACTGGATTCCAGGCTGACCCTCATCCAACGCAATCTCATCTCCACTCTCAACTATCTGCAGAGACCCATTTCCACACAAGCTCACATCACGAGGCTCCGGGTGGACATGGATTTTGGAGGAACACCTCTCAGCCCACTACAGAGCCTTTTATTACCGTCCATCAGATGAATTTTTCAAAGGCGCATCTGTTATACATTTTTTTAGTGAGTATTTTCCGAGAACCCTTTGGGTTCAAAGCACCCAGATGGTACAAATGATGTGGAAAATGGCCCTCCCAAAAAAGACTCCATGAGGGAACTTGCACGTCGGGCTAGGGGGAGTTGGAGACAGCACATGTGAGCGGTGTGTGGCCGGCGCCCAGACCAGACGCCACGTGATGACAGACCCTGCAGGGAATTACAGGAGGTGACTCAATGTAGAGGATTGGTGTCATACTAACAGAAAGCCAAGACTGAAGAGATAGGAACGACTGTCCAGGTTTCCCAGACAGGTGGCCACACTGGGTCTGCTAAAAACCGGCCCTTGGGTGTGCTGGATGTGGGGGACAGTCCCAGAAAGCAGACAACACAGGCCTGCATGCGGCCCTGGCCATGAGTGTGCTGGACGTGGGTGACCGTCCCAGGAAACAGACAACACAGGCCTGCATGCAGCCCTGGCCATGAGTGTGCTGGACTCGGGGGACCATCCCAGGAAGCAGACAACATGGGCCTGTGTGCGGCCCTGGCCGTGAGTGTGCTGGACGTGGGGGACTGTCCCAGGAAGCAGACAACACAGGCCTGTGTGTAGCCCTGACCATGAGTGTGCTGGACATGGGGGACCGTCCCAGGAAGCAGACAACACAGGCCTGCATGCGGCCCTGGCTGTGAGTCTCCACCTTTCTGTCTCTCTGGGCTATGACTGGGCAGCAGGGAAGGGGGGGATCACCTGCCTTTTGGTTCAGAAAAATCCATTCCACAGTTTCCACCTTCCCTCGCTGACAAACGGGATTTTAAATCCCTTTATCTGGAGACAAACAGAAAGTGTGTGCTTGTGGCGAATAATTTGAGCTGATATTCTTACCAGCTGTTAAGAAACACATGCAAAAAAAGAAAAAAAAAGGCTGGTGACATCTGGCTGGCATTGATATTTTGTGACAGAAGTATCTTTTTCCTGGGGGTGTTTTCCAAGAAACCAGTCTCAGGGTCCCCAGTCCCCTCACTGCCTGACTGCTTCAGCCTCCAGCCCCCAACCTTTGACCTCTTGGAAAAACAAAAAAGAAAGAGATCATATTGACCAAAGCGACTGTAACCCACATTGCGGCCACATAATTGGGCGTGGTGACATTGCGTTAGCTCAGATTAAACAATGGCCGAGCAGCTGCTTCCACTCGCCAGGCTTTCGACTTCAGCTTCCCCTGAGCCACACAATGGGGCATTTTGCTGCAATGGGAAAGATCACGAGAGGAGGCCCTGTTCCCCGCCACGGCCGGCTGACCTCCTCCTCCTTGTCCAACCGCTTGTCATCGGAGGGATTGTAAATCATGTCAGATAAACGTCCTAACTCACAGTGAATGTTTTCTCTGAAATATCTAGGTTCATTTTGCCTCATTTTCCCAAGAACACTGACGAAATGGGCCAGTTTCAGAAGGAAGTGTAGGCAGTTGCGTTTCCAGACTGGTTAGACCCCTTGTGGATGAGCCGAGGTGCTCAGATACAGCCCAGCACCAAACAGGGACTTTGCGGTCAACGGCAGACCCCACAGGTGGCCATGGCACCGTAAGACTGTCACGGAGCTGAAAGCATGTGGTCCTTTGGCTGTCATCTGGCTGTCATGTCGCAGCACAACGCACGGTCCTGCACCTGTGGTGACGCCGGCGTGAACAAGCCCATGGTGTTGCCAGTCGGGTAAAAGTTGTGCACATGCCATCGTGCACAGCACATACAGCCAGATAATGATCATAAACATTGTTCCTGGGTGCATATTTACGATACCAAACTTTTAGTCATTATTTTAGAGTATATTCCTTCTACTTATTACAAAAAAGTTAAGGCCGGGCATAGTGGCTCACACCTGTAATCCCAGCACTTTGGGAGGCTGAGGCAGGTGGATCACGAGGTCAGGAGATCAAGACCATCCTGGCTAACACGGTGAAACCCCGTCTCTACTAAAAATTAGCCGGGCGTGGTGGCGGGCACCTGTAGTCCCAGCTTCTTGGGAGGCTGAGGCAGGAGAATGGCATGAACTTGGGAGGTGGAGCTTGCAGTGAGCCAAGATCACACCACTGCCCTCCAGCCTAGGGGACAGAGCAAGACACTGTCTCAAAAAAAAAAAAAAAGTTAACTGTAAAGCAGCCTCAAGCAGGTCCTATGGGAGGCGTCCAGGAGAAGCCATGTCATCCCAGGAGATGATGGCTCCGTGCGTCACTGCCCCCAGAGACCTTCCAGTGAGACCAGATGTGGAGGGGAAGATGGTGATATTGATGATCTTGGCCCTGTGCAGGCCTAGGATAATGTGTGTGTCTTAGTTTTTAACAAAATGTTTACAAAGTTAAAATTTTTTTAAACAGAAAAAAGCTAATAGAATAAGGATACAAAGAAAGAAACTATTTTTGTGCAGCTGTACATGTTTGTATTTTAAGCTACATGTTATTATGAGAGTTAAAGAGTTAAAAAATTAAAAAGTTTATAAAGCAAAAAGGTTACAGTAAGCTAAGGTTGATTTATGATTGGAGAAGGAAATTTTTAACAATGGATTTAGTGCAGCCTAAGTGTGCAGTGTGCATAAAGCCTATAGCAGCACGGTCATGTCCTGGCCTTCCCATTCACTCTCCACTTGCTCACCGGCCTCACCGGAGCAGCCTGCATGTGCAGTGTATATAAAGCCTACAGCCGTGTATGGTCATGTCCTGGCTTCCCACTCACTCCCCACTCACTCACAGACTCACCGGAGCAGCCTGCGTGTGCAGTGTGTATAAAGTCTACAGCAGTGTATGGTCATGTCCTGGCTTCCCACTCACTCCCCACTCACTCACCGGCCTCACCGGAGCAGCCTGTGTGTGCAGTGTGTATAAAGTCTACAGCAGTGTATGGTCATGTCCTGGCTTCCCACTCACTCACAGACTCACCGGAGCAGCCTGTGTGTGCAATGTGTATAAAGCCTACAGCAGTGTATGGTCATGTCCTGGCTTCCCACTCACTCCCCACTCACTCATAGACTCACTGGAGCAGCCTGCGTGTGCAGTGTGTATAAAGCCTACAGCAGTGTATGGTCATGTCCTGGCTTCCCACTCACTCCCCACTCACTCACCGGCCTCACCGGAGCAGCCTGTGTGTGCAGTGTGTATAAAGCCTACAGCAGTGTATGGTCATGTCCTGGCTTCCCACTCACTCCCCACTCACTCACAGACTCACCGGAGCAGCCTGCGTGTGCAGTGTGTATAAAGCCTACAGCAGTGTATGGTCATGTCCTGGCTTCCCACTCACTCCCCACTCACTCACAGACTCACCGGAGCAGCCTGCGTGTGCAGTGTGTATAAAGCCTACAGCAGTGTATGGTCATGTCCTGGCTTCCCACTCACTCCCCACTCACTCACAGACTCACCGGAGCAGCCTGCGTGTGCAGTGTGTATAAAGTCTACAGCAGTGTATGGTCATGTCCTGGCTTCCCACTCACTCCCCACTCACTCACCGGCCTCACCGGAGCAGCCTGTGTGTGCAGTGTGTATAAAGTCTACAGCAGTGTATGGTCATGTCCTGGCTTCCCACTCACTCACAGACTCACCAGAGCAGCCTGTGTGTGCAATGTGTATAAAGCCTACAGCAGTGTATGGTCATGTCCTGGCTTCCCACTCACTCCCCACTCACTCATAGACTCACCGGAGCAGCCTGCGTGTGCAGTGTGTATAAAGCCTACAGCAGTGTATGGTCATGTCCTGGCTTCCCACTCACTCCCCACTCACTCACCGGCCTCACCGGAGCAGCCTGCGTGTGCAGTGTGTATAAAGCCTACAGCAGTGTATGGTCATGTCCTGGCTTCCCACTCACTCCCCACTCACTCACAGACTCACCGGAGCAGCCTGCGTGTGCAGTGTGTATAAAGCCTACAGCAGTGTATGGTCATGTCCTGGCTTCCCACTCACTCCCCACTCACTCACAGACTCACCGGAGCAGCCTGCGTGTGCAGTGTGTATAAAGCCTACAGCAGTGTATGGTCATGTCCTGGCTTCCCACTCACTCCCCACTCACTCACAGACTCACCGGAGCAGCCTGCGTGTGCAGTGTGTATAAAGCCTACAGCAGTGTATGGTCATGTCCTGGCTTCCCACTCACTCCCCACTCACTCACCGGCCTCACCGGCGCAGCCTGTGTGTGCAGTGTGTATAAAGCCTACAGCAGCACAGGCAGGTCCCGGCTTCCCACTTACTCCCCACCCACTCGTTGACTCACTAGAGCAGCTTCCAGCCCAAGCTTCGTTCACGGCAAGTGCCTTACACGGCCGTACCATTTTTCATCTTTTATATTTTGTTTTTATTGTGCCTCTTTTCTATTTTTAGATATGTTTAGGTGTACAAATATTTACCATTATGTGACAATTGGCTGCAGTATTTAGCACTGTGCAGGTCTGTAGCCTGGGAGTGATGGCCTGCAGCACACGGCCTGGGTGTGCAGTGGGCTACACCTTCTAGGTGTGTGTCCTCGTTGATTTTAACACAGTGACAAAATCACCTCGCATGCATCTCTCAGAACACACAGCTGTATTCCTCCTCCTCCTGCCTCACATGTGGAAGCTTTTCCCGAAGGCGTAGGCTGCCCATGGCTCCCACCCAGACCCCTCAGCACTCATGCAGAAGTGCCGTGTTCTGTGTGGCAGGGACCGGCGAGTGCATGTTCAATCTGCCGTTAGAAGGGCCCCTGGGTGTTCCAACAATGACCCCAGTGCACCAGGACTGGAGGCCCCCTGGGTGGGGAAAACACCTCTCCCAGCCTTTCAGTTCACAGATGGGGAAACTGAGTCTCAATCCATTTCATCAGGTCCCCTAATCACAGTCGGCGCCCTTGCCATCTGATGTGAATAGCTATGCACTCCCTGCACCTCCCAACTGCAGGGACCGCGTGGGGGACGTGGGAGCCTCGTGCTCTCTGTGCCTTGCGACTGCGGGGGCCCATCGTGTTTGCAGAAGGGAACCCTCTGCCTCCTCTGCTTTGGGTCTTTCCAAGGAAGTGCAGGCAGTGGATTCAGGAGATCATAGAAATCCCAGAATGGAAATGTGAAGAAAAGCGCTCCCTGGG
Source organism: Macaca fascicularis (assembly GCF_037993035.2). NCBI lineage: Eukaryota > Metazoa > Chordata > Mammalia > Primates > Cercopithecidae > Macaca > Macaca fascicularis. The sequence continues at coordinate 792,352 of NC_088378.1, forward strand.
GTCAGCAAAGGACGGCAAAAGAACTGGTAATTACCTCAGTAGAGTGCAGGGAAACACAATCTCTGCAAAACTAAGTTTCAAAGTCCTGATTTCAAGGGAGGTGGATATTAGAAAAAACAAACAGCCAACACCCAACCTGAGTCTTTCTGCCTGTGTAGCCTGGGACCGCCTGGCCACTGCGTATCTGCTGAGGCGACGTTGCTCAGAACACAAGCACATGGGCTCATGCTGTCCCGCTGTGGGGTCCTGACCGGAAGGGAGGTGATGAGCAAAGCCCAGGTCACCTCCCACCGTGAGTGTTTCCTGCAGGGCCTGTGGATGAAGGACCCTTCCCTTTCCCTCCAATTGTCACCCTGCCCCGAATCCCTTGTCTACTGTCTTTGCCAGTGGATGTGAGTACCTTGTCCACTCCTTTAAAACTACATAGAACACCTTACAATGTCCCGATTATGCTCTGAAAGGTAAAAGTTGTTTCACAGGGCATGTGTGTAGACCAGTGTTGTACAATTTGGTGTAGATCCCTGAAAAAAATCTCAATTCTTTCTCATAATTTAGTGCAGAGAATAGAATAGAAGACGGAGTGTCAGGGTGGCAAGGAAACTTCAAAACATGTGAGTAGGCTCGTGCCGTGGCTCATGCCTGTAATCCCAACACTTTGGGATGAGACAGGAGAATTGCTTGAGCCCAGGAGTTCAAGCCCAGCCTGGGCAATGTGGCAAGACCCCATCTCTTAAAAAAAAAAAAGTTACACAAATTAGCCAGGTGTGGTGGCACACGCCTGTAGTCCTAGCTACTTGGGAAGCTGAGGTGGCAGGATGGCTTGAGACCGGGAGTTCAAGGCTGAAGTGAGCTATGATTGTGCCACTACACTCCAGCCTAGGCAACAAGCAAGACCCTGTCCCTAAAGAAAAAAAAAAAAAAAGCGTGAATTGCTGAGGTCCAGAGAGTCCAAAGGGCTGGCCTGAGATCACACAGCAGGCGCACGCCATGTGGGGCGAAGCTCAGGCTTCCCCCATCCGTGTGTGCTTTCCTTGTTATTAATTCACATGAGTGAATCGTTGCAAATGATGCATCTGGATAAACACTGGACTTCTGTTTCCCCACAGCTGCAGGAGAATCACAGTCTCAGCGGCTGCTGCTCCTGAGGGGCGCGCGTGCTGCCCGGTCTGGAGGGTTCGCTGCAATCGGTGCTACAGCTTTAGGAACTGTGATTTACTGCGGATTTAAAACTCTTTAAACAGCCGACTTCCTGCTGATGGGTCTGAGGGAAGAGCGGCAGCGACTCGGGCAGGGCCTCGGTGCGGAGGCTGGGAGGAGCGCCTGCTTTTTAGGAAAGGATGCTTCAGCCTCAGCCTCCCGTCCATGCTCCTCTCCGGTGTGAGTGCAGAGAAGGTCCTGGGTTCTGTCTGCGGCTTCACTCTGGGGGTGAGTGTGCCTCTGGAGTCTGAGGGGACGCGGGAAGGACGTTCAGTTCAGAGCCTTCAGCCAAAACTTTTACAGCAGCTGGCGGGGCAAGGGCTCCCGCACACCCTGAGTTTGAGAGACAGCACCTCAAATTTTCAAACCCTGGCCCACGTGGAGTCAAGCAAGGCTGCTCCGAGGAGGGAAATGGCAGCCCTGGTGCTCTGGGCGGGCCTGGAGGGCTGAGCCTCGGGCAGTCAGCACCACCCTTCCCTCTCCCTGGTTCCCAAGAATCTGAGAGAGATTGAGGAATTGAGGCTGTGAAGTTTTAGGCACCCCCCAGGATGAGTACAACGTGGGTTTCACACAAGCGAGGCTGCTGCACCATTCTGCCTGGTCACATTACTATCCACATTTTCCCAAGGAGTGAGGATGCGCCCGTTTCCTCAGGGTTCTTTGGTGGTGGTTTCAGTTCCTTGCTTCGGTCTCTGGCTGACAGAATTGACTCTACAGGCTTAGCCCTCATTCGTCCAAGACCCAAAGCTCCCAGGATGCAGCTGGGAGCTGCAGTGAGCACCTGTGCAACTGCTGATTCTCCAGGTCTTGCATGGCCATGGTGGGCTCCCTCTACAGAGGCTCAGGACTTGACTCATATTAGGATGGGGTGTCATAGTTTTGTCTTGCTTTACCTTTTGAAAAAATAGACACAGGGTTTTGCTCCATTGCCCAGGTGGGAGTGCAGTGGTGCAATCACAGCTCATTGCAGCCTCAACCTCCTGGGCTCAAGCAATCCTCCCACCTCCACCTCTCAAGGAGCTAGGACCACAGGCACCACCATGCTCAGCTCATTAAAACATTTTTTTTCCTTTGGTAGAGATGGGGTCTCACTATGTTGCCAAGACTGGTTTCAAACTCCTGCCCTCAAGTGATCCTCCTGCCTTGGCCTCCCAGTGTTGGAATTACAGGCATGAGCCACCAGGCCCGGCCTTGTTTTACTCTTTATAAATCATGTATATAAACATATTTTATTAATCCCAGTAAAACCAAGGCCTTCAAGTCCAAAAGAGCTGCAGCAGAGGAGGTGGAGAAGAGAGATATATAAGCATGGAAAACATATTCTTAAGGTCTGTTTTCAAGATTTAGTGAAATTTTGGGAAAAGGTACAGAAAATATTTTCATATTTTGTACTTATAATTGTTACTGTGAAAAGAGTTGCTTTTTATGGAGTGACATAAATTTGAGAAAAAACAGGTTGTGTTTAAGAAATTCGATACAGCTCTGAATTATACATGGAATGTTATTCAACTCAGTAGAATGTGGTGTGTGGGCAATTATCCAGCATGGTAATTCCACATTACAAACCTTTACATTTAAAACAGATCAAAATGAATCAATTTTGTAAGTGGCTTTACCTAGGTGCAGTGTTTGCATTATGTGACATTCACTTTATATTGTCACGCTGTCCTGGAAGAGTCCATTTGTTCATATTTTGGTCCTCAACCAGGAGCAGTGTCTGGTATCTGCACAGCTGCGTCTGGGGGCAGCTCCCGGAACAGTGGCTGCAGAGGCACAGGTGGCAGCTCCACCTGGGCACGGTGTGGGCTGCGGTGGCCTCCGAACACCTCCAGGAGTGAAAACCCAAACTCTTGTTCTTTGCTGTAAAGCATAATTTTTGTTTTAAATGCTAGATTGAAAAAAACATGTCACAGAAAGTTCGGAAGTGAACTTTTCAATCCTAATCTTCTCAACCACAATCATTTGCCATTTTTCTTGTACTTCTTTTTCCTATGTGCACTTTTTACAAAGTTGCAATCATAGTCCAGGAACGATTTTTACATCCTGCTTTTCTTTTTACTCATTATGCCAACTGCAATTTCTAAGTTGCTACATAGTCTTCAAAACCATAATTGTAAAAGGTTGCTTAATAATTAATCGGGCATTTATTTTGAAAATCCTCTCTTCTGTAAATGACACTATGACCAATATATGCCCCTCCCTCATGCCATGTTAATTACTGGGTCAAAGAACATAAACATAATTTTGTTTCTTGATACACATTGCCACATCTCTCCTCCCGGCATTGAACCAGCTTCAGTATCACTAATATATAAGGATACATTTCACCACAATTTATCATTACATTTTTGTAACATAATGAAATAAACAATTATTTAATTACATCATTTGACCATGAGCAAATCTGGTTATTTTCTCATTAAGATTTACAATTTTTCTTTCATGTTTATCTAAATCATATTAATGGATTTCTTATCAATAAATTTTTCTATCAATTTGTTTGATCTTTTTATGTAATAAATAATCCCTTATGCTGCTTTTTAAATCTCTAGGATTGTCAGAATGTATCGGGAACATCAAAGGCCATTTTTTATTATTTTTTCCATAGAACCTGCATTTATTTTTACTTTAATGTTTTACCATTTGGTTGATGGAAGTCACATTTAACTGGTAAAGAGAGTTGTTGGGTTAGTCAGCCAGTGTGCAAATCTGATTTGATATCATGCCAGCCCAAAGTAAAGACCCTGGTTTCTGCGAACCCACAGGGCATGGAATGGGTAATGAACTCTGACCCTTTCTATAAGGAGGATGGATGACAGCGTGGGGATTCCCATCAGGACTTCCACTTCCAGGAAGGTTGATGGGCTCCTGCCATCTGCAGGCTGCGTCATCCTCGGCCTGAACTCACTGGGGTGCAGTCCGAAGGTGCCCAGATGCCCCAGGATTTCCTGGGGCAGCTGAGGGCTTTCAGAAGGAGGCTTCCTGGGCCCCAGGGCAGGGAGGAGGTGCCAGGAATTCATTGCATTTTTGCAAATTCACATTAGGACTCAGAACTTTTGAGGACTCATGGAAATTCTCGAAAAATTATTCTGCCTCCAAAGCATTGTGAGAAAGCTGGATCGATAAACATCATTGCTGACTGTGTGCCAGGCACTGAGCTTGGTGCTTGGTGTAAACGGTCTCTGCTCCTCACAACGATTCTAAAAGGCTGGCAGGTTTTTTACTCCAGATTGGAGAAACTGGAAACTCAGGGTAAAGCGTTCCTTGGTGACGTGGCGGGTGACTTGCAGTGCCGTGACCCATCCGACTTGAATCTTATGCTCTTCTTACTGGCCCTGGGCCCTAACAGAGACACAGATGTCATTCTTGCCGTTATCCCTTTGGGATTTCTTAATCTTTTACCTAAAGCTTCAAAGTTGTCAATTGGTCTAAGGCTCTGGGCCAAGTATGGACTTTACATGGTTCAGGCAAGTTGCCTAGGGATTTATTTTCTTCTTTGTGCTTTTTCTGTAATTAAAAGATTTTTTTAAACAATAACTGTGTATCAGAAAAATACAATAAAAGCTTTAAACTTTTTTATGAAGCTGACAATTTGCTTATAAAAGCAATCATGGCTGCAGGGCTTAGGGCAGAGGAAATGAATGTTTCCCTGAGATTTCCTCTTTTCGGCCGTGGCTAACCAAGCAGGCCACTAATGATGAGATTGGAGGGAATTATGTGGCCAGTTTTCGGCAGCAGGGCAGGGTTCCTGGGGACTGTGAAGCCTCTTTGGTTTTGTGATACTCATGTGGGGCCTGGTCCACATCGCTTAGGGTGTTTTATTTCTCTTTAGGTCTTGGACCTGGACCCGAGAGAGCCCAGAACCACAGGAACAGCAGAAGGGCCGGAGCGTCGCACAGCAACTGTGGGCCCGCGGTGGCTCTGGAGCCAGTCGGCGTGACTCTGCCATTAGCTCTGTCCCCTTGGTGAGGTGATTCAAATTCTCAGAACTGTTTGCCTGTTCAAAACATGGGATGATAGCTCTGTGTGGTGCTGCTGTGAGGGTTAAGCGAGATAAATATGTGTAAAAGTGCTTAGTACAGACACACTTCATATTCTCAGTCACTGCCTGTGTTCCACCAGGAAAAAGTGCTTTCTGAGTCAAATTTTGTCTATTTTTCAAGGCTCAGCTGATCCCAGCTGTGAATAAGTTTACAGGAAGCTTACTGTTACCCCAGACAGGAATCCCTTCTACTCCAGCCGGGATTTTTCAGCAGTTAGGGCCTGTTCAACAGAGTAAGCCAGCAGGAGTTACATTTAGCCTTATGTAGCTGTGTGCATTTTAATGTTTGTGCCCGAGTAGATTCTAAGCTCTTTGAGGGCAGGAACCATGTGTTAGATGTCTTGGAATATCTTACAGAATCTCAAATAGTGGCAAGTCCTCCAGCAGAAGCTGCAAACTGACTCCTTAGCGCGAGCCGGAAACTGGAATGCTGTTTTTACTGTACTGGCCTTTGGGAGGTAGAAAGGCCACACTGGCCAGTGCACGTGGTCCGTGCCAGATAGCTCCATCCTACCTCCCTTTGCAGGGGCTGGACAAGGGCAGTCTGGGTGCTTGACTCAGCCAATTCTGAAGATAGGTCTTTGTGTGGCAGCCATCAGCCAGAAAAAGAAATTCTATTTTGATTTGGTCATTTATTGGCATGAAGTTTTACTTTTGCCCACTGTGGTCAACCAGATGTACTGGTTGGTGCTGGTTGCAGCCCACGGAAGGCCCCACCTGTGCCATGGGCACAGACAGATGGGAGCAGCTGGCTGCCTGGAGACAGGACCTCAGTTTCCGTTTGATGCAGCCACTCCAAATAAACATGCCAGTCTATTGTTTGTAGCTGGCATCACTGACTTTCACAGATAACCCCCAAAAGAAGATGGGGTCTCTCCACCGGCCTGGGTGGGGGTGCAGCTACACCTTGCACATGGTTTCACATGAAGAGAAACATGAGATGAAATAAAGGAACAGGAAAGAGAGATACAAGAACTAAGAGTGAGGAGTATCTCACTTTTAACCCTTCTCGTGTCTTTGGGGTGCCACCATTTTAGTGAATGGAACTAGCGATTCTAGAGTATAATACATTTCACAATCACAACTGACATTTTGTCTGTTTTCCAACACATTTAAAGGATACAAAATATAATATCACATCAGTCTTCATAATAGTAATACAGTCAGGTATTACGCATGATCGTTCTACTAAGTTTATTTGAGGGAAGCAAACATTGAGAATTCAGGGATGAGATTCCAGCCTCTGTTGGCCTCAGCATCACCAGGGTGCTAGTTTCTCCTGAGCCTGAACCTGCATTTTAAGCAGACCCAGGTGGTTTCTTGCACATTCTTGTTGGAGAAGCACTGCTGTGGGGTCAGCACAGAAGTCCTCTCCATGTTTCATTGAGTTACAGCCCCCAGGTTAACAGTCCTCCCCTGGCTTGCCAGAAAGAGCAGCCTTCCTTCTTTCAAAAGGCCTGGGAAAATTGCTCAGGCTGGGACTTGCGGGCGGTTAGATTCAGTGCCACAGAGGGCTTCCAGTTGAGGTTCGTTCCCCATTCCCCTGGGTCCCAGCATCACTCCTGAGGCTTCGCTTGTGAGAAACTGTTCTGCTTTTTTAGGAGCAGCAGCAGCCACTTCAGCACAGGCTGAGGGTCTCTTATCTGAAGTGCTTGGGATCCGAAATGCTTTGAATTTTGGATTTTTGAATATTTGCATGTACATAATGAGATATCTTGAGACAGGACCCAAATCTAAACACAAAATTCATTTATGTTTCATACACATAGCCCGAAGGTCATTTTATACAACATTTTAAATAATTTGTGCGTGAAGCAAAGTGCGGACTGCGTTTTGACTGTGACACATCATGTGAGGACTGTGTAGAGTTTTTCACTTGTGGGGTCATGTTGAGGCTCAAAATATTTCTGATTTTGGAGCATTCTGGATTTCGGATTTTCCAATTGGAGTGCTCACCTGTGTCACTTTTCTGCCAATCCACCACCAGGTTTGTGCCTCTCAGGTGAGACGCATGGTCCAGAGAGATCTTGGGTCTCAGACAGACAAAACTGACAAGGACAAAAATGCACCCTCAGCTGAGAAGAGGGCACCAGATAGAATTCTGTTTAAAAACACTGTGGGGCAGTCAGGTGTCCGACCTACGTGGTCGCTGATGAGGGAGTGGGTCGCGGCTGGTTGGTGTGGTGTGCAGGACACGGAGGCTCGGTTCCATGGTCACCGATGAGGGAGTGGGTCGCGGCTGGTTGGTGTGGTGTGCAGGACACAGAGGCTCGGTTCCATGGTCACCGATGAGGGAGTGGGTCGCGGCTGGTTGGTGTGGTGTGCAGGACACGGAGGCTCGGTTCCATGGTCACCGATGAGGGAGTGGGTCGCGGCTGGTTGGTGTGGTGTGCAGGACACGGAGGCTCGGTTCCATGGTCACCGATGAGGGAGTGGGTCGCGGCTGGTTGGTGTGGTGTGCAGGACACGGAGGCTCGGTTCCATGGTCTCTCCCTGTCAGCACTGCAGAGAAGGCAGCTCAGTGGACGCCACTCACACAGGGGCAGGGAGGGGTGGACAGTGCCCCAAGGGACTTTCCGATATACTAAAATTGCCTAACACAGCAGTTCCTCATGGATATTGGTAACGAAGGCAAGATGTGTTTTTGGTTTATTGTTACTTTTGGCAAGTCTCCAAAACTCATACAGCCCAGTTTTCTGATGGAAACTGAGAAACATTTATCAACAACAGTATCTACCCAATAGAATCTTGTAGACTTAAATGCAGTAATGTGTTTTTAGAGCACCAGGGTCTTTGAAAGAGACCCGTATTATGAAGTAAGAGTATCAGGTTTTATTCTCGGTAAACCTCAGAAAGTACAAATACTGCCACTGGCTGGGAGTTTCCTTGTTCATTTTCCTGCACGGGGCACCTTCGATCACACCTGTTGTCTGCATGAATCAGGTCTTCTCTATTTCTCAGAGGTACGTCATCCGTTCTAGAGAGTTCTGTCTCCCATATGAAGTGCTTCCTACAGAAAGAATGTACAGCTCTTCATGTTGCCACAGCACCAAGACACACTAAACCCACACAGCACATTCCACAGGGCATTTCGAGTGGCTGGAGGCCACGGCACCAGAGCCCAGGGTGGCACCTGCACACTCTCATGTGGGAAGTGGGCATGACCAGAGGCAGAGGCCAGACTTGGCAGCACGTGCTGAGGCTGCAGAGCCCTGAGGAGGCTGCTAGGCCCTGACACTGGGTGGCCCAGACAATCCAGCCTGACAAGGAGGTGCATTCCACCCGTGTTGGAGATGGATGCTGACAGACTGCCGCACAGAAGCTTCTGCAGCCTGGTGCCCACCAGGCCCATGGAGGAAAAGGGTTCTGGAGTGAAAAGCCTCATCTGGCCCTCAGGAGGCATCTGTATGAGGGCAAGGCCCTGTTTGCCCCGTGTGTCAGAATACATGAAGGACTGCAGCTGGGCTTGGCCACTCCTGAGACAACATCAATGGATCCTGCACACAGCATTCCCAGGCCGGGCTGGAGAGACTTTGATGGAGCCTGTACACAGCATCCCTGGACTGGGCTGGAGAGACCTCCTGCCTGTTTGCACACACTCGAAGGGGTATTGTTGTGTGAATTGTTTTCTGAACACACCACTTTCCTTACAGAAACTCCTATTCATCCTTCAATCCCAGCTCACAGTCACCTCCTCTGGGAAGCCCTCCATCGCCGGTCATTGTTGGGTGGCGTGCCTGTCTCCTCTTTGGACTGCAAGCTCCCCAGGGATCCTTGTGGTGTCTTTCATTGCTTTCCTCCACTTTCCGATGGTTCTTGGCACACACTGGGTGCTTACTGAATACATGGTCAGTAAATTTAAAGGATGAGACATACTGATTAGTATTTGTATCAGATTTTTTTTTTTTCTGTATCAGATTTACAAGCTTCATGATGCCCACCATGTGCTAAGAGCAGTAACTACACCCCATTCTCTCCGCACATTTTCCTGCTGCCACAGGCTTACGTTTTTATCCTATTATGAACTTAACGCTTTTTGAATTCACTTCTTGAATTATTATCCTGGCTGCTCAGCTAAGAGGTGGATCCCTGTGGCTCTCAGTGGTGTCTGTCCTGCCATGGGCTGAGACCCGTGACTTCTCAGGGGTAATTACAGTGAAGACACTTGCTGGCCTGCTTGTGACTGCAGAGCTGCAGACCCAGGGAGTCAGGAGGGGAATAAAACCCACAGCTGACACAGCTCTGCTGGCCAGCTTATGGCTGCAGAGCCAGGGAGTCAGGAGGGGGATACAACCCACAGCTGACACAGCTCTGTGGTCCTCAGGTTGCCTCTCACAGACAGAGAGGGGAGATGACACTCTGCTTCTCCTACAGTTTGGAAATTTCACCTAAGCATCTGCAAGTGTTTTACAGGGAACATGCTGGGTCAATAATTGGAACCTTTGGTGTGGGCAGCAGTTAGAGATGGCACAGCAACGCTGAGGGTTGCAGTGCGGGCTGCAGTTTCTAACTGTGTCAAGGCCCCGCGCCTGTGGCGACCTGGCATCGGCATTTCTGCAGCCTGCCTGTGACCTTCAGTGAGTGCAGGTGTCAGGTCTGACCCTTGCTCTGTGGATTCCTTCATCAACCTTGGGAAAACATGTTCACATCCTGGTGTATTTTCGTTTTAGACCAATTTGTTTTTGCCCCTGTGTCCAGGCTTTGGGATCCCATGTGTGATGGCTGCTGGCTTCGATGCTGTGGTGATGTTTCCGTGGCATTTCCTTGGTTAGGGCAATTCCGGGGGATGCCCATATCGGTGGGAAGCAGAGTGCGGGTTCCTGGTGGCCTGAGATGCATCTGCATCTCCAGCCTGGCAACAGGGCACTCCACAATACTTGGGGTGTTGAGTTCCAGGGAGAGGTCCAGGCATCCAGGGATGCCGAAGAAAGGCTGGATAAAACGCGGTGCCCGTGGAATTTGACAGTGTGCCGTGTTTCAGCAGGGCTGATTTCTTCTAGATTTGCAATAAGGCTTAATCCTGAGAATCCAGGCATTCACCCGACATTCCCGTTAATCACAGAATCTCAGGAAAATAAGCATAGGGTGGAGGCCTGGGGTTGTCCCCCCAACCCACGGCTGCCAGGAAAGACCTGGACTGAACTCGGACTCTTGCCCTTTAGTTGAACGGCAGTCTTTGAAGACAGCCTGAGGAAGGGACGTTCTAGACTTCCCAGGGAATCATTTCCCGATTTAACTCCCAGTGAAACTGCCAACCTTCGCTTCTTCCTTCCGTTCATTTGAAACTTTGTTGTTGTCCAGTTTGAACGCGTTGTTAGCCATGCAGGTGGGTCAGGACTGCGAATCCAGGCTGCAATGAGGGGTCAAGTGGTCATTTAAATGAACATTCGATGCACATTCTAGGCCTGGTAAGTACAGCTGGTTGACGCTGGTACTAAATGAAGATGCCAAAGCTGCAATGGGCGGAGCAAAGGCCGGAGAAAGGCCACGTTTAAAACGTATTTGTTGAGTTCACTTAGGTTACCTGTGGGGCTGCGGCCCAGCTGTGCAGAACGGCTCCGAGGCCTGGCTCCGTCTGTAATAGCTGTGTACACTTCGCCACACTTCCCTTCTCTGTGACGTGGGATTAAAATATCTCCCTAATAAGGTACTGGGAGGATTAAAGAAGATAATGGATGTGAGTGCTCAGCCGGGTGCCCAGCACATGCTTGGCGAGTGGGGGCGAGTGACGGGGCCGCCGTGCCCCAGCCGCCCACAGTAAAGGTGTTCTCAGGGTCAGTGGAGCTCACGTCGGGTAAGATGGCTTTTGCTTTCCTAGGACTCTGGGGTCAGGTTGGTTGTGTAACTTGGGCTTCCAGAGGCAGGGCTGCCCTAGAGAATACCATCCTGTTATGTGATCCAGGGCATCAGTGCTCACACAGGGGGAGCCGAGCCCTGGGTCTGAGCTGTGTGACTGCACCTCCTGTGCCAGCGGCCGCCATGGTGCAGGTCTCCTGAGCGTGGCTCATCCATGCCAGAGCCTTTCTCACTTGGTGGATGCTGACCGCCATTTCACGTGGGTCCAGCCCAGAGACACACCCTGCATTCTCCAGAAAGGGCCTTACCTAGCCACCAAGGCTGCTGAGACCTGTCAAGGCCACTTGGCTTTGGGACGATTTGTGTCAACCATAAGAGGTGGTTAATGGTGGCTGGGACCCCATGTGCAGGTGGAGGGCTCTGCAGGGGCTGACATGCATGAGCTCATGGAGGGCCGTGCACACTGCTGATTGGTGCTCACACAGTGCCACAGGAACATCTTGGTTCCTGCCTGGCATTTCGTGGGCTTTCCGGGTCTGCAGCCTACCCTGGCTTCCGGAAGCTTTCCTCAGGAGAAGATGGCCCGTAGGAGAGGATGACTGGGTGGAGTCTGTTGGCAGGACCAGCGTTGTGGGGCTTCCTGGAATGTTCCTGGGCTCCAGCAGGTCCCTGCCAAGCGGCACGGCAGGGGCCACTGGGCCTGGAGCCCCGCAGATGTTGGGTGGGAAAAGCCAATGGTCCCTCGTGACACAGGCGTCTTCTGCAGATGCTGAGCTCAGGCCCCCGGAAAGGGCTACAGCTCAGATAGTCCACGTTCTCCACGTTCTATTCCAGTAACATCTAGATAATCTTAGCCCTTCATGTTACTACCCTGGTTTCCAGATGAGAGGCGTCCACCTTATGGTCATGGCGCAGTAAGCCAAGGCGAAAATCTCCAGAAATACTTCAGCTCCTTCTGCAGGAACAACCCGTTCCAGGTCACAAGCTGAACACAGGGCATGTGAGTGTCAGCCTTACTTCCCTTTTATCTCAAACAAAAGAGCTATCACTGATGAGTCAGTTCAACAAACATCTTACCTCTTATAAATCCCAGTCAGATTAGGTGAGGCCACACATCTGAATTTCTGCCTATGCAGGATTACTTGTGGTCTCTTTTGAAGTTCCCGGTGACCCGTGTTTGCCTTAGGATGAGTGGCTACACGAGGGAAGCCACGAATCTTATCAGTGGACGCCCTATGTCCTCCTTTCTTTTCCTTTTTGCCCTAGACTTTTCAGCCTGTCAGTCAGCTGATGAAGTGTCAGGATGGCTCCTTGCTTACCGTCCTCTTTCGTCCTGGACGGCTGTTGTCACAGTGAGAAACTTTGAGGTTTTCTAATTTAAAAACAGCTCGCACAGAAATGGATGCACAGGGTCTCATGGCGGCTGAAGTCTTCTCCAGTCAGCTCCGTGACTCTCCACCGGGTCCCGGGGAGGGGCTGTGCCTCGGTGTCTCCACTTCAACCTTGGTTTCATAAACCCTTTCCTTTTCCCCCTTGAAACACACTGCGGATGGATTAGGTCATTTATACGGGAGCACAAAGCCTAGTAAAAGAGCTGACTCACAGGCCTGTGTTGCCCCTGGTGACTCCTGCAGCTGCTCTCAGAGCCTTTGTACACCCCGAACTGTGAGTGTGTGGGTTTTTGTTTTTTTGTTTTTTTGTTTTTTTTTGGTAAAATGTGCCTAGCAGGAACTTTTAAAATGTTAAGTAAATAAAACTATTTTTAAAAGATAAATTTTCACAGCCCGTAAGAAAGTTTAAAGCGCACCATTCATGGTGCCGGACTCAGGCCATGGGATGACTGAATTTTCAGGTCTGATGTGGTCTTGACTTGAGAGAAAGTGGCGGTGTGTGGCTCCGTCTCCGTCGTCTGCGTCGTCTGCTGCGTCTGCGTCGTCTGCTGCGTCTGCGTCGTCTGCTGCGTCTGCGTCCTCTGCCTCGTCTGCTGCGTCGTCTGCGTCTGCGTCTGCGTCTGCGTCTGCGTCTGCGTCTGCGTCTGCTCCTCAGGTGCTGCTGCTCCTTCTGGGAGGTGCAAAGGGACCGGGCATTTCTTCCTGAAGTCTGGAGGTGTCCCGGCCCAGAAGCAGGTGGGCGGACACGCGGGGGTTGGGGTTCCGTGCAGCACACGGGTGATGTTGCTTTTCCGGGTCCTCCCGGAGTCAAGTGGCTGCTACCACGAGGGGCTCTGGGAAAGGCCGGCTAACAAGGCCACCCCTCAGGAGAACTGTTAGGGCAACTCCTCAGAGTAACAGGCACGGAGCAAAGCAGACACCCTTTGGTGTCTGATTCCAATGGGAAGGGCAGCGGCCGCGGCCAGCGTCTTTCCAGGCTGGCATTGCAGCGAACTCCTGCCCAGGCCATGGGACATGCACGCGCCCACACTCTCCAACCACAGTCCTGCAACTTTCCAGGAACACACACAAAGCGTCCCCCACGGATGTGCGGACTTTCCCACGGGTTCTGTAAGATGTGATGTCATGGCCCCAGCCTCAGTTTCCCCACTAGTCATCTGAGCATATCCAGGATGAAATCACTCCCAATTTAAATGTAAAATTCTGCCGTTCAGGTGAGAAACAAAGCTTGTGTTAAAGGTCGAGATTTGATTGTAGGTACTGGGTTTTTAATCTTGGGTTTGGTCCGTGTTTCCTGCGGCCTGAGCATGGGGCAGTGTGTGTCTCTGAGCTGGGGAGGGTAGACTTTGTTCCCTCCCGGGCCTTGCTCCTGGGTATGGAATGCCCAGTAGGCAGTGAAAAGGGGGTCCAAGGCCCGTGCACAGGGCAGGTGCGGATTTTGCTCCAACCTCACTTCAGCACGACCAGGGGAGCAGCAGAGGGGCTGTGAAGTCCATCCTGTATCCACGTGGGGCCGGTTTCCAGCCCAGCTTGTGGCTCCTGCTCTGCCTACCTGGGGCCTGTGCCCAGCCCAGCTTGTGGCTCCTACTCTGTCCACAGCCCTGGGTCACACCCAACAGCCGGGGAGGGGATGCCTGTCCCATTTCCACATCTCGCTCACCTGCCACGGTCACAGGCACTGGCCCAACCTCGGGGCTGCTGGTGGCCAGGATGGGATGGATGGGATATGACAAAACCCACAATCTTCAGAGACCCCTCTCAGACCCTCACAGCACCCCTCCCCACCCACCCCCGCCGGGACTTGAAGGAAAGGGAGAAGAACGTGTGTGCAGTTAAAGATGAGGGGAGGTGTGGGGTGGGGGACAGTGTGGGAGCCGCGTGTGCCGCTGTGAAGGAGCGTGTGAGGAAGGCTGCCAGAGAGCCAGACCCGAGAGGGAATGAGACCCCCAGGGCTGCAGGCCGGACCCCTCTCCGGCAAGGCCTGGGGGCTAGGGCAGGGTGGGTCTCCACACTGAGGGGCAGCCGTGGGAGGGGAAGGCAGGCAGCCAGACCCGACCCCCAGGCTCCCGCGGCGTGGACGCAGGCGAGACTCAGTCCTGGGCCAAGCTTCGTCCTGGGCTGGCTCTGCTTTAGCGCGACTCTGAATGAAACTTCATTCCTCCATTTCCGCTGGGACAGCTGTACTGCTGGTCCCTGAGCTTGCGCCAATATTCACTGGAAAAGTCGACTTTTCCAGCTCACTCTTTAATTTTGTTTGAGGCTAAAGTGCTCTAACAAGGGACCTGCAGCTGCCTTCTTCTACAACGTCTCGCTGAATCTCCATATTCTCTGGGGGCAGCCTCGCTGAAAGGAGGCTGGCTTCTCTGGATGTCTGTTCCTCACGCTGTGGGTGGGGCTGCAGAGGAGGGTGGCCGGAGATGCGGCCCTTGCAGGCCGTGCACCAGGCTGCAGCTGCCTCAGAGGCTGGCATCGACCCTGCAGGCATGCCCTGCTCTCCCTGTGGCGTCGCTCCGAGCTGATGGTGGGGTGTGGCTGGGGCACCTTGCCGCAGGCTGGAGGGGGTTTAATTGCTGGCTTCCACATCATGCTCTTAGTTGCTACTGAGTGAGACAGCCCCAGTTTCTGCTCCCACAGGGTTCAGCATCTGTCTCAAAGTGTCTTTTCTGGGGTGTGAGATTCAGCTGCTCACACCAGCCAGTGCTCCCTGCTCTGCGTTGCGGTAACTTTGAGCCACAGACGCTGGTGAACAGCTTTTCCTCTAGGTGGGAATCCAGCCCTTCCCACACAGCCCTGTGTTGTAAAGACCTTGGCTGTCTGCAGCAGGCCAGTGCCAGGCACAGCTGTGAGCCTTCAGGGAGTCCCCCGGAAACCCTGGCTGGACCCCTGGCCCTGTGGGCCGCACACAGACTGTTGTTGGAAGGTCTCAACTTGGCCTCGTCTTGGTTTTCTCCTCGGTGTACACTGGCATCTTGGTTTTCTTCTGGTGTAGACCGTCATCTTGTTTTTCTTCTTGGTGTACACCGTCATCTCAGTTTTCTTCTCCGTGTACACCAGCACCTTGGTTTTCACCAGCATCGGGTCCAGATGCCCCTTCGTCTCCCTGTTTCATTATTCATTCACTGGTTCACTCTGTAAATGTGTCACGAAGGTGTGGGCAGGAGTGGGCTTGGCTCTAGGGGCCCGGTGGAAGCTTCCCAGCCCCTGGGAGCTAAGCTGGGTGGACGGCGCCCGTGTGGGGCAGTGCCTCCAGGAAGAGCCCACAGAGTCTGCTGCTGGGTCTGCTGCTGCCCTTACCCTCCTGCCTCTGCAAGCTCATTTCCTGTGTGATGTGATTTGGTCCTGTCCAGGAGCCTGGTGCACGGGGTGGAGTGGCCCATGGGTCACAGCTGCCCAGCACATGGGAGGGAGCAGCCACTGGACCCCGGGTCCCCTTCGTGGCCCCACCTTGGCGGACGCTGGTGGCAGCTAAGGAAAAGTGTTCCGAGTGTGTGAGGAGAGGTGCTGAGACCAGCGTCATCAATCACACACAGAAAGCAGAGCCCTGTTGGAGCCAGGGGTGAAGTCATTCTGGCTTTGTTATCCTGGGGTTCCAGCGAGCGCCACATGGGCAGAACCCATGTTGATGCTCAGGGAGGCTGCATCACCCTGAACAGTATATTTTCTGTGGCTCAGATCTGCCCTGAAAGCTGTTTCGTTTACAGTCCTTCCTGTTCGTCAGGTTTTACCTCAGTGTGGAAAGAGTTACGAATAGAAAGAAGAGGGACTGTGAGCACAGTTGCTGGGGTCGGCGAGGGCCAGAGCTGGGGGTGCTGCAGGGGCTGTGAGGGCTGGTTCTGGGGGTGCTGCAGGGGCTGTGAGGGCTGGTTCTGGGGGTGCTGCAGGGGCTGTGAGGGCTGGTTCTGGGGGTGCTGCAGGGGCTGTGAGGGCTGGTGCTGGGGGTGCTGCAGGGGCTGTGAGGGCTGGTGCTGGGGGCGGCTGCAAGACAGAGACACAGCAGGCCTGCAGAAGGGCACCAGCGCTCACCTTCGTGTTCTGTGTGGCCGGGAAGTTCTGATTAAGATTGGATGCAGTGTAATGGATGACATGATAATGGATGATCACAGAAGCTGGTTTATGAGGCAAACTACACTTATAAAATTTGGTTTCCCACGGTTCTCGCCCAGGGAAGGGAGCCCACGCCTGCCACATAAACATCTCCCTTTCACCCCTGCTGGGCACCCAGCAGCCGGCATCAGGGCTCCAGGGAGGCTTTGCTTGCATCTGCTTGGGTGTGAGGTCCCAGGGCCTCACAGGGCTTCACAGCGGGGGCCACTTGCAGGAACCACTCTTGGAGAACAACCGTGTGATATTCTGACCAGGAGGACAGCACAGGAAGGGCCATGGGAAGGGGTTCACGTTTCAGGCATGTGAGAAAATCCCAGGCCCTGGGGTTGCATTTGCAGGCTTGGTGTGAGAGCCCTCGTGAGGGGGGCTTACCCTCGCTTTCCCACCCTGTGGTGCAATCTGACCTTGGTGCTCTACCCTGGTGTCCCTGGATTTATTTCTCATCCACATTTTGTGACAGCAATGCCTTTGAGGAGGAGGCCCAGGCCAGACATGGGTTCTGTCCTGGCTCTCCCGGGAGCTGGTGCTGTCTAAGGACAGGTGTGGGACATCACTAGCTGCATCTCTCATCCGTAGTAAAGTGGGGAGACTCTATCATCTGCGATGCCTGGCAGGAGCAGAAAACGAGCTCCTCGTGTATCTCTGCCAGGTGCACAGCTGGCCTTCAGTCAACATCCCCTGCTCAGCAAATTACTATTTATAAATTTAGAATATTCAGAATTCCTGAATATTCAATATGGCATTACTTGTCAGCACTGAAATTTCTAATGGAAGAAATTCTTTTCCTGTTCAGAATGTACTTTAAAAATCTGGCTGTACTCAAATGTCATCTGCAAAGTGGTTGTGTGGCCTGGAGGCCTTGCAGTCGACAAAGTGGCCACAGACAGGGAGCTGAGGGCATCTGGGGTGGCCACAAGCCTCTCTCACGGGGCCCTGTGTCCTGTGGGGACAGTGAACCCCAGTGCTCCCTCAGCTCAGCCCGCCTGGAAGCAGCCACAGTGGGGCCTGTGAGGAGGGTGGTGCAGCTGTGGGGCCATCCTGACACCTGGCCATTCGTTGGAGGGCCGTTTGCTCCCGGGAAGTGATTAGGGGAGATCGCCAGGGCCTCTGTGAGCTCTCGGGAGCGTTTTGCGGACACAGAGCCGAGTTGCCAAGGGCAGCTCTGCTGTTGACAGGCTGTTGTCCTTCTATGTCTGGGGACGGTCACAGAGCATTTTCCGGGGGAGTGTGGTTCTGTGTGCAGGCGCCGCCCCGGAAAGGTCCCCGCAGCAGCGTTTGACCAAGGGCGAGGCCCAGGAACTGCTTGGGACGCTGCGTGCATGCACAGCCAGGCTGCACCCCATGAGCAGAAGGTGTTTAACACTCGACACAGAAATAATAGTGTTCACACACACATTTTATCACAATGCTTAATAGCCGTATCAAGAATCAGGAGAAAACAATGCATCCTTTTATAGCATTTTAAGTTAAAAAAACAAAACCAGTGAGAGAGGAGAAAGCTGCCCTGCCAAGAACCGTTCCTGTCTCCCCGGCCGTCAGCACTATTTATGACAGTACCCGCTGGTCGTCGCAGTTATTATTATTGTTGTAAATGCTCCTAGAAGTGGGCCGTCCCTCCCCAGCAGACAGACCTCCCTCTCAGCCGGCCTCTCCTGGTGAGCTTAATTGAATGTCCCGATGCATAGGAGGAGGGTTAATGGCATAACTCAGTCACACAATATCTTGAATTACAGACAGCCAGCAAGCAAAGGCCCGGCAGCATGGCAACGGGGCCGGCACCGTGGGAACAGGCGGGCGGACAATGATGGGATTGACAGTGTGCATGGAAAGGCCACCTTTGGGAGAAACCGTATCTCCCAGCATGCTGGGGAAAGTGAGAAATAGTGGCAGATGCTGCTGGACTGCAGCAACAGATGCTTCTGGCCGGGCCCGCCAGCCAACCAGATCACACGTCGCTAAGTAGGGAGCATTGCTTCCCCGCCCCCGCTCTTTGTCGGAGGGAGGCAGCAAATACAAATATTGCAGAGGAATTAAAAACAGCAGATGGTGGCAGCAGGGCTTGATGAGGTCAGGGTTAGGCACAGGCATACATTTGGTGGTGGCATTAATCACCTTCCTCTGGGAGTGGAGAGCTCAGGCCTCCAGTACAGCTCGGAGCTGACTGCCTTCCTGTGCTTCACTCCGCCCTCCCCGAAGCCTGCCCTGCTGCCTGCCGCCCTCTCGAAGCAGACTGACCCCACAGATCAGCTTTTAGATGTCTCATTCGATTTAGCAGAGTTTAAAGAGAACATATGTTGAATATTTTGTTAATTCAATTTGTGTTTAAATAATTGATGTCGGCCAATTCCAAATGTGGGATTCTAAAGGGCTCATATGCTGGTTTGATGCATTATCTATCATCCTATTGTGCCAAGTCGGTTGTTTTCATTCTAAGACAAACGCTCACCCTCTCTTTATTATGAGCTCAGGCGGCACGCAGTTTAGAGTGTCCGTCATCACAAGTGTCCAGAAGGAAGTTCTTGCAAATCTGAGACTCCTCAGCGGAAGGTCAGCGGGCAGAGGAGAGACCCGATTCCCCGTGACCTCTGGGGGTGGAAATTCCACTCTGGCAACTTTCTCGGGAGGACGTTCTGGTTTCACTGAAAGGAGTATGACTCTGGGGAGGGAGAATGTAGCTTGGTGTGTGCTTGCATGTGGAAGGACTGGCGTCTGCCGTGCATATATGTGAGCACGTCTTTGTATACTTGTGTGCTGACTGAAGGTGCTGTGTGTGTGTGTGGAGTGGTATGTGTGAATAGGTGTAGGCATCCCTTAATAGCATACCTTAAGAAAAATAAAACCTGTGGGTCCTTTGGGAGGCTGAGGCGGGCGGATCATGAGGTCAGGAAATCGAGACCATCCTGGCTAACATGGTGAAACCCGTCTTTACTAAAAATACAAAAATTAGCCAGGCATAGTGGTGGGGACCTGTAGTCCCAGCTACTCGGGAGGCTGAGGCAGGAGAATGGCATGAACCTGAGAGGTGGAGCTTGCAGTGAGCCATGACTGCGTCACTGCACTCCAGCCTGGGGGACAGAGTGAGACTCCGTCTCAAAAAAAAAAAAAAAAAAAAAAGAGAGAAAACCTGTGTTCTACACGCTTTCAGAAATGAATCCAAAGATTCTTTAAGGGTTATCACATTTATGGCCTCACAATAGTAGGATTTCTTACAATGTTTGTGTTTTAATACCTTAAGCCATACCTGCGTCTTTCCCAAGGCTCAGAGATGGCTTCCTGGCTGCACGGAGGAGCCTCTCGGGGCAGACCTGTGGGCTGTGAGGGGCTTTGCCTGTTGGGCCCTCTGTAGGCCTGGATCCTGCCCCAGGCACCTCATACTCAAAGGTCTCTGTTGGGGCCATTATGACCTGTGAGGCTACAGCAAGGGGGAAGTGTGAAGAATTCCAAGTCTTTGACCTTAAAGAAAATGTTTCTCTCCTTGAGGCAGAAAGGAATCTAAATGTTATTTTTATGCTTACGAACACAATTTGTTCCAATTCAAAAGTAATTGCTGCTCATTCTAGACAATCTAGAGAAGAAACAAGTAGAAAAAGAAAATTTGTGTCTCGCCAGCATAGGCAGCACTGGCCACGTGGTATTCCTTCCTTTCCCTAGCGTAGTGTCCACTGTCTGTGTTTAGAGTTAGGCTCACAGTTGTCACTGGTGTTTCTTCCTCCCTTTCCCATGCGTGGCGTCCACTGTCTATGAGTTAGGGTCACAGCTGTCACTTTACGCCTTGATTCGTTCGCTTCACATTATTATGTGTGCATGTCTCTGCCTTTGTCTTGTGTACGTAATACTCCACTGACTTGATATATTCTGTTATTTAACATTTTCTTCCTTTTAATACTTATTTGAATATTTGAAATGGTAAAATTCTTTGCTTTCACAGATAATTCTGGGATAAACTTGCTTTAAAGATATTTTCTTTTTCTGGCCAAGCACAGTGGCTCACACCTGTAATCCCAGCACTTTGGGATGGTGGCGGGCGCCTGCAGTCCCAGCTACTCGGGAGGCTGAGGCAGGAGAATGGCGTGAACCCGGGAGGTGGAGCTTGCAGTGAGCCAAGATTGCACCACTGCACTCCAGCCTGGGCAACAGAGCAAGACTCCATTTCAAAAAAACAAAAACAAAAACATAACATAACAAAACAAAACAAAAAAACAGGATATTTTCTTTTTCTAGAGCTAAATTAACTTCTTTGGGCTAACTTTTCAGGAGTAGAATAATGGGACACATGTAAAAACAGGAAACAAGGCCAGGCACAGTGTTTCATGCCTGTAATCCCAGCAGTTTGGGAGGCTAAGGCAGGTGAACTGCCTGAGTTCAGAAGTTCAAGACCAGCCTTGGGAACATGGTGAAACCCCATCTCTACAAAAACTAAAAAAACTTAACTGGGAGTGATGTCGCATACCTGCAATCCCAGCTACTTGGGAGGCTGAGGCAGGAGGATCACTTGAAGGTGGAGGTTGCAGTGAGCCAAAATAACACATATTCATTGTAGATAAATTGGAAATAGAGGTTGTAGCTAGCTGAAAAAAAGAAGAAAGAAAAAACGAACAGAGCCACTGTTAATATGTAACGTGCATCCCTAAAGTTTTCCTCTCTTTGCCTATATTACATACATCTTTCTCAAAACTGGGGTCCTTCAGTTCTGTAAGTAGCTTTTCTTTAATTGTGGGGAAAAACCAAGTAGTATAAAGCTCAGTCTCCTCAAAATTCCCATGCGTGTGGTGTGATACTGTCAGCTGCACACTCATTGCCATGCAATGCAACTAGTTTTCTAACTTACGATGTTGTGAGCATCTTCCTGTGTCATTAAATATTCTTTAAAACATGATTTTTTAATGTCTAGAAAGTGTTCAGTTATACAGATGTTCTAAAATTTACTTGACTAACCCCCTTTCATTGATCATTATTGTTGCATCTATTTATTACTCCTATTAAAGTAATAGGAGTTATACATTATAAATTAAAGTTGTGATGAATATGCTCGTATAAAAATGGTTCCATAAACTTCTAATTATTTCTTTAAGATCAATTTTGGGAAACAGAATTACTGGGTTAAAATGTACAAACCTTTGAAAAGTTCTCAATTATATGCTACATTGTCCTCCCAAGATCTGAACATGTGTGTGTAACCCCAGTAGTTTATGACAATCAGTTTCCTGTGTCCTTGCTAACTCTAAATACAGATACCAAATAAACATTATAGAATATTTATAAATATATTTACTATAATATTTATCATATTAATAATAAATATACATGCTAAAAAAGTTTGCAAATTTGGTACCATTTACAATTTTAATTATTTGTGAAGTTAACCTATAAAAATATGTTCATGGTTCACTTGCATTTCCTCTTGGTGAACTGGTTATTCTAGAACCCACTTCAGATGCTTCATACTTAGGGATGAGTTACTTCCTGAAAGTGTGGCCCCATTTTTTTTCTGACGTGGGATCTGCAGAAGATTTGGGAAAACCAGGTAGATTTGGGGAAACCAGGTTTACTTGGCCTGCGTCCCTGTGTCCCTGAGTTCAGGTAGAATTGTGCTGTTTTAACTGGGTCTGGAATCTTGCAATCTCTCCAAAACCACAGGGTGCCTTCCCCATGGACAACAGGTTGAGTGGTGTTTTCTCTCCTCTCTGTGTATTACAGGACATGGGGGTCTGCTGGGGAGTTCTTAGGAAGGAGCTAGCACTCCCCAGGCCCCTCAGCCCTTCCGAATTCTTCTGGGGCTGGAGTATCCCACTGATCAATGGTTCAGTCTTTCCAAACTGAGGTCTGGTGGGACCTGAGTTCCGGGTTTGGGGGGCTCTACTTCTGCCAAGCTCAGCAAGCATGCAGGGAGCAGGGATGCTGCTTTTTGAAGAGATGTGTGTCACCCACCCCACTGACACCCGTGTGGGCTCAAGTCTGGGCACTCTTGCCATGGTTTCTGGGACAAGGCTGCAGGCAGTGCATGGCCACTGGAGGTGTGGCCGCTGGAGGCGTGGTCGCTGGGGATGTGGCATTTCCAGTAGGATGTCTCCTTGTGGGCTTTGTGAGACTCTTAAAACTGGGCAAAATGGTGGGTGTTGGTGAATTTTTCTAGGTAGATGGCCAGTTTCTTTCACTGGCTTGTCAGAGGAGTCCATGGCTCTGAGACAGGGACGTCAGAGACATTTGAGAT
Source organism: Macaca fascicularis (assembly GCF_037993035.2). Taxonomy (NCBI): domain Eukaryota; kingdom Metazoa; phylum Chordata; class Mammalia; order Primates; family Cercopithecidae; genus Macaca; species Macaca fascicularis. The sequence goes on from NC_088378.1 coordinate 815,093, forward strand.
GGAAGCTAGCCAGCAACGAACCTCACTGCAGATGATAGTTTGAAATTTCTTCTACACATAATCGTTAGTGTCTACGGGGTGTTCTGTTGGTACAGATTCTAAGTGTATTTAACCAGCCCCCTTTTGTTGGACATTTATGTTCTAGCTATATTTTGTTATAAATATATATTTTTATGACTGAGTTATTGTTCTGATGCCTAGCGTTTTACAGCCTTGGTTTCTTCTGACGTCTAACAGGAGTCTTTGCAGTTGAGCCCATTTTTTATACTTCCGAGGCCTTGGAGCAGTGGCCGGTGCACGCCCCCAACACTCACTCCTAGTTTAGTTTTCGAGGCCACTCTGGGCATTGAGGCTGATGAAACCACACAGGCATACTCACGGGATCTCTAGAAAACACATTTCAAGCCTCCCAAAGTGTCGATATTTTAGCTTAGAAGAAAGCGATGCTCTGAACTGATCATGCCGTGTTAGTGGCGCTGCACCTGCCTTTCTTCTTCCTGGGGGAGTCTGGCCCCGACCTCCCTTGGAACGGTGTCCTGCACAGAAGTTGACAAGGAGGTTCTTTCTTCCACAGTGGGCTGGTGCAGACATCACCGTGAAGCAGGGGGAAGACTCACAGGGGGCTCTGCTGGAGACCCCCAGACATCAGGCTTCTCGCTCTGCCGCTGTTCAGGTCCTGTGAGCCAGATGCTGTGTCAGCCCCGGGACCCTGACAGCACGGCCTCACCCCGGGGAGAGGCTGGGGCAGAGACTCACACAATCCCCTCCCCACCAGGATTTGGCTTTTCTGAGTGCCAAGAGGGTCAGGCTCGTGGTCACTAGAAGCTGTACTTGAGCCCTGAACCGAGTCTGAGGACGGCCGAGGCCATAGAATATTTCCCCTGAGAAAGGAGCGTTTGAGCAGACACCTGGAGAAGCCGCAGGGGCTGGCCAGACGGGGCCAAGGAGCAAGACCCTCCTCGGGAGAGGGGTCGATACGTACAGAGACCCCAAGGCACCTGGCAGCCAGGGCCCGGTGTGCTGTCCACGGGTCTCTCCTGTTTGCGATGGCCGGAAAGCCACAGCCCCCCAACCTGCCTCTGGGCAGCATAGTGCTCCCTTGAGGGGGGACCCGGGGCCGACTGCATCTCCACGGAGCACGGCAGTGGCAGTCCCTTTCTGCAGCTGCTCCTGACTGAGGACTTGAGGCCCCGGGATGGGGTGTCAGGACCCGCTGGAGCCTGCGGGCTATTTTGTTTTCAAGAACACACGAGAGTTCCTGACTCCTGCCCTGAGCTCCAGCCCCTTCAGGCTGTGCGAGGCCCCCCACGTGCAGATCGGCCCTGGGGCTCCTTTCCATCCCTCTGCACAGGCCCCTTCTGAGGAAGCCGCGGAGTTGCTGGGCTGCGTTTCTCCCGGGACAGGCTCCGCGGGGAGTTACTCTTTCTGCGAGCCCCGCTGGACCAGGTGCTCCTTTGCCCAGCCTGGCACCGGGCTCCTGCGCTTCTGGAAGCCTGGAGGCTGGGAGGACGGCACAGAGCGCGTGTGGGATCCAACGAGACTGTCTTTCGCAGTGAGGGAGACGCAGTCCTTTAAACTGAAACTCCCCCCGGGTTCACCAGGTCTTGCTTCAGCAGTACAGGTTGTGTTGAGGTGGCGTTGACTCTGCGGGGAGGGGTGAGTTTCTAAGGCATACAAGCTAGTTTCAGATGCCGGCCAGCTCTGCTGTTCCTGCTTAGTTGATCTCTGAAAGTCACTCTCCAAATCTTTGTTCCTCTTACTCTTGGATTTGTTTTGTGTTTTCCATGTACTGTGTTGAGTAGATGGGAAAGGAGTGTGTGCGCATATTTGGATCAGCAGCTCTCAGCTGCTCTCTTTCCTGTGGCCTCGAGAGTCCTGGGACCCCGGGGTCTTTGGGGGACCTGGTATTTAAGTGCTGCAGCTTCTTGAGACCTTGCTGGGCCTGCCTGTGTCTCCCCAGCTGTCCTGGTGGCCAGTGCTCACGCCAGGTGCCCTGGCTAGCTGCTCCTACCTCTTCTGTCTTGGTTGATTTTTGGGTGAAGTAAAAAGGAACTGAAGGGTTTTCTTTCCGTTGACTCTGGCTAATGATGCATCACCTGCTCCCTTGGCTGTGGGGGAGCGGTGCAAAGGTGTCAGAGGAGGAAGGGGCCTGGATGCTGGAGGGGGGTGGCAGGAAACAGGGAGGGGGGCAGGTCTCAGAGGGGAATGTGGAACTCAGTTTCTGGAGGAGGAACCCCCCAGCGACCCCTTCCCCGGTTCTCGTTCACAGCCACGGGCCCCCAGCCTTCCTGAGCTGGCTCTGCAGGCCCCAGCTTCCTGGTGCGGCTCTGAGTTCAGTTTATCTGGAAAGTGAGTGGCTGACCTCCGACCTGGGCCTCCATCTGGGGAGCGTGGTCACGTGGAGATGCTCCGGGAGGGGTGGGGGGGAAGAGTCGCTTCCCAGATGTGATTTTAAGGATCATCGTGAGAAACTAACGGTGGCAAAGTGACCACTTTTCTGCAGTTGTAAACTGACAAATGGAAAACAGTCATCCCTTGATTATCTATGTAAATCATCAGGTTTTATTTCTCTGAGTGCAATAGGAAGTTTCTTTGTTTTACTTTTCCCTGTCAAGGAGCCAATTAAATCAGACTTCCCTGTGCAGGCAGGTCCAGCTGTCAGGGACTTGCTCCATCAGCCCCTGTCATCCATGAATGGGAAATTAATCAGCGCTGTTCGGGAGAAAACTCCCACTCAACACCACGGCCTTTCTTTCCTCCCTGATTGTGATTTCATACCTTTTATGTAAAGCAGACTTCAGAGCCTCCACCTATTTAAGGAATTTTTCAATTAACATTTCTTTTCCTCAAGAGAGACCAGAGCCTTTGGTTCTCCACAAAGGCTGGCTTTACTTTTCCTATCACAAATGTGCCCAGGTCAGTCCCCGCAGGCTGAGGGCCTATTATTTGGCATTGATGATTTTGTTTAACGACCCCCCCTCCCCCTAATCAATAGCTGATCAGTGCACAGCAGGGAAGTCTCTGCTTTAAATCCGCTGCTCTTCAGGCTAAAATCGTCTCCTTTGAATAAAAACATGCCTCGGTTGAATGTTAAACCCATCTAATTGGCAGTGTTTTTAAAGAAAGCACAGAAAAGGGATATAAGGAAAACCACCACAACAAAAATCTGTAAAAAGCTTCTTTTACTGTTGGTGGAATCTTGTGTTTATTTCCAAATATACATTTTTTATTGTCACTTTTTTTTGAATGTTTTATTAATTGATCCTTTAATGGAGTCATCATTTACTTCAAATAAAATCCTATTATATTAAATCTTTTATAGATTTCAAAATCTTCTCCCAGAGTCTAATTAAATCTGCTAGCAAAGATTTAATAAGAGCAGTATCCAGTCTGACAAGCAAAATTTAGTGGAGAATTCAACTAATTTTGCTGAAAAACTCATTGCTTTACTTTACGGGAACGTCTAACAATTCCGTTCTGTGCTAAGGGTCTTTGGTCAGTCTTGTATGTTTAAAACCACAGTTAGAACCAGCAGGACAAAGAGCGACTCAACAGGGAGACAGATGATCCTGCCACAAAGCCAGGGAGTTGAGGCAGCGGGCAGGGTGGCCACAGCCTCCCCAGCAGCCCCGTGTGGTCCCGGCGGCCAGAGAAGGCCGACAAGGAGGCTGCTGGCAGTGCACAGACGCTGCTGCCCTGATTTCAGAGACCGAGAGGACGGGAGAAAAGCAGCATCTGATGTTAAAGTGGAGGCATTTCTTGCATCCTTGACTTGGTCAGCTTGATTATGGAAGCCTAACACAGGGTGAGCCTTCTGTCCGGGAAGCTTGGTAAGTCCGAGTGGTTCTTTGATACGTGATTATTCTCCGCACTTGAAATAAGTGTGCTAGACTTTTTTTTTGTTCCCTGAAAGGGGCTTATTTCTGAAGTAATTTTGGAGTCCACTTAATGTGCAGGGTAAACAAATCTGCAATTCTTTCTTACTTCACTTTGTTTCTGTAGTGCATGTTACTGCGATATTTGCTTTCGTAAAGCTGCAATATCAGCATGACACATTAAAAAGGAGGGCAAAGGATGCTCTTTTTGACAAAAGGAAATCCACAGAAAATCAAGAGTTGTTAATAAAATGAAGGCCTTTGTGTCTTCCAGTCACAGGGTCTGCTGTGTGTTCTGTGTGGGGAGGGCTTGGGAGTCCTTCCCTGGTTTGGTGTCAACCACAGGTAACACTGGCGCCTTGTGTTTGCCAGGGAGTGCACCGAACACCTGTGAGCTGAATCTTCGCATCAGCCTGTGAGACAGGTCCTGCTGCAGAGGAACTCAGGCTTAGAGAGAGAACATGCGAGGCTGAGTCCACAGCGGCACTTGGCAGGGTTTGGGCTCAAGTCCAGACTGTTTCTCTCTGGCCTGGGCTTGTGACCAGCACTGTCTTCTCTCCAGACTGAGCCTCACTCTGTGGACACCGCAGACAGCTGCTGACCCTTTCGATTGTCCTCCTGTGGACATTGTAGATACCTGCCCATCCTTCCTATTGTCCTTCTGTGGATACTGTGGACACCTGCCCACCCTTTCAATTGTCCTTCTGTGGACACTGTAGATACCTACCCGTCCTTCCAACTGTCCTGTGGATACTGTGCATACCTGCTCACCCTTCTGATTGTCCTTCTGTGGAAACCACGAACACCTGCCCACCCTTCTAATTGCCCTTCTGTGGACACTGCAGATACCTGCTCACCCTTCTGATTGGCTCTCTGTGGACACTGTAGATACCTGCCCATCCTTCTGATTGGTCTTCTGTAGATGTTGTGGACATCTGCTCACCCTTCAGACTGGCTCTCTGTGGACTTTGCGAGCACCTGCTCACCTGTCGGATTGGCCTTCTATGGATGTCGTGGACACCTGCCCACCCTTCCAATTGTCCTTCTGTGGACACTGTGGACACCCACTCACTCTTTCAGTTGGCTCTCTGTGGAGATTGCAGACACCTGCCCACTCTTCTGATTGGCTCTCTGAAACTCTGACTATTCCCTCACGTGAAATGATGTCATCATGGATTGGAAAATAGCACTGAACCCACAGATGGTGTTTTGGAAGAAGCCAGGGATTGATTTTTGTGCTGTATCTAAAATGCAGGCCTGGTGCAGTGGCTCATGCCTGAAATCTCAGCACTTTGGGAGGCTGAGGCGGGTGGATCACTTGAGATCAGAAGATTGAGATCATCCTGGCCAACATGGTGAAACCCTGTCTCTACTAAAAATACAAAAAATTAGCCGGGCCTGGTGGCATGCACCTGTAATCCCAGCTACTCAGGAGGCCGAGGCAGGAGAATCGCATGAGCCTGGGAGGCAGAGGTTACACTACACCCTGGGCGACAGAGTGAGACTCTGTCTCAAAACAATAAAAATAAGATAAAAATAAACGCAAGCCTCTCCTGGCTGATGTGCAGCTGCAGAAGCTGCGTGGCTGCTCCTGGTCGAGGTGCCCCCCAGGTGAGAAGAGCCTTCCCCGCACAGGAAGCAGAGAGGAGAAGGCTCAGACCCCAGGATGGAAAGGGCCAGAGGTGACTCTAAGTCCTTGTATTTCCATTGAAGAAATTCCAAACGGTGACCGGATGCAAGAGCTGACTCACAGATTTGAAATGTCAGATGTCTAAGCTCGGGTCAAAACTCTGAAGATGTGAGTGAGTCAGCAGTTTGAATGATAACACGATTATTTTATAGGACAGACATTATGCCTAAACACTAGTGAAAACAGCATGGCCTACACGGGGCCTTTGAGCGTGGGGAGCCGCTAGTCCCGCTAGCCCCTGCCCTCATCCCCCTCACCCAGGGTGGGGGCCTCTCGGGACACTATGGGAGCTGAGACCTTGTGCTCGGGCCCTCGGGCCACAGTGCAGCTCTCTGGGTGGAGGAGGCGGCAACTGACCAGTCCTTCCTTTCTCAGATTTTTTTCTGTGACAAGAACTTAATAACACCTCTCAGCGTGGCTTTCACATAAGGATCATAGAACTCTCCTGTTAATTAATTAGCTCGTTACCCGCTCTGAATTATTCCTGGTAGCACACGGCCCTCACCTGCCCTGACACTGACCTCAGACTTGCTCCGGCCACTGTGCTGTCAGTGGTGCAGGCTCTCCCTGGGCTCGTCTCACCCTTCTGTTCAGGTGAGACAACAGGCAGTCCTCCATGGGCTGCTGTGGACTTGGCTGAGGGGAAGGGAGTTTCAGCATGAGAAACAGCCTAGAAAGTGACCAGGTCCAACTCCCTAAGTCCATAGACAAGGATGCTGTTTTCCGGGATAGTTCAGCAAATTGCTAAGCTTGTCTGGCCATCCGGTCAGGGCTGAGCCTAATGCCAGTGGTGTCAGCAGCCTTTCCTGGGCCGAATCTCTGTGCTCCCGACCCCATGGCATGCACAGCGCTTGGAGCTTAAGAGCCAGAGGGGTGTGATTCAAAGGAGAGAGAAATCACCGGTAAGTGAGTCTTGCTGTCGCCGTTCAGGAGCAAACCCTTTCTTCAGAGGCACAGAAAGAACTGCATCTCACACAGTCAACTCCCGCAAGCTACAGAGCTGGCCTGGGAGGCCGCACGAGGGAGGAACAGCTGTGGCTCTTCTGTTCCATCACCCTCACCTGGAAAGGCAGCCTGGGGACCCACACTATCTGGGGTGGGGAGGAAAAAGGGGCACAAGGAGAGAGGAGTGATGGCAAAGCCCGGCCTCAAGTGGGGCTCTGGGAGCCCTGGCTTTGCAGGGCTCACACATCATACCTAGGAGGAGAGAAGCCCAAGGAGAAGCAGCCGCCACAGGGTAGTGAGCGGTGCTGATTGTTGTTATTTTTTAATTCCCAAGGGCCTGTTACTCACCAGAGGTGCCAACCAGCAGCCTGTTGGCTGAGGGAGTGGACTTCTGTGCTTGTGTCCTGAACACAGTGTAGGATACACAGAACAGCAGTTTACCAGCAGTACGTTTGGCCTCAATAACAGAGGAGAGAACTAAGATGCAATGAATGAAGATGAGCAGTGAGAGGCCCCGCGCAGCCCAGCCTCCCATCACCTGTGTCCTCTGTATCGAGCCGTGGGAGCAACTTGGCAGCAGCATTCGCATCCTTCTGCTGTCTCTGTGGCTTCCCCTTAGGAGCAAGCTCTGTCTCCAAACACCCAGGGGGCATTTCACGTTGGATCCTGGGAGCCGCGGCCAGACCAGGCCTCCCCAGTGCCTGCTTCTGTGGGTGGTGTCTCTGGATGAGTGAGTGGGATGGAAGTCTGCAGGCCCACTCTGGGTTCCAACGGGACTAAATGATCCCAGGGAAACAGAACCTGGAGTGGCTGGAGGAACTGCTACTTTGCTAAAGAAGAGACACGTCTATAATCTCATGGGACCCACATGCAACACCTGCTGCTCCCCCAAAGTCCAGCAGATGCCCACGTATTCCAGACTCCACCCTCCTTCCCTAGCTGGGCAGTCCAGAGTCCAGCAGATGCCCCCGTTATTCCAGACTCCACCCTCCTTCCCTAGCCGGGCAGTCCAGAGTCCTGCAAACGCTCCAGTATTCCAGACCCCACCCTCCTTCCCTAGCTGGGCAGTGCACTTGGACAGCCAGTATTTATCTCCCTCTAAATTCTTGTTATGTAACTCAGAGCTCATGGCCTTCATCACAAAAATGCAATGCACTTCACTCCAACCTGAATACAATTTATTCTAGACACACAAAAGTCATGATTTCTCAGCCAGATTTGCAGGCTGACAGGGCTGCAAGGCCCCCGCACAGGTCCTGGGCTCCTCATAGGCTGGCACACACACTCACTGAGGATGCCAAGTGTGCCAACTACAAATAGCTCCGAAGAAGCTGGGATTTAGTCAGTTGCCATTTCACCCGTGTGTTTCTTCAGGATGCAAAGTCACCTGCCTGCGTCTCTCCAGCCCCTTGAGGCCCACTCAGCCACTTGGCTGGTGTAGGGCCCTGTCTGGCACCAAGATACGAATCTCGGCATCAGAGCTACCTCGCTTTCCAGGATCAGACCAAAGCACACTCGGCACCCGCATTCGCACGCTGCCTGGCACAAAGCTGGGGGGGCGCAACAGAGCCTCGAGGTGGGAGCCACGAGGTGGGATGGCTTGCAGCCATCGGGGACCACCAGCTGCAGAGCTCAAGTGACCACCTCCAGTGCCCTGGAATGGTGGCTTCCCATGAGATTTCACTTGCCCTGCTGCCATGTGACTCCCTGCGGCAGCGTGACTGGCATGACTGACTTTCCACAGCCGTCTGACTGAGGCCCACGGCCGGGTGCCTGATTCTCTATGGATGTGTGACTGACTCTCCACGGCCATGTGACTCTCCGTGGCTGTGTGACTCTCCCCCACATGTAACTCTCTCCCCGTGGCATTGTGAGTGGCTGTGGCTCCTGTTGCTCCTGGGTCTCCCTGAGTCCCTGGGCTGATGGGGCAAAGCTGCCCTGCCAGGCGGGACACTTCCCTTTCTACTGTGTGTCCCCAGTGGTCACACATCCTCCTCCTTGCTGGAGTGACCCACACCAGGGCAGGCTGAGCACAGCCAGGTTCCTGAGACCAGAGCTGCCAGCCCTCAGGGTCTGGAAGCTTCCAGAACAAACAGCAGCAGCAACTAGGCCCATATTTTTAAGGTCTGTGTCCTATCAGGGCATTTGGCTCCCGAACAGAATTTTCTGGGAAGTGAGTAAGAGAAACAGAACCCTCTTCCATGTCCCTAAGGAAAACTTCACTTTCTCTTAGAATGTTTATTTCTCTGAAGTGGACGACCCATGTGACATTTCAATTCAGGCTGAGAAGCATCAAGTGCAGTGAGTGTGGGAGGTGAGAATATGGGGTGGAGGTGAGAACATAGGGTGGCGGTAAGAATACGAGGTGACAGAATACGGGGTGGAGGTGAGAATACAAGGTAGAGGTGAGAATATGGGGTGACAGTGAGAATACGGGGTGAGAATACAGGGTAACGGTGAGAATGCGGGGTGGCTTTGAGAATGCAGGGTGGAGGTGAGAATACGGGGTGATGGTGAGAATACGGGGTGGAGGTGAGAATACGGGGTGGCGGTGAGAATGGGGGTGGAGGTGATAATGAGGGGTGGCGGTGAGAATACGTGGTGGTGGTGAGACTGCGGGGTGGAGGTGAGAATGCGGGGTGGCGGTGAGAATGCGGGGTGGAGGTGAGAATGCGGGGTGGCAGTTAGACTGCAGGGTGGAGGTGAGAATGCGTGGTGGCGGTGAGAATGTGTGGTGGCGGTTAAGAATGCAGGGTGGCGGTGAGAATGCGGGGTGGCGGTGAGAATGCAGGGTGGCGGTGAGAATGCGGGGTGGCAGTTAGACTGCAGGGTGGAGGTGAGAATGCGTGGTGGCGGTGAGAATGCATGGTGGCGGTGAGAATACGGGGTGGCGGTGAGAATACGGGTTGGAGGTGAGAATACGGGGTGGCGGTGAGAATGCGGGGTGGCGGTGAGAATGCGGGGTGGTGGTGAGAAGGCATGGTGGTGGTGAGAATATGGGGTGGAGGTGAGAATACCTGGTGGAGGTGAGAATACGGGGTGGAGGTGAGAATACGGGGTGGAGGTGAGAATACGAGGTGGCGGTGAGAATACCTGGTGGCGGTGAGAATACAGGGTGGAGGTGAGAATGCAGGGTGGTGGTGAGAATGCATGGTGGTGGTGAGAATATGGGGTGGAGGTGAGAATACTTGGTAGAGGTGACAATACGGGGTGGAGGTGAGAATATGGGGTGGAGGTGAGAATACGAGGTGGCGGTGAGAATACAAGGTGGAGGTGAGAATACGGCTGTCTGCAGCCCGGGTGTGCCAAGGGCACTTTGTGCGAGGTCCGCAGACCACACTGACAAGAGCGGACACCTGGCTGTGTGGAGAAGTCGCCTCACCTCCCCGAGCCCCCAGACCAGAGAGTGTTACCAACCCCTATTCCTTCTCTGAAAAAGCATGACCGTGAATGTTTGTCATGGACTCTGCGATGCTCTTGGGTGCATGCGTTTTCCGAATGCTTTCTTACATGGTTTTCAGGACAGTTGAGGGTTGAGGTCACATTAGCACTGACTTGCCGTGCACGGGGGTGGACGACCAGGCCTCCTGCTTGGGGGGCTCGTTGGAGGGAGCCGAGGGTCTGGGGGACACCTTCAGTGTCCGCATCAGTGGCTTCCTCTGTGACTGGCTGAGAGTGAGGTGGGAGGCTCAGCTGCGAGAGGTGTGTTATCCACCGGGTCCTGATCAGCTTGAGTCCCTGGGGTTTACCCACTACGTGAAGCAAACTTTCCCTCAACAGCTTCATTCTTACTAGCTCTGAAGTGTGTGGCAGCTTTTATCATGGAAGTCAGCGTGCTAGAGATGAACAAGAAAATGTGCCAAGAAGCGTGGTTGGTGAGGAGAGGCTGAGAGCCCTGCACGAGGGTGAGGAGGGGGTGAGAGCCCGGTGCGCAGCCAGTGCGGGAGCCCCCCTGCGTCCGTCCCCTTGCTCCAGGGGCAGCTCCCATGGGGGAACAAATCTCAAAGCCTGTCTCCTTGGCCACACAGGGCAGAACTTGTCCCTCATTTGGTTTTTGTGGCCGCTGCCCTGGGCCTCCCCACCCTCTGCTTCGCACGATGTCCTGGTCTTCTGCCCTTGCCTGGCCTCTGCTCTTCTTCCTGCAACTCCCTGGGACTCTGAGGTCCGTGCTGCCCTTGGCTCCTCACTCTCCCACTGTCCTCAACACCTGGTGTCTTCGTCTTCACACACATGCAAGAACACACATGCATGCGTGTATATCTTCCCACAGAGCAGTTCGTTCTCTCTGTCCAAGAACGGAGAAGATGTGAGAATGAGCTTTAGCCAGGCTCTCCCCGGGATCTCTGCCGTAGGCTCCAAAGCCCCTGGAATGAGACGGAGAAAGAGCCTCTGGCGCTGGCAGCAACTCGGCCCTAATGACCAGATGGCCGCACTCCCCGCCACGCACGCCAGGCATTGCTGTGGTCTGCCCTGGAAACTGCCTGGGCTGGCGTCTCCTTGCCCCTCCGAGACAGCGTGCCAGCCAGCACCCCCTGGGGAACAAAGCAAAGGGGAAACCCAGGGCCCTGGGCCGGGCACAGGCAGGCTGCCTCCTGCGTGCTCAGGGCCGAGTCCCCGGCACTAGCCCGGCCTTGGGGCCACTGACTGCTGCTCTCTGCAAGTTTTGTTGTGATGTTCAACTCAATCCCAGTAAGTGCTGAGAACCAGGCAGATGTTGGTGCCTCAGTCTCTCAGGGTTGTGCCCTGGGGAGTGTAGGCCAAAGCCCCTGCAGCTCCTGAGGGAGAAGATCTGAGGCCACGCAGCAAAGATCGGGGCGATGCCACCGGGCAGGACGCATTCCTGCTTTGTGACCTGTGGCCGTTCTGATGCCTTTGCTGCAGGTTACAGGAACTCGAGATGGAAAACCTGCTGGAGTGTCCCATGCAGTCCCCCGGCAAATGCAGACTACATCACGTGTAAATAAAGGTCATGCCTTCTGAGGACAAGGGAGGCCCAGAGCTCCTTAGAATCTCCTTCTGGTTCTGACTCCTTTGATGGCTGGTCTCAGGCCTTCATCAGGATTCAGATCACATCCCACCATTTTTCTTTAGCCTTCACTAAAAATTGCGCTTTAATTTTTTTTTTGAGGTGGGGTCTTGCTCTGTTGCCCAGGCTGGAGTACAGTGGCACAATCTCAGCTCCTTTGGTCTCCCGGGTACAAGCGATTCTCCTACCTCAGCCTCCCGAGTAGCTGGGATTACAGGCATGTGCCACCATGCCTGGCTAATTTTGTATTTCTAGTACAGACGGGGTTTCGCCATGTTGGCCAGGCTGGTCTCGAACTCTTGACCTCAGGTGATTCATCTGCCTCGGCCTCTCAAAGTGCTGGGATTACAGGTGTGAGCCACCGTGCCCGGCCTTAAATTTTTAGAGAAAGCTTTGTGTTGTCAAAATCTGCTTGCTATAAGACAAATTGAAGGGGGCGTGATTTCAGGAGGTCAGCACACGACCCCACCAACCACCCTGGTTTGCCTGGCACAGAGGCCTCTCTCCAGGACACAGGACTTCCAGGGCTACACCAAGGGGAAGCCCTGGGCACATCCAGAACAGGGGGCCCCAGGTCAGGCCCACACACAGGCAGGAGAGAGCAGTGGGCACAGGCCCTGCAGATTCAGGAGTCGAGGACACCAGCCCTTGCACTGCTGACCACATGGGGAAAGTACTCCTTATAAGGTGAAAGAAACTGAAGCCTTGGGTGTTGTTGGAAAACACAAACCACCATTCACAGTGTGAGGTGGAAACCAGCAGGACATGGAGCACTTGGTGGGCGTCTTGGGGGATAAAGGGTCTTAGTGCCCCTCGTGGGACTCCGTGAACCCTCTCTTAGAAATTACCAAACATGGCTGAAATCTACTTGTATTTTTATCTGAAGTGACTAACGACGGCCAAATATGTTCAATGTAGTGACAAGAGCAGTGAGAACTGCAGGTGGCATCTTGGAAGGGCTCCTCTTCCAGCCTCCTTTGCTTGGCATGTCAACAAAGAACACGCGGTCGCCTGCATCTGCAAACAGCACGTTCTTGCCAGGTCATGATAATATTGCAAAAGTTGTCGAGGTGCCAAGATGGGGAGGGCATGATGGTTAGATTCCATCAGGCAAGTGTGAGCTCGCTGGAGATTTAGAAAGAAGGCTTATGAAAGATACTCAAATCTGATTGTTCAGATCACGATTCCTCCGTCGGTATCGGGCACTCAATGATGTGAGCAGGCGTCTCACTTGAAATACTCGGGAGGCAGGGGTGAAAGCCACAAGCAGAGGAGGCCAGTATCTAGCATCCAGCGTCCAGTGAACTTACTGGGGCAGGGCTGTGGGGGATAGTGAGACTGGAGGTGGAGCTGTACAGACTGCAGGGCTGACCTCAGAGCACGTGGTGCGTCATGCTTTTCTCATGTGAGGTCACAGTGCTGGGCTTGAGGATGGTCTCTTTCAGCTCTAAGCATTAAGAATCCGGCATTTCTAATGCTGACAGCACTAACCCGTTCACACGAATATTATGCTGGGTTATGGATGTGGTGGCAACGAGCTTGGTTTTCCGGCAAACAATGGCTGGTTGGGAGAAACATGATCTTGATGTCACTAAGAGAGCCATTTTCTATCTGGAAGAATGTGATAAAAGACTAAATTTAAAAAGTAAACTATGTTAACAAAGTCTGTTCAGTTCAGGAGTCCAAAAATCTGCGTGTAAGACCCGTTTGACCTCAGCATTGTCCTTAGCGGGTTGGGTGAAGGCAGAGGAAGCCCACTAGGCTGTGGTCGTGCAACACAGTGGCACATGTGTGTCAAGCCCTGCCAGTCCCACAGCACAGTGGGGTTGGGCACCTCTTCTCCTCCTCCAGGCTCTGGTACCCTGGCAAGAGTGCTGGGCTGGGCTGGGCAGCTCCAAACCAAGTAAACGCTGGTGTGTGCCTGGAGGTGGGAGCGACTCGTGCTTCCGGGAATGGCTCGAGGTAAAGTCTTCTTTTTGGCTCCTGGTTCCTTGTGAATGTGTTGATCTTGGAGGCTGTCCCTTTGTGTGGCTGATTCCAAATGTGTTGATTTTGGAGGCTGTCCCTTTGCGTGGCTGATGGCTTCCCGTCTTCTTGTGCCCTTCCCAGCAGGTAGCATTGCTGTGGGGTGTAGTGCTCCCCAATCCCACTTGGCAGTGCAGAGTCAGCTCTGGTGCACCTGGAGAGGAGAGTGCCAGGCACAGGGAGAACCAACCCCAGGGATGGCCGCGTCCTGCCCAAGCACCTGGGAGCTGGTCCACCTGGTATGCGATGCATTCATTTCCCCTTATTTGATGTTCAGAATAGGGTGTCACCTGGTCTTCTGGGTTTAAAATTAATAGTCTGTAGCCCAGGGACTTCCCTCTCCTGAGTCACAGCCTGCCATGCGTCTGCCCGGTGAGCAGATGGGACTTGTGCTGAGCCCTGCGGGCTCACGGGCTCAGGCTGTGACAGGCAGGTGAGAAAGTGAATTCCAGAGTTATGCACATCCTGCCTCGCACACTGCAGGAATTCAGGGCTGCAGGCAGGGACCAAGAATGCAGGGCAGAGGGAAGCGGGGACAGTCTGGAAGAGGAGGCGGGCATGGACTTGTGTCGGCCCTGTCCCCAGCGGGGCCCAGGAGGCAGGGGTGGTCAGTGGGGCCAGAGTCTCCAGTGACCTGAGCTGACAGGTAGCGACCTGCCTGTCTGTGCGGCAGCATTGGGGCTGTCTTCTTTAGAGAATGGGCCAGGGGCCAGCCCAGACATCGTCGTCAGCACACAGGCTCTTTTAAGGGGAAGGGGCAGCTCTAAAGGAGAGGCCCAGACCACAGGCTGGGGCTGATGGGGAAGGTTGCTGGCCTCCCTGCTGGCTGCCTGGTGCAGTTGTTGCCGGCCCGGGGAAGTGCCCTGGAAGTGACATACAGGTCTGGCCCCTAGAGCTGCTGGTGCAGGGCCTGCCCTCCATAAGAAAGATTATAAATGACATTTTACAACCGCATTGGGAAAACATGAATACATTTGTATACAATAAAACATTTTCTTCTACCTAGCAGTTTGTTTTCTTCCTTCTTATTTTGAAAGAGATGAAAACATTTCTGTGGGGCCGACAGTCCTGTGGACTCAGGCCCTGCCCTGGGCACCTGGTGGAGAGGGTGTTTCATCCCATCCCATCCTGGGCATGTTGGGAGCAGTGACAGAGCTCTGCACCTGCTCTGCACCTTGTCTGTGATCCTGCAGAGACTGTTGGCTTCCTGTGTGGCTCAGGGACTCTGTCTGTGGAAGGGGCTCACCCTGAGCTCCCTCTGGGCCTTGCCTTGTGGGGTTGACATCCAAATCACCCACGCTTGTGGCAGCGGAGTGTTGTGCTGTGTGGAGGGCTGAGAGCACTGAGCCCTCACCTGGGCGGGGGCACGTGCAGGGTCTCATGGTGGGAACAGTGTGCAGATCTGGGGGCCCCCGGCTGGAGGTGCTCGTCGGAGTCACTGTCAGGTGAGATGCTGAGAAGGAGGCAGGTGAGGCCAAGAACTCGAGACGGACGGAGGTCAGGGCTCTGGGGCATCCTCCTGCCTCCCTCAGCCGGTCCACTCCCTGCTGTCCTGGTCCACCTTTCTGCCTCAATTCTTGCCTTCTCTTTGCCCCTCTCCACTTTCTCCTTCCTTTTGTCTTTAAAACAAATTATTTCTTCTCTGTTATAATAATCGCACCATCTTACCAGACCTGAAATGAGAGTTGAGGCAATTCTAGGAGCAAGTACCCTTAAGGTGGGTCTCATCTCTGTTTTGGGAAAATAATCACAAGTTTTTTACTTTTAACCCTAGGTGGCTTTCAGGCTGTTGGCCCCACCTACAGGAAACCCCACCCAATTGCTGGGTGAACTTGAGATTGCCAAAGCTGGACCCAGACTGGATCAGAAGGGTCGGCCAGCAGGGGCCTGGCAGGACCCTGACCCGAGGGAGAGCAGGCCAGAGGGAGGCGGATGCCGCTCTTACAGCTCCATGGGCACAGGGACCAGGGGTCATTGTGGCGATGGTGGGAGGAACCCCGCTTGGCACTGCCCGCGGGTGGAAGGAAGGCTGGGGACAGGTGGCCGTGCTTCTTCCGCACCAAGGGCTGGTAAATATTTGTAGGCAAACAGCCCTGGCACCACGCGCAAGCCCGAGCGAGGCTTCATTAAACACAGTTTCTGCTTCAGATCGTTAATTTGTTTTAATTAGGTGTCCACCGGTCCAAAGGGATTGCACAACAGGCTTTAAGTGGATGGAATGCAGGATGTGGCTGCAGCCACAGATGGGCTCCGCGGGGAAGGGGCGCGGCAGACAGAGGGGAGGTGCGGGCGCGGAGGGCGGGCTTCTCAGGGAGGGTCCCACCCTGCCCAGGTCTGCGTCCTCTGTTGCTGACAATGGCACGGACTGCCTTGAGGGGGATGCTTGGCAGGGTTCTCACCAACTGGGCTTCCTGGCCGTCAGCTGTGCGTTTTCGGCCCCCAGCCTGTCATTAATCGTGAACAATATTCTCAATCACGATCTTTATTGCTTAATGAGCCTCGGTATGCTGTGGGCCCCATCAATTCTAAGTTCCATTATACGACTTTTGTTGTTGTTCACTATGGAAAAGAAGGGTGGGGTCAGGAAAAGAGATTAAATTCGTTTTCCTTCCCCACAAAATGGCAACAGGAAGGTGGGCTCGGCATAGCACGGTTCTAATCTGCAGAGACGTGACCCAGGGAGGCCGAAGAGGGCTCAGGAGCACATTGGTTCAGAGGCGGCCCAGGGAGTTTGTCGTTTTGGACTTTAAATTACTCATGCGCGTACAAATTCCAGGTAGCACTGTTTTTAATATCCTGCATTTTCCTCTATTTTTTCTTGTGGTAAAATACACATAACATACAATTTATCATCTTCACCATTTTTTAACTGAACTTTCATAAACCACATATTCTTTTAGATCTCCATGTCACTTCTCTTCTAAAAGACTCAAAAGCACAAAACCTGTCTCTTTACTTGAGACAATGGGAGCTGCGCATTCGAACTGTGAGGTCTGCTTCGACCCACGGAGCCACCTTGCCGATGGCCCCATCCCTGGATGCACAGTAAACGCCTCTGGGGAGTTTTTAAAACTCGCTGACGGCCAGGACAAATGTACAGGGTCCTTGGGAACAGGATCCCAGCATGGGATTTCAACAGCGTCCCCAGGTGGTTCTGACTGAGTGAGAACTGTCAAATTTGAGCAGAAGCTCTTAGATTTCAGGTGCATGAGAGTCAGCGTGGAGAGCCCAGGAGAGCACGGGTTTCCCAAGCCAGCCCCAGTGTTTCCGACTCGTGGGTGGGGGCTGAGTCTGAGAATCTGGAACGCTGGGGGCTGCAGATGCTGCTGAGGCCGTGGATCTGGAGACCCGGTTTGAGAGCCATGGGGTTGGATGGCGTCTTGGGCCTTCCACACGAACAAGTACACATCACACGCTCAGGTGCTGCACTTCCGGGAAGAGCATTTTCCAGTTCGTCTCAGGGAGATCGACACCTGGTGCAGACAGATGCTCACCTGCTTCGGGCTCCCGAGTGTGCTGACACAGTCCGCTGGACTTTCTTTTTGTTCCTGGGCTAGAAGTCCAAATGCAACAACTTTCTCACACAATTTTACTTCTCTGAAAACCTAAGGCAAATGCGGATGAATGGGCAGCGAGGTTATTGTGCATGGATTAGACAGCTGTGGCGCATGCTACTGGTTTCCGGGGCACACCACTGCGGCTTCTTAACCATCCCTGTCTGAGAACGCACTCCCCAGTGCTCAATGGGGGTAGAACTTCCCCTTCGTATTTGAATAAAATGTTCTAACTGAAACTCCTCTTTCCTCTGGGATCCTCTCCGTCTACGGTCCCATTTCTATCCTCACTTTCTTAATCGGAGTTCTGGAAAGGCGACCAGATGGCTGCAGCCCCTTACTGGAAAGGCGCTTTCTCACGCAGCTGCAGCCCCTCGGCCACCTCCACCCTCCACAGCCACTTCTGGCCATCAAGCCCTTGGGCTTCCGCATCTAAGATTTGCAATTACTTTTCTAAAGCCAAATCTATAGTTGGATTTTTAAAACCACTTCACTCGGCAGGGCATGGTGGCTCATGCCTGTAATCTCTGCACTTTGGGAGGCCGAGGTGGGTGGATCACCTGAGGTCAGGAGTTCAAGACCAGCCTGGCCAACATGATGAAACCCCGTCTCTACTAAAGATACAAAAAATTAGCTGGGCATGGTGGTGCGTGCCTGTAATCCCAGCTACTCAGGAGGCTTAGGCAGGAGAATTGCTTGAACCCAGGAGGCGGAGGTTGCAGTGAGCCGAGATCCCACCATTGCACTCCAGGCTGGGCAACAGGGTGAGACTCCGTCTCAAAACAAAGCAAACAAACAAAAAAACCCACTTCACTGTCTGCTGATAACTCCATTTATAAAACAAAAACATGACTATGGAGTCTTTTGGAGTCTTCCGTGCTCCCCGCCTCCTGGGTCTCTCAGGGAGTCTTCAGTGCTCCCCGCCTTCCGGGTCTCTCAGTACTGACTCCCTGTGTGGAGTCTTCAGTGCTCCCCGCCTTCCGGGTCTCTCAGTACTGACTCCCAGGGCCCCTCTGTCTTCTGCCTCCCTGGGGTCCAGTCATTCGGCCTCACTGGGCTGGCCCTGCTGCGTTCCCCAGGCTCGGTCCCGGGGTCTGCTCTTTCCCTATGGGAGTCTCGTGTTGTGGGTCTCACCTCCCTCAGAAACTCGCACAGCCTCTGTGTGAAGGCCCCGGCTGGACTCCGCAGCCGGCACATCCTCTGAGTTCTGCTGATCGGGGCACCTTCAGCACGTGAGCCAGCCCCACGCCCAGATGCAACTGGTCTGAAGCAAAAGTCGTCTCCTCCCTTCTGCAGAGGGGACTCCTGTGCCCACTTTGCTATTCCTGCCAAGGGAGCCAACGTTCTCTCCATATCCTGCGCTCCAGACCATTCATTCTACAGAAGTTTATCAAATACATAGTCTCCACCTTAATGCAGTGTGTAGTCTACTGGGAAAGGCAGAAGCTGGTCCAATAACTGCATAAAATATACAAAAGTACAACTGTGGAACGCCCTGAGAGCGAAGCACACGAGGCCAGGAGGCAGGCTGAGAGCCTGCTGGAGAAGGCAGGAGCCTTGACAAGGCCTCAAGGGTCTTTATTCTGAAGGCACCAGGGAGCCAGCAGGGAAGATGGTGAAGGTGGGTGAAGAGGTCAGGAGTGGGTGGTGCTGAGGCTGCACTGACATCCACATGCTGCCTGGGCTCGGGGGCAGAGGTGGCGGCAAGGAAACCACAGTGAGGCTGCAGCGAGACTTGTGCTTGGGCTGGCGGGTGGAGCTGTGTGGTGGCAGCTGCCTCCTTGGTGCACACGCAGTTACTCATCCAGCTCACCCATGCCTCAGTCTCCATGTCTCATGAATGAACTGCCTTCCACCAGGGCCGCAGGGAGAGGCGGACAGAGCCCACCTTCCGGTCAGCTGACCTGGGCCCGTCTTGCCTGTGCGGTTGATAAGCCCTGACCATTTGGGCTCCTAGGAGAAAACCCGCAGGGCTCGGTGTTAGCAGGGGTGATCTTGTTGGCATTGTTGTGAGATTAAAGAAACCACTTACATAAAGCCCTAGGCACAGGATCGGAGACTTACTTGATGCCTAATTGATGGCGATGGCTGTTACAGGAAGAGGGGCTTGGATTCATGTATGAGGTTGCCAAACAAATGTTAAACAGTTAAGAATGTTAGCATCGTAAGAAGCCGCTGAGCTGCAGGATGGATGATCTGCTTGTGCACGGAGCCTTCCCTTGAAGCGTTCCTTCAGGTTTCACGTGGGCTAAGAGTCAGGTCAGTGCTGGGGAAAGTGAATTGAATCACACACATTTGGCAGGAAAACTCGAGGTGTCTTTCCATAGCCGGGCTCCTGCCCTCTCAGTGCATTCCCCGAGACCCCGCGTTTGCCCATTCCCAGGACTACCCTGCCCTGATGTGCCTGACCCCTGAGAGGTGGCCTCATGGAAGCCATGGCATCAGAACCAATGATCCCAACCCTTGGCCTGGCGTGCAGGACCCTCTCTCCATGACCCCAGCCTGCCCCAGGGGCTCTCTCTGCTGCATGTCTTTCTTGGTGTGCCAGGCACAAGCCATGTGACTTTGCAGTCTGGATCCCCGGCCTGGTCTCTGGCTTCCAAGAAGGACTTGCAACCTCCCCAGCACAGCTTCTCCCAAGGGTTAACCTCCTCCTCCCGTGAGCTTGTACACAAGCCAGGGACTGAATACCGCTTGTCTTTTGTACACTTCGTTTGTTTCATTCTGGACTCTCTGAACAAGTTGGAAGATGTTTGAAGGCAGAAGCCAGGTCCTACATACACTCTGGTTCTCTCCCTGTGCTGGCACATCGGAGGAATGTTGCTAATGCTTACTGTTGTATTATGGGTAGGAAAATAAAAGTGCTGGATAGTGAGAGGTTGTGTCTAGAATGACATCTCCAAAGAGGGGCAGACAGGGCTGGCCACGGTCAGGCCCTTCACGGTGCCAGCCCCCACCAAGGGAAGCAGCATCCAGAGCCCTGAAATCCGCACCAGGGACAGGTAGGGCCTTGGAGGTGGAAAGGCTGCCTCTTTCAGTCTTGGGGTCAGGCTTGGACTGAAATAAGAACAGCTTTGTAGCTATAGTGTAGACATTAGCATTAGGGAAAAGCACTGTAATTTGTCATTAGTATTCATTGCAGGTTTCAGCTGAGAAGGGTAATTTTGTTCAGGCTGAGGAAATTTATAAGGTTAAGGTGAGAGTGTTGATGCTTTAACAGAAAACTTGGACTTGTTTGCAACAGTGTGCCCCGTCTTCACCTTCACCAGCCTGGCACAGGGTTTCCCTCCCAAATGTCTCTTCCTTTGCTGGTGCAGCCCATAGGCGTCTACTGGGTATCGTTGGAATCTGTTTTGAGCTGGCTTCATGGTAATCTGTCTCCCTCCAAAATGATTCTACTCTTGGAGCCACTGACCCCCTAAAGCACGTCATCACCTAGGAACCCCTATTTAGAAACTTCTCATGGCCCTCAACACTGGTAGAGTGTGGAGGGGCGTCCATGTCTTCCTGCAGCAGAACCCATCACTCTCCTTTCCCACCAGTCTCCTGCTCTCTGAGTAATGCCATCATCAGCCTCACCATCTCCCCTCTGCTGGCGATGCCCTTACCCCCATTAACAGTCAGCCTAATTCAAGCCAGATCAGACTTCCTCGATTGGAATTCACCTCTTTCACAGTTTCTGCTGTGTCTTATTAAATCTCGCCAGGTCATGCATTGAAGATGTACACTTTGCTTTGATTGAATGAAAGAAAAAAGATGTGGTTACTGATGGCTTCATGATGAGCCTTTACCTCGGGCCCTCAGCACCCTCAGGTGCTGACAGACCTGCCATTGTACATGTGCACTACCTTCGACAACACACCTGATCCACTTCAATGGGACTGTGTCAACTTCTGTGTTTCCAGCGCTGACAATGGTGAAGGAAACCACCACAGGAATCCCGGGGGCTGGGAGTGCACTTGTGTGTCTCCTCCCTAAGCCTTTGTCCTCTCAGGGGGAGAAGAGACCCCTGGGGCACCTGGACCAAGCCTTCTCCTGCCTCTGGCTGGATTGGCTATTTCCTCGGCACAAAGGTCAGTTTCCATTGGCTGCAGGAAACCCCCAGGCAGCCAGTCGAGGCAATGACAGGACCCTTGGCCTTTTGGTGGCTTCACTTCCAAGAACCTTCCTGGTCATGTGATTACAAACTGATGTATTGATGACCAGCTCCCCTCGAAAGGGAGGGGAACAGCCTGGGCTGTGCCTGGTTACAGGGGCCAAGGGAAAGATGAGGCTTGCAGCCAGGGCCACCGGCCTTCCTGGGCGATCACGGGCCGCACCCCTGTGTCCTGGCTCTCCCGTTCCGGAGCTCTGGAGCTCCGCAGGCCTGAGCTGAAGGCCTGGGGCACAGCGTGCCACTGCTCACCAAGCACCACTCCGGATGACTGCTTGGGCTGGTGGTGGCTTTAGGGCTTTGGACGCTCAGCCTCCCACTGCTGCAGGGCTCTGCCAAGGGAGCCAGAGGGACCCACAGCACGGGCGGTCCCTCAGCATGGGTCAGCCGGGGATGGCAGGTGCTTAAAATTGCCCCACGGCGTGTGATCAGGACCCCCACGGCCCAGCTGTCTTCTTGCAGCCTGTGCTTCTCAAGGGTGGAGACGCCTCTCACGCCGTCATGCTGTCATGGGTAGAAGCATTCCCCTCTAGCTGCCAGTTGTGTGCAGGTGCCTGTGCGGTGCTCATGAGGCTGCCTCTGTCCTGCTTGTCCATCAGGTTCCTGTGTGTGCTTGCTGGGCTCCAGATGCTGCCCAAAGGCTCTTCAAGTGCTGATGCTGGAATCTCCACCATGCTGTGAGGGGGGTACCATTAACAGCTCCATTTCACGGGAGTGAAGCAGGGCCAAAGGAGGCTGAGAACTTGTCTCTGGCCAACAGCTTGTGTGTGGCAGAGCTGGGATTCGAGCCAAGTGGTCTGGCTCCAGAGTCTGTGTCCCAAATGTCCTGAATCACCCCACTCCGTGTCCCTCATCTGAGAAGTCAGCTTCTGAGGTGTGATGAGGGCAAGAACATTCTAGCAAAACCACTTTCTTCAGACCTGAGCCTCTGGGTAGAATGGGGATCACTATAAGCTACAGATACTCAGGTTCGGGTCCCGAGGGGGCGGGGGTCAGATACTCAGGTTCGGGTCCCGAGGGGGATGGGGTCAGATACTCAGGTTCGGGTCCCGACACGGGGGAGGTCAGATACTCAGGTTCGGGTCCCGACACGGGGGAGGTCAGATACTCAGGTTTGGGTACTGGCTGGTCGTCTTATTTTCTCACAAGCAGCTGTGACCCCCTTTTTCAGCAAGGCTGATGGTCAGCATGTGTGAATCTGCTCTTAAATGCCAGCACAGGAACTGCTGCCTGACGACTCCTGTGATTGGACCCGTGGTCGGTTCCCATGGTGTCCAGGCATGGCACTCACGGAAGCATCCTGACATGGTCCCGCCACAGCGTCCAGGCACCCTCTTCTTTGTGGACAGTCCTATACCGCTCCTGTAGGACCATTAAGGGCCCTTTTTCTCACCTATGGTCCAAATGACCTGGCGCCAAAGGAGTGAGCCCCTGCCTGGTGCTGGCACAACAGTTTGGGGCCCTGGCACAGAAGGCATGGAGCTCCAGGACCTGGCCGTCCTCACACTGGAACCCAGGGGCCATGTGGTCCAGACGCTGAGGCTGCCCCACTCACGCAGAAGGGATGGAGCTCCAGGACCTGGACATCCTCACGCTGGAACCTGGGGCCACGCAGTCCCGACGCTGGGGTTGCCCCACTCACGCAGAAGGGATGGAGCTACAGGACCTGGCCGTCCTCACACTGGAACCCCTGGGCCGTGTGGTCCCGACGCTGAGGTTGCCCCACTCTTGCAGAAGGGATGGAGCTCCAGGAGCTGGCCTTCCTCACACTGGATCCCAGGGTCACGCAGTCCCGACGCTGGGGCTGCCTCACTCTCAGTCTTGACTTTCCCCCAAATGTTAACAAAATCTCATGTCTCCAGGGGAGATACTGGATTTCATTGTTTCCACATTCTTGCCACAAACAAAAGCCAAAGGAAATCCAAATGGAGGATGATATGCCACATGGGGCTGGTTGTTGGATGGTGAGTTTATTTTGCTTTGTTTTCAGTGCGGGCTAGGATTCTTCTGGAAGAAGTGGTCTGTTTGATTCCAACAGTAGTGACAGCCCAGCTCCTGTTACAGAAGTGGAAAACCAAATCCGCCACCAGGGACTGGCATGTGAATTAAACGTCCACTTGGAAACCATATGCCCCACAGAAAGCCAAACCCAATCCCCACCCCTCTTGGGACACGAGAAAGGGAGGCCGCCGGGTGACACCGATGAAGCGGTGGTCTGCAGAGATCTCCCTTTGTGGAGCTGAGACCTTTGTTGCTACCTGAGATATGCCGGTCAGGAATGCTGGTCTCAGGGCCCTCAGAGGGGACTCGGGAGAGGGGCTCGAGGAGAATCATATGGTGGGAGTTACCTCGAACCCATCTCCCATTCCCACACTCTCCTAGAATAGCTGCTTGCCCCAGGAATGGGGCTTTTCTGCCAAGTTTTCTTATTAGCAGAGAACGGGCCCACACAAATGCAAAGTAAATAAGCGGCGACTCATTTTTGGTTGAAATCTCATTGATCACAGAGGAGCCTGCATCCAGGAGCTGCCAGGCCAGGGTTGTTTCTGATCTTCTGCTGAGTGGTTGCAGCCTGGGACGTCGTCTTCCCCAGGCTCTGCTTTCCTGATTAGAGCGTCAGGTGCCAGCCGTCCTGGTTAGCAGGGCTGCGCTGGGGGGTGCATACTTCTCGGGCACCAAATACACCCAGTGAAAATGTGCCACCGTCCTGTGCCTCCTGTGGCCTTTGTCCCTGTAGATTACACCCAGTGATGACACACAACCCACCCATGCCTCCTGTGGCCTCTGTCCCTGTGCCGCTCCTGCAAGGACCCACAGCCTCTGTGCTCCCTGCAGGCAGCAGGGCAGACGAACATCAGCACAGCACAGTCCAGGCCTCGGAGGCAGCTTTTCCTCCCCAACCCTAGGGAGGCTTGGTAGGAAGCCCTGCGGCCACACTGGCTCCAGGCGGACCAGCTCATCCCCACAGTGAGGGAAGCTGCTGTTCACCAGCTGTGCAGGGCTGTGTGGCGGCACCAATGCAGCTTCCTCCTGGCTCTGGTTGGGCTGCATGGCTATTAGCAGGGACGATGCCTGAGGGACAGATGCGAAGCCCCAGGCCAGGGGGATGGAAGGAGGGAGCTGTGTGTGTGTGTGTGTGTGTGTGTGGAGACCCACACCCTGCATACCTGAAATTTCCAGTTAAAGTGTGCATGCACATGCTTATACATGTGCACACACACATACGTGTTCAGGCATATGCTCAAAATGGTCACATGTTCCTCAACACATGCTTACACACTCCCACATGCTCAAACGTGTGCACACACGACCACACACATTTCTACCCTTGCTCGCACACATACACTCACCCGTACAGACATGCACACGTGCTCACACCCAAGCACACACAGGCACTCACCCATGCTCACACACACATTCACCCATGCTCACAGGTGTGCACACACATGCTCACACCCACACACGTTTGCTCACACACACACACTTGCTCTCACACACGTACTTACCCATGCTAACACACATGCAACACGTGCTCATGCCCACTCACACGCTTGCTCACACACACACTTATACACATGCACTCACCCATGCTCACACCCATGCACACACATATACTCCCCATGCTCTCACACATGCACTCACCCATGCTCTCACACGTGCACACACATGCACTCATGCTCATACAATGCACAAACTGCTTGCTCACACACATGCACACTTGTGCTCACACCCACTCACACACATGCTCACACACACACGCACTCGCCCACGCTCACACATGCATACATGTGCTCACACCCACTCACACATGTGCTTGCTCACACACAGACATGCACTTGCCCACGCTCTCACACATGCACACATGTGCTCATGCCCCTCCACATGCTCATGCACTCGCACACACAGAGGCCATAGCTGAGTTTTAGGGCCAGCTCTGCTCCATCATCACTTCATGATTTGTGAGGCACTGGACAACTTCCAGGGATTGGGTTTTTATGGGTCGTGAAATGTTACCACCATGCCAGCTGTAAATCTTTAAAAAGAGAGCTAAGTAAAACAGTTACTTTGCTCGCTGCCTGATCGATGCTAAGGGAGATTTTTGTCCATCAAAAGGGGTAACTGTTAAAAATCTCTGATGGCAATTCTTAAGTGTAGAAGCTCATGCATGAAAACATGGCATGTTCCATGGGTGCCCGTCATTCTGAGGTCTGTCTCTGAAGTAAAGACACCGCTATTGGGATTACCCATTGCCCACAGCTGACAGTCCTGTGCTGGACAATTCCAGGCAGTCAGGAACCTGTCAATGCTCTCAAACTTCCCAAATGGGGGCCTTCACTTCTCATCACCCTGGTACTAAGCTGACTACCTGGTAATTATTTTTTCTGCTCCTCTTCCTCCTCCCACCCTCCACCCTCAAGAAGGTCTCAGTATCTGTTGTTCCCTTCTTTGTGTCCATGTGTTCTCATAATTGTAGTACCCACATTAGCACCCTAATAGGGCCCTCCAATCAGTGCCTTCAAGATGACCTTCTTCATCCATAGCCAACAAGAGAACCACCTCCACCCAGTGCAAGGTAGGGAGTCGGGGAAGCTTGCCCGAGTGCCCCAGGCTGAGAACAACTACTAGACTCATCACACACTCCCATTTAGTGAGTGGTGCTACTCTGCACAGAGGCCTTTCCAGCTGTAATGAGCGTTTAGGTTGCACGAGAGGTGTGTGTATGTGGGTGGGTGCAGGTGTAGGTGTGTAAGAGTGCATGTGCATACATAGGTGTGTGATGTGTGTACATAGGTTATACATGCATAGGGGTGTCCCTGTGTGTAAGGGCTTAAATGAGACAGAGTCTCCGTAATTGCACCTTTCCTCTGTGAGGTGTAAGGCAGGTTTACCCTGAAGTACCAGCTCTGTGCAATAGAACTTTCTGTGCTATTCAATATGGAAGCAGCCAGCCACGTGTGATGTGAACACTCGAAATGTGGCTTCTGCTGGTGAGGAGCTGAAATTTTAATCCAATTTAATTTTAATAGTTTCAAATGTGAATACAGATGCACCTCCCAATAAACCATCATAAGTTGAAAATACTCTAAGTTGAGATGCATTTGCACCAAACCTACCAACCATCATAGGTGGGCCCAGCCTGCCTTAAATGTGGGCTCAGCCTGCCTTAAATTGCTCTGGCCACTTACATCATCTGACAGAAAGTTTATTTTATAACACATTGTCGACTGTCTCGTGTTACTTATTGAATACATACTGAAAGTGAAACACAGGTTGATTCCATGTCTGTGCTATTGTGAATAGAGCTGCAGTGAACATTTGCAGGCATGTGTCTTTATGATAGACTAGAATACTGTGCAGTCATAAAAAAAAAATGAGATTGTGTCCTTTGCAGGGACATGGATGGAGCTGGAGGCCATTATCCTTAGCAAACTAATGCAGGAACAGAAAACCAAGCACTACATGTTCTCGTTTATAAATGGGAGCTAAATTATGAGAACACATGGACACAAAGAGGGGAACAACAGACACTGGGACCTACTTAAGCGTGGAGGGTGGGAGGAGGGAGAGGAGCAGAGAAAATAACGATTGGGTACTTGGCTTAGTACCTGGGTGACAAAATAATATGTACAACTAACCCCTGTATTAGTCCATTATCATGCTGCTATGAAGAAATACCCAAGACTGGGTAATTTATAAAGAAAAGAGGTTTAATTGACTCAGTTGTGCAGGGCTGGGGAGGCCTCAGGAAACTTACAATCATGGCGGAAAGGGAGCATGTCCTTCTTCACATGGTGTCAGGAAGGAGAAGTGTAGAGTGAAGGAGGGGAAAAGGCCCTTATAAAACCATCACATCTTGTGAAAACTCACTCACTATCACAAGAACAGCAGCATGGGGGTAACTGTCCCCATGATTCAATTACCTCCCGTTTTAAGGCATTCAATCTTCGTATCCTTAAAAATATATATATGTGATATATTTATATTATGTATGATACATATGATATATATAATGTGATGTGTGTGTGTGTGTGTGTGTGTATATATATATATATATGTCTAATTAGGTGTTTTCAAATCATCTTCAATAATATTTTATACATTTCCCCCCTGGAGGTCATTCCTACTTTTGGTTAGATTTATGACCAGGTTACTTTCTTTCACTTTAAAGATTTTGTTGCTTCTGTGAATATCTTTTTTTACTACTATGTATTTGTACTCACTGTCTTCATTTCCTCTTCCTAGTCTCGTGGACACATTGCTAAATCCAGTGGTCCATTTCCTGGCCTTGTATGACTTGACTGCCCTGAGTGTTTGGTGGAGTGAGTGCCTGCACATCCCTGAGACACTTCCTACTTTGTGTTCTTCACTGGGCTTCTGGTCTACCACACCCGTCAGCTTGCCCCTGGTTTTCTGGCTGTGCCTTCTCATCCTGCAGTGGCTGTCCCATCTCTCTGACCCCTTAATGTCATGGGTCCTCAGGCGCTCAATGATCTCATCTGGTTTTGTGAGTTACTTTAACTATTACCTGTGGCACGATGATTTTTGTTTTGAGTTCCCAGCACAAATCCCTCCCCTGCCTTCC
This sequence comes from Macaca fascicularis, assembly GCF_037993035.2. Lineage (NCBI taxonomy): Eukaryota > Metazoa > Chordata > Mammalia > Primates > Cercopithecidae > Macaca > Macaca fascicularis. The sequence continues at coordinate 842,944 of NC_088378.1, forward strand.
AGACTAGTCTGTCAAACATCTCTCAACATCTCTGCTTGGATATGTAATAGGAATCTCAAAACCAGACAGGTCTAACTCTGCATTTCTGATCTCCTCACCCCACACCTCACTGCTCACTGACACTGCTTCTCTGGTGATTCCCCTGAGCAGATGGCATTTCCCTCCTTCCAGCTTGTGCAGACCAGGAACTGGGAGTTCCTGACCTGGACTCCTCCTCAACTTCATGGCGTCTTCAGGTCTTAAAAGCTCTACCTGAGAGATCTATCCAGCCTTTAGCCCCGCCGGCCCTCCTTCACTGCCATCCTGTCCAGCCCACCATGACTTCTCTCCCACAGATGGAAGTGCAGAAAGTAGACTGGGCCTTCCTTTCCCACATTCGTCAGCTTTCTGAGTGGGAGCTGGAGGTGGTGCTGCCACTTCCCTGCTGTGCCCACCCAGCCTCTCTGTGACTCCTCAAACCTGTCGACACACTCCTGTGCTAGGGCCTTTGCACACACTTTTCTCCCTGCCCGAGCACCTCCCACTCCCTCCCTCCTCAGGTCTCTGCTGAAACTCACCTTCTCAGTGAGGACCTCCGGGACTCAATGTATTTGAAACGCACCCAATTCCCTGCTCTGTTACTTTCCAAAGCACTTGTCATCATATGTGGTATATTTTGCACTGACCTTGCTCTCACTGTAAACTCAGGGAGGGCGGGGGGCTTCCATCTCTCTGTTCACGTCTCTCCCCCAGGGCCCAGAACTTTGAGCACACAGCGGGGGCTCAGCAAACACTTGTGAAATGCATGAAGGAGCATATGTGGATTATGTTTTAAATGGTTATCCTTGGGGAATAGGAATGAAATTGACTTGATGTTGATGTCACTCAGTTCTGTTGTTAATTTTAATAGGCTGTAGATGCTATAGAATTTTCTAGTAATCATATCTCCCACAAATAATGAGAGTTTTTGGCTCATTCTTTCATTTTCTTGCATCTTTTAGCACTTTCTATTGTTTTATTGCATGGGCAGAGCTTCTAATGCAGAGTCAAAGGGAAGTGGTGAGAGGGGATGTCCACAACGGTTCTTCTTGTCAATGGAAATACTTCTAAGGTTTCAGCATTAAGTATGAGTTTATTATTCTTTACAGATAGCGTTTGGTTAGTCACAATGCTCCTTTCTATTCCTAATTTGCTCGGAATATATTTTGTATTTTGTAGCCATGAATGAGTATACAATTGCATCAAATAGTTTTTAATAAAATATTGATTACAAACTATTATAATGCTATTATAACTATCAGTTACTAAATTATTAAGATAATTTTTTTCCTTTCAGATAGTATTACACATTAATTTTAGTAACAGGTAATATGTTAATTGTACAAACATATTGTTTTGACGTTGAATTACTCTTCCATTGCTGACATAGTACTAATTGACTGTGATGTAATTATATATTTTTTTAGACATAACTCACTTCTTTTTTGGGGGGAGTTTTCTTAAGCATTTTTACATAAGGGAGATTATTAAAAAGTTTCTCCTGCTGTGCTGTGGTCTGGATATTTGCACCCCACCAAATTCATAAATTGAAATATTGTAACCCCCAAGGTGATGGTGGAGGAGGTGAGATCCTTGGGAGGTGACACAGTCATGAGGACAGAGCCTCATAAATAGGATCAGTGCCTTATGAAAGGAACCCCAGAGAGCTCCCTCACCCCTTCCATCATGTGAGGACACAGCGAGAAGATGGCCACTCACCCATAAACCTGGAATGGGCCCTCCACAGACACTGAACCTGCTGACGCCGCAATCTTGGACTTCCAGCCTCCAAAATGGAGGAAGTGAGTTTCTGCTGTGTATCAGCCCCCCTATCTATGACATTTTGTCCCAGTAGCCTGGATGGACTGAGGCACATGGTCCTTGTTTGATGTTTCATATCCAGGGCATAGCAGCCCGATAAAACAAAGTGAGCAGTAGTTCCTACTTTTCTATTCCATGAAACGGTGTGGGAGGCATGGCAGCTGGTAGTCCCTTTACAGTCTGGCAAGACTTTCCAGTATAACCACCTAGGACTGAAAACTTACAGTAAAGGTTGGTTTTTGATTGTATTTTTTTGTTGTTGTTTTAATGATTATTGCTTTGTTTACTTTTTATATACTTCATCTTGGTTTGATTTTGACTATATATTTAAAAATACTATCATCAACTTTATTGAGGTTTTAAAGTTGTTGATACATGATACATTGTTCATGGTATTCTCATAATTAAATTTGTTTCATTTCATTTCAAATAATGTATATGGTGTCTTTTCTATTTTTTCTTGTTTTAGTTTTTCTAGGGTTTTATCTATACTTTTAGTTTTGGCAAAGAACCAAATTATTGTCTTGTCTTATTAATTTGTTATTTTCAATTTCCTTACTTTATGCTCTTTGATGTGCAGGAGATGGCTTGGATTGAATTTCCATCACTTCTAGCCAAAAATGGCCTGACTAACCTGAGTTTTGCCTGTTTCCCGCAATGTGAGTCATTCTCCTTGGCACTCCCTGCGTGCCAGCTCCTCCTGGCCACTGTAGGTCTGGCCGGAAGCTCTGTCCAGGCTTTCTGGTGGGATTCGAGTGCCACCCTTCCTTTTGAGATTTTATTCTGTCCTGGGGTTCCCGTCCCTACAGGGAAAGCCTTTGGCTCCCATACGTCCCCTCGTCTGCTGTGAGCTCTGGGACGAGGCAGCCTGGTGTTTTCTTCTGCCTCTGCACAGATGCTGTGGGGGAGGCTGCTCTTCTCTGGGACACCTTTGACTGTTCCCTGGGTGGCCTGTTTATGCCTCAGTCCACTTCTCTTTGCCGGTGAGGGCTGGGGAGGATTCTTGGCGGGGGACTGATGCTCTTACTGTCTCTTCCCTGCTTCTGGGATGTGGGCGGTGAGATGAGACAGAGCCATTGTTTTCTCTTCAACTATTTTGAGGTTTATGGCATCTTTCCTTATGTTACTGCTATTCATTATTTTTTGTTTTTAACTGCATTTTCTACTACTCATTAGCTTTTTGTTTTCTTGGGTTGTTGACTGGTCTTTTATTGAAATATTTTCCTTTGTGCTTCTTAACTAGCCGGCACTCCATGTTCCGTGGTCATCTGTGATGTGACAAGGTGGTGCCATCGGCACTGGGCTTGCAGACTGGCCAGTCCCTAGGAGTCTAGTGGTTCCAGAGAGTTCTCTGGCTAAAGATTGGTGCTGCAACTGTCTGGCAATGTTGACAATCTCATTGCAAGTGATATTTCCACTCTAATATTTTTGTTTCTTTCTGCTTCTTGGTGGTCCTTGAGAGCTTTGATAATCAGAGCAGAGGCAGATGGCACAGCCTCCGCCTGGGCCTGTCTGCTCTAATGGTCAGTTTCCCTGTGATCCTCAGAGCCTTCTAGTCCCTGGTTGCCTTGGTGATGTCATCAGCAACCTTTTCTGGAGACAGACCCAGGGGGCCAATCTGGGGGACCAGGGCAGACGTGGCACTGACTTCAGCACCAGTCTCTCAGGAATTCGACTTTGATCTCCTTGGGGTCGAACTTAGGTGCATGGTGGCGGTGGCCCCTGTCAGGTGAACCTGGATTTGGGACAACCAAGAAAGTTTACCTTGGTCTCTCCTGAGCTGAAAACAAAGAGCTAATTTTCTGTTGTCTTTTTAATAAACAGTTTCCTTTGGTGCATTTCATTAGGTTTGCTGAGAGAGGATTTTGTGATTCAGCTTCATGTCGCTGTCACCATCTTCGTCTGGGAGACCAGGATGTTTATCTTATTTAAACGATAGAGAAGCCACAGAGAAGCCACTGATTCTTTGAAATATTTCCTTCCTGGGTAAATATCCAGTTAATCAAAGTAGAAAGGTTTTTAAAATGTTTTAGTTTTCCTTATTTTTGAATTATTATTATTATTATTTATTGATTGGTTTATTTTTGAGACAGAGTCTCACTCTTTCGCTCAGGCTGGAGGGCAGTGGCACGATCTCGGCTCACTGCAAGCTCCACCTCCCGGGTTCACACCATTCTTCTGCCTCAGCCGCCTGAGTAGCTGGGACTACAGGCACCTGCCACCAGGCCCGGCTAAATTTTTTGTATTTTTTTTTTTTTTTTAGTAGAGACAGGGTTTCACCATGTTAGCCAGGATAGTATTATTCTTATTTCAAAATCACACTTTTAATTTGCAGATAATTGTAGGTTAATATGTTAGAAACACCACAGAGGCTGTGTGTGGCCTTTACCCAACTTCCCCATTCATCACATTTGGCAAATGGTGGCACAATCACATAACCTGGATGATGCCATCAATGCAGTCAAGACACAGGCCATTCCCATCAATCCCAGATCCTCCTGCCTCCATCCCCATTCTTAGTCCCTGGTGACTACTCACAGGTTCTTTGTGTTAATAATCTTGTCATTCCAAGAATGTTACATAAGTGAAACGATGCAGTGTATGCCTTTTGAGATTGTCTTTTTTTTCACACAGCGTAGTTTTCTGGAAATCATTCCAAATTGTGTATCTGTAGTGTGTGGTAGTGCATTTCCTTTCTTGCCGTATTTCACGGTGTGGATGCACCATGGTTTGTTTAACCTTTCCGGTTGGAGGACATCTGTGTGTTTTCCCCTTTTTGGCTATTACAAATAAAGCTGCTACAAACATTTGTGCTCAGGATTGTGTGTGAACATATGTCTTCTTTTCTCTGGGATAAATACCCTGGAGTATTATTGCTGGGCTGTATGACAGTTGCATAGTTTGCTTTTTAAGAATCTGCCAAAATGTTTTTCAGAGTGACTGTCCATTGTGCATTCCCACCAACAATACATGGGTGATGCTTCCCCCACATCCTTCCTGGTATTTGAAGTTATAATTATTTTTATTAGTCATTTTGATAGGCATGTCGTGGTATCTCATTGTGGTTTTAGTTTGCATTTCCCTAATGGCTAATGATTTTGAACATCTTTTCATGTACTCATTTGCCCTCTGTATATTCTTTTAGGTAACTAAGTCTGTTCATGTCTTTTGCCCATTATCTAGTTGGATTGTTTATTTTCTTTCGGTTAAGTTTGAGAGTTCTGTATATATTCTAGATACCAGCCCTGGGACATATGGTTTACAAATATTTTTTCTTATTTTGTGGCTTGTCTTTTGATCCTCTTAACAAGGTCTTTTGCAGAGCAAAAGTTTTACATTTTGATGAAGTCTTATTTATCAATTTTTTCCTTTTATGGATTAGGTTTTGATGTCAAGTCTAAGAACTTTACCTAGCTCTAGATCCTGAAGATTTTATCCTATGACTTTTTTCCCTAGAAGTGTTATCATTTTTATGTTTTACCTTTAAATCTGTGATCCATTTTGAGTTAACTTTTGTATAAGGTGTGAAATTTAGGTCATGGGGAAATGCTCCCAGGTTTTTCCTGGGGATATTTAATTTCTCCAGCACTATTAACTGAGAGAGTGATCTTTCCTCCATTTAACTGTTTTTGTACTTAAAAAAAATCTGTCAGGCATATTTGTGCAGGTTTGTTTCTGGGTTGTTTGTTCTATTCTGTTGACCCATGTGGCTGCCTCTGCCAATATTATAGTCTCAATGACGACAGGTGTATAGTAAGTTTTCAAATCAAGTGGACTGATTCTGTTTACCTCCTTCTTATTTCTCAAAATTGTTTTAGCTAGGCTAGCTTTGTCTCTCTGTATACATTTTTGAATAATCTTGTCTAAATTAAAAAAAATCTTGTTGGGAGTTTGACAGAAATTGCGTCAAATTTATGTATTGATTTGCTGAGAATTGACATCTTTATTGTGTGGGGCCTTCCAATCTATGAACATCGTATCTCTCCCCATTTTTATAGCTCTTCTCTGATTTCTTTCATCAGTGTTGTGTAGTGTTACACACACACACAACCTGTACATGTTTTTTAAGATTTATACCTAAGTAGTTTATGTTTTTTCAGCAATTGTAAATGGTATTGTATTTTAAAATTTAGTGACCATGTGTTTGTTATGAGCAAGAAGAAATATAATTGATTTCTGTATGTTTATCTTATATCTTGTGACCTTGTTGAACTCTCTTGTTAGTTCTTTTATAGATTTCTCGGAATTTTCTACATAGACAGTCATGTGATTTGCAAACAGGGTTGGTTTTATTTATTTGTTTTCTATCCGTATACTTTTCCTTTCCTTTTCTCATTGCACTGGCTAAACTTCCAGAGCTATGTTGAATAAAAGTAGTGAGAATGAATAGACTTAGTGTGTTTCCAATTTTAAGGAAAAGCATCAGTGTTCACCATTAAGTACAATGTTAATGAATGGTAGAATTTGACAGATATTCTTTATCTAGTTGAAGAAGTTTCCCTGTATTTTTATTTTTATGAGATTTTAAAAAAACCCAAGATGGACGTTACATTTTGCCAAAATTTTTTTTGCATCAACTGATATGATGACGTGGTTTGCTCTTTAGTCTGTTATATGGTGGATTACAATTATTAGTTTTTGAATATTAAACTAGCCTTGAATTTCTGGAATAAGCCACACACATGGTCATGGTGTATAATTTCTTCCATATATTAATCAATTTTATTTTCTAATGTTTGTTAAGGATTTTTACACCTGTATTCATGAGGGATATTGGTTTGTTGCACTTTTTTTGGTACTGTCTTTGACTGGTTTTGGTATCAGGGTAATACTAGCTTCATAAAATGAAGTGGGAAGTGCTGCTGCTTCTATTTTCTGGAAGAGATTTTATTAAATTGATGTTCATTCTTCCTTGAACCTTTGGCAGAATTCTCCAGTGAAACTATCTGGGCCTGGAAATTTCTTTCTCTGGGGGCCTTAAAAGCACAAACTCAATATCCTTAAGTGTTAAAGGGCTATTAAATTACCTATTTTAGATTGGGTGAATTGTGATAGATTGCATTTTTAAAGGAACTTTTCAAGTTTGTCTAAGTTGCCAAATTTAGTTTTATAGAGTCATTCAAAGTATTCTCTTATGATTCTTTTGATGGCTCTAGGATTTGTAGTGATTTATTGCAGACATTGATAATTTGTGTCTTCTGTCTTTCTTTTCAATCCTGCTAGAGGTTTGTCAATTTTGTTGTTTTTGTTGTTTTTGTTTCAAAGCAGCTTTTTATTTCACTGATTTTCTCTACTATTTTTCTGTTTTCAATTTCATTGACTTAAGCTTATTTTCCTTCATTTGCCTCCTGTAGGTTTTTTTTGTCCTTTTTTCTAGGTTCTTGAGATAGGAACTTAGTTTATTGATTTCAGAGTTTACTCTGTTTTAATGTTTGAATTTAGTGCTATAAATTTTCCTCTAAGCACTGCTTTAGCTGCATCCTACAGGTTTTGATATATTGTATTTTCATTTCAGTTTTCAATGTTTTTTCCTGATTTTTACAAGAATTCCTCTTTGACTCATTGATTATTTAGAGAAATATGTTGCTCAATTTCCTGTGATTGGAGAATACGCTCCTTATGATTTTTTTTTTTTTTTCAATTCATTGAAGTTTGCTTTATGACTCAGGAGATGGCCAATCTTGATGTATATTCCACGAGCACTTGAAGAAAGTATATTTTCTGCTATTGTTGAATGGAATGTTCTGTAAATGTCTATTAGATCTTGTTAGTAAATTGTGTTATTGAGTTCTTTATTCTTGTTGATTTCATATCTAGTTGTTCTACCCATTGTTGATAGAAGGTTGTTGAAGTCTCCAACTATAATTGTAAATTTTTCTATTTCTTCTTCCACTTAATCACTTTTTGCTTCTTGTATTTCACAGCTCAGTTGTTTAGGCCATACATATTTAGAATTGCTATAATTTTTTTGGTGGATTGACTCTTTATTATAATGTCCCTCTTCAATAATTTTCTTTGCTCTGAAGTCTAATATGAATAACTACTCCTGCTTTCCTTTAATGTTTGCATGCTAAACATTTTTATTTCCTTTTACTTTCAACCTTTATGTATTGCTATATTTGAAGATTGCATCTTGTAGAATGTAAATATTTGGGTCATGGTTTTTAATCCACTCTGCCAATTTATTTCTTTTATTTGAAGTATTTGGACCATTTACATCTAGTGTAATTATTGATATGTTAGGGCTTAGGTTTGCATGTTTTTTGTTTTTTCATTATTCTCTCTCATTTTTCTTGGTTTTCTTTTTCTTGACATCCTGTGGTTCACTTGAACATTTTTAGAATTCCATTTTGATTTATCTATAGTGATTATGAGTACATCTTTTTGTAACTTTTTTAGTAGCTGCTTTTGGTATTACATTATATACAGGTAACTTATCACAGTTAATTAGTGTTGTCATTTTACTGGTTTACGTGAAGTACAGAAACCTTTACTCTTTTTAATCTCCCTTTGTTCTACCCTGTTTATAATTGTTTCAAATATTTTCTTTATATACATTTAGAATGACATCAGAGAGCAGTATAATTTTTGCTTCAACTTTCAAACGTAATTTAGAAAACTCAAGGAAAAAAATCCTATTGTATTTACTTATTATTTTTTATTTTTATTTTTTTGTTTACTGTTTTTTTTTTCTTACTTCCTGATTTCTAAAACACCCCCTTTTATCATTTACTATTTGTTTAGAGGACTTCCTTTAGACATTTTTGAGTAGATCTGCTGATGACAAATTCTCTTAGTTTTCTTTCTTCTGAGAATGTATGAATTTTCCCTCATTCCTAAAGGACATTTTCACTGGATATAGGATTCTGAGTTGACGGTTCTGTTCTTTTAAAAAAATTGTGGTACTTCCTGCTGGTCTCTATGGTTTCAGATGAGAAATACACTGTTATTGCAACTGTTCCCCCAAAGGTAAAATATTTTTCTCTGGCTGTTTTCAGGGTTTTTTTCTTTGTCTTTAGTTGTCAGATGTATGATTATGATGTGTCTTGATGTGGATTTCTTTTGGCTTACTCTTTTTAGGGTTTGTTCAGCTTCTTGAATCTGTAGGTTTACATCTCTTGCAGAATTGGAGAGGTTTTCAGCTGTTATTTCTTTGATCACATTTTCTGCTCCATCCTTTCTCCTCTTTTCGTCACTCTAGTGACATGAATGTTAGATCTTTGTTACAGTCCTATAGAAGACCCCTACGTCTCTGTTAATTTTTTAAGCAGTCTGTTTTCTTTCTGTTGTTCAGATTGAGTAATTTTTCTCATTCTATCTTCCAGTTCACCAATTATTTCCTCTGTCCCCTCCACTATACTGTTGAAGTCATCCGCTAAGCTTTTTACTTTGGATGTATTATTTTCAGTTCTATTTCTCTGCTGAGACTTGCTATTTCTTTGTTGTGACTTTCTATTTTTTTCATTTGTTTCAGGTGTGTTTGTAATTTCTTGCTGAGGTATTTTCGTGATAGCTGCTTTAAGATCTTTCTGTTGTTTCTAATATCCCTGTCAGTGCTGGCAGGTGGTGATATTTATTTTTCCTTTCAGTTTGGAATCTTCCTGGTTCTTGGTATAATCAGAGGTTTTTGAATGAAATCTAGACCTTTTTGTGTTACACCACAAGGGTGCTTTTTCCAGAGTGGCTCTGGCAGGGGTGGGATGGGGGTGGAAGTCCAGGTTTCCTACATGGTCCTGTTGACAGAGGAAAGACAGTGCTGACTGTGAACGTTTAGGCTTCCTGCATGGTCCCTGCATCACAGCAGGGAGGTGTGTTTCGGCCTCTTCCGCCACACCACTCTGGTGGGGCTGGACAAGGCTTGTTGGCAGAGTCTCATGAGGGTGGACTCCGAGGCCCCTGACCTGACCTTCCCTGGCACGGTATGGGGGTGGGACCACGTTTCCTTTCTATGGTGCTGGCAAGAATGCAGTGGTCACTGTCTGGAAGTGTTCTGTCTCGCTGGGCGGCCCCTCCAGGGCCGAGGTGCAGAGAGCCAGCTTTTGTGGGGGCTGCTTCTGTCTGCACGGATTGTGGTTTCTGGGTGGTGCCTTCTGCACTTCCAAGTCTGAGATGTGTGAGGCAAAAAGAAAACCCAGGAACTCGCCACCCTGCTATCCTTTGGGTCCTGAGTTCCCTGGCTGGTCTTTCTTTCCTCCCTCGTTCAGCATCTCCTCAGGCTTGTTTTATAGGTAACATCTAGGGTTTTTGTTGTGCCTGAGGGAATAGGAAACAGTAAGTCCACCCTGTCTTTCTGGCTGAACTTGCATTCATGTCACTACTGCGGTTTTCTCTGCTTCCTTGTCATGAAGAACTTGTTCTTTTGGCTTATGCTTTTATAGCATGAGAGGCCTAATGTTGCAAAGTAGTTATACGATCAAGTATTTTTAAACAGTTATGTCCATCAACCTGAAGTTTGCTGACTGTCCTCTTGTTCTTGCTATAATAGTCTCTAAAATCTTTAAATGCTTGCTCTGTGCAAGCACTTCCTATGCACTTCATACATCTCATTTGATCATCACAGCTCTGAGAGATCAAACACCACCGGCTCCCTATGGGGAGAGAATGGAGGCTTGGAGACTCCAGACCCTGGTCCCAGGGACCACAGCTGGCCAGTGGAGGAGCTTTTCCAGGCTGCCTGGCTTCAAAGCTTGCAACGGTGACAGACGCCGTGTCCTCTTTGGGAAGAACGACTTGAGTGAGGGGTGGCTGGACTGCAGTATGGCAAGGCTATGGCCCCAGCCAGGACCTCACTCTGTCTGCAGAGGCTGCCTCCTGTGTGGTCCCAAGAGAGCAGGGCCTGGGTTATCCTGGTGGCCAGGACATTCCCTCTTCATTCCTGATTTGCTCTCTGAGAAACTGGCACAGCCAGAGAGTAGCCGCTCTTCCTGAGGTGCATCCCATGGGCACCTGGCACCATCTGCTTTAGCTGCACTTGGTGATTGCCCATCTCTCCTGCCAGCCAGGTGTGGCCAAGGGTGGCAATTGTCCCAGACTCACCCAGGACCCCTGTGGTCTCCACACTCTGCCCCACGTGCTGGTTCGCATTCTGTGATGACGTCACATCACAGCAGGTATGAGAATCTCAGAGACTGTGGTCTCCTCAGCTGCCAAGTCTGGAGCAGAGGCGCACCTGCGTTTTTGGCCTGACCCTGCGGCTCCAGCTCCTGCTGCATGGGATGATGTGCAAATCTGTGAACGGATGTGGTCTGCTAACCCCTGGGAACTGCGTCTTCTGGGGTGTCCTCGTTGGAGAGGTCGGAGAGAAAGGGATGGATTATAAGACCGCTGGGATTTTTGGTGAGAAGACTGAGCTCAGTGTTGCCAGAAAAGGCTCCCTTTAATGAATGCTCTTAGGTTTGGTGACCACCTGTGTCCTGCTCAGGTAAGCCAGGCAGAGCCTTGCTCATGAGTGGCCTTGTGTGACCTGCAGACACTTTTGTGAGTAGTGGGCTTGTGTGTTTTATACCAGAGGGGATGTGGGGACCAGGTGTGGGCCTAGCAGGGGAGCGCTTGCCTGCGGACCCTGCAGAAGTAGGTTCGTAACATTGTCGAGCAGGTGTTTTCTAGGCAAGAGGGACTTTTTAAAAAGGTCATGAGAGAGTGTTATTTTTTCTTTTTTGCCTACAATAAAATGGCAAGTTCATAATTTTTGAGGGATGAGGGTGGGAAGGAGGAGGAGAGAGAAATAGAATGTGAGGTGATTGGGGAAGAACAAGTGACAGATGCTCTTCCTTCACGCCAAGGGCATTCAGCAAAGGCCTGCATAGGCTGTTCCACCCGAGACTTCACCGAAATCTTACAGGGCTTGTGAAACATTCTACTCGGTGTCTGCAGACCTAAATCAGTGCTTTCCAAGTTAGATGGAAAGAAGATGGAGTAAAATGAAGCTTTTTGAATCTTAGTAGGCTCCAGATATGATTTCCTTTTTAAACCTTTGTTCTCAACCCTGGAACTTTGCCTTCAGGGCCATGCAGCCCGCCCAGCCATTGGTGTCACCCATGCCCAGCAGCATGGACAGTGCCTCTGGGCTGTGCCAGGCCATGCTGGACACTGGTCATGCTGGGACGGCGCTGGCTATCTGGCAGGAGCAGCAAGGAAGCTGCGTGGACCCTGTGCCTCAAGTGGCTGTGGGCCCTAAGAGGACGGACCCGGGGCTGCTTGGGACAGGTCCCTGGAGCAGGTGATGATGGAGTCTTGAAGACAGGAGGCTGGCCTGACGCAAGCCAGGCCTGAGCTCCTGGGTGCAGCTCTGTGGATGGACATTGTGGGAAGGTGACAGAAGACCCCCGAACTTACACGAAAAGTGGATTCCTCTCTGAGGCTTGAGGTTCTGCACCTGAATTGCTCTCACTTGGTGAGGCTGAGAAGAAGAAAGAGGCTCTTCGAGAATAGTAATTACCTAGCATTTCAACTATGGGTTTTCTTTGTCTATAGGATGGCTCTGTTGTGACTAATTGCAAAACACTTTTTTTTTTAACCTTGAGTTGCGATCTATGTTAAATTGTTTGGAATAAACAGGGGGCTTGTAGCTGGCTCCTGGGTTGGACCTGGAGTGGGGGACCCTGTGCCTGCAAGCAGGCTGGCCAGCTCGGCCGCCAAGCACCTGCCTACCCCAGCTTGGGTCTGGCATGCGCCCTGAAGGTGCACTGGGCTCCATTCCCAGAACAGACAGACGAAGAACCTCCTCTGCTCTCCTCCCCAGTCCAGCCCAGCCCAGTGTCCTTCCTACTCAAGCTGCAGCTGTCTCCTGTGCCCCTGATGTAACCAGGCTCTTAGCCACCTGCTTATTTGGGCCAGACCTATTCCCTAAGGTTGGAGTCCATCCTGTCCTGCTGGCTCAGCGAGGGGTCCTGCTCCCAGGGCACAGAACAGCCTGTGGGACTCTGCTGCCCTCCGGCTCCACCTTCCCAGGTCCGTCAGCTGGCCTGGCCCCTGGGACAGTGTGACCTGTCTGGCCTTTCCCCGCCATTGTGGAAGGAGGAGATCAATTCCAGCATCTGAAATGAAAGGGAAGTATTACTTGTGCAGCTACAGAGCTGTGTCTCCAAGGTGTGGTCTCTGAACACAGCGAAAAGTAGATATTGCCCAGCCTTTGAGGAGTGTGGAGTCCAGAACCAGCAAAGGCTCAGAAGCAAGGGGGCGTGATCCCTGCAGGGGGCTCTGGTAAGGGCAAGGGCCCACCCTTTGGAAGCTTCTGAAGTGTTGTCGCTGACCCACTGGGACAGGGTTTAAGTCACCTTTGTGTTTTACTTGTTCACAGCTTCTAAGGCCAAAGAACCGTCAGGCGTGTCCTTGCTTGAATTTGGAGGACAGGATTTTTATCCTCACCATGCACAGTGGGACCAGCCTCCCCGGGGCCTGTCCAGCAGCGAGGCTGGTGCCTCTGCCCCGCAGCACGGTGTCCTTGTCAACGTCCCTCCCAGGCTGGCTGCGAAGAGCAGAAGTTCACTGCGGGCGCCGGGCTTTCGGGGCGTCCCATATAGGATTCCTCCTGCCCCATTTTCTAGTTCCGGGGCCTTGCACGTGTTGCGTCTTCACTGCTAAAGCAGAGTGTCCATAACACCATGCGATGAGGTGACGACTGTGTGGCTGTTGGCGTAAATCAGGAGCCAGGACGCAGCATCCCAGACCTCACCGGGCAGTGCAGATGCCAAAGGCAGGGCTGTGGGCCTCTCCCAATGAGGAAGAAGGAGACACAACTCAGGGACAAGAGTCCCGGGACCCCAGCAGCCACGGACGGGTGGACAGGAGCCAGGCCAGGCGTGAGAGGCCAGAGCACACCCAGGCAGGACAGGAGAGGGCCTGGGCGTGGAGATGGGGCTGGCGGCCTTGTTGGAATCATATTCGGGGTCTGGTGTGCACTCAACTGTTTCTTATGCAGGAACAGTGGCACTATGCTGCCTTGTGGGGGTCACAGTTGCAAGTTCTCACCCAGGAAACACTCATGCCTCAGGTGGGACACGTGGCCATCAATGAGTGGGCTTCACGAGTAGAACTCATGGCCTCACACAAAGGCAGCAAAGCAATGGCCACTGCCCTTGAGTTCTGCGCCCTCCTCCGGAAGCCCCAGGAGCATCTGCTGGGGCAAAGGGGCGGGCCTACCCCTCATCGGGTGTCCCCTGGGCCTGTTGCTAGGAGCACAGTCCATGCCTCCCCTCCTGGTGGTCTCATCTCAGGCTGGGAGGAGGGGAGGCTCCTCCGTGGCAAGGCTGGCTGTCCCAGTTCTGTGACCCTAGGGTGAGATTCCCACTAACCTGATTGTGGGGTGCCTGCCACTCCTGCCAGGGCAGGTTCTGTTCCCACCACTGTGTCAGCACCTGGCCTGGACAATGTTGGACTTGAAGAAAAAGCAGACACTGAGAGGCTGGGGACCCAGCCAGGTGTCCTGATCCTGTCGTCGGGGCTGGACTGGGTGGGTGTGAGGCTGCCAGGTGGTGGAGTGGGGGTGTTCCCTCCCTGACTCTCCAGGGTGGGGAGTGCATGCTTACCCAAGTGGGCACAGGGGTCTGGAGCAGGTCTTGGCTGTCTGGGAGGAGTCAGAGAACCTGCAGCCCAGGGCCCCGCGTGTCATTTGTAATTAGGGCCTCCTGCCCCAATTGCCTCCAGGTGGGTGGACGCTGCTGCGGCCCCCGCAGGGCTTGTGGTATGTCCTGGGCTGGCTGGGCTCCCGGTGCAAGCTGGGTTTTGTTTTTTCTTAGCATTAACACAGAAGAGATTTTCCTGTAGGCTCAGTGGCCTAAGGGACAATGCCCTGGCCTTTCACATTCGGGTGTGGCTGGAGTTCAGCTCCAGGTCTCAGGCGAGTGCTGGGGCAGGCTGCAGTCTAGGCAGGCCCGGCCTTGCACGGCCCTCGCTCTGGCTGGCAAGGCCTCCTCCCCACAAGGTCTCTACCTCAGCCTCTGCACCAAACTCCCCTGGGCCCATGTGCTCAGCTCCCTGCGGCTGTTCTGCCACGTGGAGCTACACCTAGGGACCCTGTCACCCCCAGGGGGTATCAAGAGCTGGCCGCAGAGGGTGGAGCCGCTTGTGTGGACACAGGTGTGTGTGGGGGAGGGGGGAGGAGGCGGCATCTGCCCAGGAGTCCACAGGAGCTCACCATGTGGCCACAGGTGTAGCTCAAGAGTGACCTGCCCCCAGGGGTGTGGCCAGACAGCAGCTGAGGCCTCCCTCAGTCTTCCTCCCAGCCAGACCACAGTGGGCTTCCCCAAGCCCAAGGCCCCTGCAGTCCCGCAGCGAGATGTCGTCTTTCCTAGCGGTGCTGGGTCTGCATGCCTGCAAGGATTCCTGCATCTTTGTCAGAGATGGGGGTGGGGCAGCAGGGCTGCTCTCTCCCACCAGGCAGGGTGTACTGTGAGTGATCAGGCAGAGCGGCCACACAGAGGCCCCCAGCAGCGTGAGAGCCCCCATGGCTCACCCAGGACACCGTTTGGAGCCCAGCCTGGCCTGTGCCAGCCTCAAAGGAAGGGCAGATTCAGGAAAGCAGGAAGGACACGGGAGGGGCTGGATGAGCTGGTTGCTGGGCCGAGCCCACGTTGCCCTCTCCACTGCTGCGTCTGAGAAGGATTAACACGGCCTTGAGAACATCTCCAGCTCACGCTGGCCTCAGTCCCAGGGAAGCCGAGATGCCTGAAGAAAGGGAGCTGGTGGTTGGGTTCTCTGGGCTCCTGGCTCTGTACTTCACCTGAGTTCTCTTTGTCTTTCCAGAAGCTGATGGAACTGCCGCCATTTCCCAAAGTAAAGGAGGTGAGCTCTGGGGCGGGTGAGGTTTCATTGGTAACCGGCCTCTGTGGATTGCTGCCTGAGCCGGAACGGTAAGCAGAGCGGTAGGACATCTGACGGCGAGTGAAGATGCTGGTTCTGTGAAGGGAACAGTGGGCACCGTTTATCTCAGTGTCTGAGTCCTGCCTGCCAGTGACAATGGGATGTTTAACAAGATTCCTTAGATTTTATTGAAGCATCATGTGATCAGAATCTGCGTGAGGGGACGGGCATCCCTGGCCTAAGAATATTTTCTTGTTGCTGCAAATGAAAGAACAAAGAGAGGTGTTAGAAATGCAACATTTTCTAGAAAATGGTACCCAATTCTGCCAGCACTTACTGAGCGCTGGGCGGCCTCTGAGCATGGGTGATACTGCAGGGACCGAAGCCTGGGTGTGCACACGGACAGAGTTGTGTGTGTGGTGTCTGCACAGTGTGCTGTGGAGCACAGGAGGAGGATGAGGACTGGCAAAGGGTTCCTGGGGGAGACGCTCGGGGGAGCAGCTGGTGCCTCCGCTGAAGGGGATGACTCACTTCTCCCCTTGTTTGCCAGGAGTCGAGTAATAATAATAATATTTTCTAAACTTCTGAAAATTTGCAGACACATCATAAACATCCTTAGATACACAAGGGTTATTGGGAAAAACGTCATTAGTTATTTAATGCTTATTGGTTAATACATGAGGACAAAGACCTAAGGAAGACAGATGAGGCTGGGCTCGGTGGCTCATGCCTGTAATCCCAGCACTTTGGGAGGCCGAGATGGGTGGATCACGAAGTCAGCAGATCGAGACCATCTTGGTCAACATGGTGAAACCCAGTCTCTACCAAAAATACAAAAATTAGCTGGGTGTGGTGGCACGTGTCTGTAATCCCAGCTACCCGGGAGGCTGAGGCAGGAGAATTGCTTGAACCTGGGAGGTGGAGGTTGCAGTGAGTCAAGATTGCGCCACTGCACTCCAGCCTGGCGGCAGCGAGACTGTCTAAAAAAAAAGAAGGCAGATGACTCCCACTTCCAGCTGCAGTACGTTCTGGAAGTGAGAATACGGTTAAGTCTCATCCTCTTGCCACATGTGCCAGCTGTTGGTTCACCTCTGCCACAGACAGAGACAACGGTCACCAAGAATCACAAAAACTACCAGGGCCACAGGAAGCTGGTGGCAGGCCAATTCCGCAGTCCCAGAATCAGCAGCCCTTCCTGTGGCTCTGGCAGGCCGTTGCTGTGGCTGTGGCCTTGCTGTCTGCCTCTGGTTATGCTCCCCCAGTATCTACTGCAGACAAAACCCTGCCCCACCTCCCCATGCAAATAGGCCCAGGCACACAAAGCAGCCTGTTGCTTTGGCTTGGGAAGTGCTGACGGGAGTGTGGCTTCTGGGCTGTCACTCTGGTCTTGTCCTTGCCTTTCTTTCTAACCCTCTGGATAACCAAGTGGAAAATGGAAATGAGGGAGGCGTTCCTTGGCTGCTGCCAGGGGTATGTGTTTGTCTGTGTTTGACAGTGACATCCCTAGGGAAGAATTCTCATGTACTTATGAAAAGGGGGTCGCAGGAAGTGCTTCACTGTCTAAAATCCTTTCCAGTTGTTGCTAAGTGTTTACAAATAAAAGTGACCAGCAATAGGAAAAGGGCATGCTGTGGTTTTCCAAAAGAATGCCATAATTCTTCTTGCGTTGCTTATCCAAATTGTAATTCAGAAATCCAGCTAGAGCTGGGAGCATGGCACAAAATAACAATATTTTGAATTTTAATTATAACTTTTATCTAATAATTCAAACACATTAGTATTCTCAATTCCTTTTTGTCACATACACTGAGATAAATATAATCATCACCACCATCATCATCACTATTATCACCATCATCATCACCATCACATCACCACCACCATCATCATCATCACATCACCACCATCACCATCTTCCCCATCATCACCATCACCACATCACCACCATCACCATCATCACTGCCACCACCTCACCATCATCACCATTACCAAATCACCACCATCATCACCACCATCACCATCATCACTGCCACCACCACCACCATCACCATCACTGCCTCACCATCACCATTATCACCATCACCACCACCATCACCATCATCATCACTATCATCACCATCACCATTATCACCATCATCACATCACCACCACCATCACCATCATCACTGCCACCACCTCAACATCATCACCATCACCAAATCACCACCATCATCACCACCATCACCATCATCACTGCCACCACCATCACCAGCATCACTGCCGCCACCATCACCATCACCATCATCACCATCACTACCTCACCATCACCATTATCACCATCACCACATCACCACCACCATCACCATCACCATTATCACCACCATCACCACATCACCACCATCACCATCATCACTGCCACCATCACCATCACCATCTTCCCCATCATCACCATCACCACATCACCACCACCATCACCATCTCACCATCACTGCCACCACCTCACCATCACCATCATCACCATCACCAAATCACCACCATCATCACCACCATCACTGTCATCACTGCCACTACCACCATCACCATCATCACCATCATCACTGCCACCACCACCACCATCACCATCTTCCCCATCATCACCATCACATCACCACCATCACCATCATCACTGCCACCACCTCACCATCATCACCATCACCACATCACCACCATCATCATCACCATCACCATCACCACCATCACCATCATCACTGCCACCACCAGCACCATCACCATCATCACCATCACCACCTCACCATCACCATTATCACCATCATCATCACATCACCACCACCATCATCACTGCCACCACCACCACCACCGTCATCCCCATCATCACATCACCACCACCGTCACCACCATCACTGCCACCACCTCACCATCACCATCATCACCATCACCACCTCACCATTACCATCAGCACCATCACCATTATCACTATCACCAAATCACCATCACCATTATCACCATCACCATCACCACCTCACCATCACCATTATCACCATCATCATCACCATCACCACATCACCACCACCATCATCACTGCCACCACCACCATCACTCTCATCCCTGTCATCACCATCACCATTACGATCAGCACCGTCACCACCATCACCACCATCATCATCATCACCATCACCATATCACTGTCACCATCATCACCATAACCAGCATCGTCACCATCATTATCACCATCACCATCACCGTCATCAACCACCACAATTACCATTATCATCACTATCACCATCACCATCATCACTGACACCAACACCACCACCATCATCACCACCATTACCATCACCACCACTATCATCATCGTCATCACCATCATCACCATCACCATCACCACTACTAACATCATCATGATCACTATCACCACTGTTAAGTTAGGCTAAAGTTGCCTCTTCCCTTATTTGAAAAGTTTCTCCCTACATAGTGAAGTGTAACCTAACTGGATCTGTAAACAGACTGTAACTCTTGTGCCAATCACCAAGTTTTGGCCAATCAAAGATGGCCCACTGTTCAAATTGTGTTCAAATATGGCAAATGCCGAGCTGTAACCAATCTGGCAGTTTTGGTACCTCACCCCTGCATTCTGTGCCTCATTTTCCTTTTTATGTCCATAAACCTTTTTGGCCACGTGGCTATGCTGGAGTCTCTCTGAAGGTTCCGAGCTGCCCAGTTCATGAATTGTTCTTTGCTGAATTAAACTCTGTTCAATTAATTTGTCTAAGGTTTTCCTTTTACCACCACCACCATCAAAAGATCTCTGTGAAGATCCTGAGTGCACAATGCCCTTTGTCGTGAAAAACACAAAGAGAACTGCGGGGATGTGCCTGTTTGCTGTGACTGGGCACTAGAGGATGACGACAAGCCAACACATTTTTAGGACATGAAATAAAAAGATTAGAAAAAGTGGGGTAACTTCAGGGAAATACACTTTTGTGTTTGAAGAGGAAAGAGCACGAATCTTGAGTGCACAATGCGAAGCTCTCAAAGCATGCAGCCAAGCACCTGGGCGAGGAAGCCTGATGCCACCAGGAGCTGGTCCCTTCCCCAGAGTGTCACCATGTGACCCTGTCTCCCACCTGGAACAGCCTAATTTCTGATGTTGCAGATGACTTTTTTCTGATTTTGAACTTTCTGTAGATGGAATCGAACAATATGACCCATGTGCCTCTGGTCTCTTCCTCGCTGTTTCCTATGTGTGATTTACGCTTGTTGCCACCTGCAGGTGTGGATTCTCACTGTTCCCTGTGTGTGATTTTTGCGTGTACCTGCCTGCAGATGTCGGCATGGATTCTCGCTGTTTCCTCTGTGTGATTTGCACATGTTCCTGCCTGCAAGTGTGGATTCTCGCTGTTTCCTGTGTGCGATTTGTGTGTTTGAGTGCCTGCAGGTGTGGATTCTCGCTGTTTCCTCTGTGTGATTTGCGTGTGTTCCCACCTGCAGGTGTGGATTCTTGCTGTTTCCTGGGTGTGATTTCCACATGTTCCCACCTGCAGGTGTGGATTCTTGCTGTTTCCTGTGTGTGATTTGTGCGTGTTCCCACCTGCAGGTGTGGATTTTCACTGTTTCCTGGGTGTGATTTCCGCATGTTTCCTCCTGCAGGTGTAGGTGTGGATTCTTGTTTTCTGTATGTGATTTCTGCATGTTCCTGCCTGCAGGTGTAGGTGTGGATTCTCACTGTTTCTGTGTGTGATTTCCGTGTGTTCCTGTCTGCAGTTGTAGGCGTGGATTCTCGTTTCCTGTAATTTCCACGTTCCCACCTGCAGGTGTGGATTCTTGCTGTTTCCTGTGTGCGATTTGTGTGTGTTCCTGCCTGCAGGTGTAGGCGTGGATTCTTGCTGTTTCCTGTGTGTGATTTCCATGTGTTCCCACCTGCAGGTATGGATTATCTGGATTCTCGCTGTTTTCTGTGTGTGATTTCTGCATGTTCCCACCAGCAGGTGTGGATTCTTGCTGTTTCCTGGGTGTGATTTGTGCGTGTTTCCGTCTGCAGGTGTGGATTCTGTTTCATGGGTATGATTTCTGTATGTTCCCACTAGCAGGTATGGATTCTCCCTGTGGAGGATACAGAAGGCACCCCTCTACTATTGATGGGCATCCGTGTGGCTTCCATCCGGTTTTGGCTGTAGGGGCAGCACCCCCGGGAACATTCCTGTGAGCACGGTTTCTAGGTGTGGAGCTGCTGGACCGCAGGGTGTGCATCTACTAATGGTTCGGTTGTAGTGGAGACAAGAAAGGAGCTCCAAAGTGGCAGTGACCCACAGTCCCATGAGTGATGAGAGCTCCAGCTTGTCTAAGTCCTTGCCAGCAATGGGTGTGTGAGCAGCTTTTACAGAATATGACGGCAGCAGCCCGGACAGCATGGACAATCATGGAACAGGAAAAGGAATCCTTCGTACCCATCCTGGCAGAGCCATGAACATAATAAAGGACAAACTCCTTAAAGACAGAAACGTCATCTGGCCCTTTTTTGAGTTCCCAGACCCTCGCATGGTGCCTTTCAAGCTAGACCATCAACAAGTGCTTGTTGGTGTCTCAGTCAGGGGTCCATGGGAGTGTGGGGAGCAGTCCCTAATCGATTCATGTTACTGGATGGGGCCTTTGCTACAGGAGTTGTGGAGCTGGGCATAGAGATCTGGGAGGGAAGCTGGGGACAGACATGGTGCTTCCAGCCAGGATGAGAATCCAAGGTGTCCCCAGCTCTCAGGTGGAGCAGGAGCTCAAGGGAGGCCTGAGGGATGCTGTGCTCTGTGTGGCAGTGGCCTCCACAGTTTACAGCCAAAGCTCTGTTGGTGAGCTTGGGGCACCACTGGGAAGAGGAGCTGGATGCTGAGAGAGAGGGAAAGTGAGGCCCACGGGAACCTATGGGGTGCCTCTGCCCTGCCCTGCCGCAGGGTCTCGACCGCTGCCCCACGTCTGCCTGCAGAGTCCATGCAGATTTCCTCTTTCACCACCCTCCCAGCTGACCCAGTTGACCCAGGACGAGCCACCACGTCCACCCACTGCTGACCTGTGCCCCACACACCTCTTTGTGTGTGTTTGAAGAGGATAGCAAAACTGTGCTCCCACCTAACTTCCTGTCAATCAACCATAAACACGCTGCCTCTCCTGGTGCCAGTGCAGTGGCCCAGCTGTCCACGTTTAGTGGGCGTCAGTGTCCCTCCCAGCTGGGCACACTCCTCTCCAGAGCCTGCAACATTGGTACTGAGACATAAGCGTGATCACTTCGGAGGCCTCTTATGTTAGAGATTTAGATAAGTGGGGTGGGGACGAAGACCATCAGTAAACACCTCGCAAATGTATGCTTGTCAAAGTGCAGAGGAAGTGCCTACAGCTGTGCCATCCCTGCGTGGGCTGACTTTCTAACTTCTCCATGCTCTCCTCCAAGAGCCAGAGCAAACATGTGTTCAGTTAATTGTTCATGTCTTTCAACTTTTACACCATCTAGATTTCTGACATTCTGGAAAATCTCTCTGCTTGTTTTTAAAGCTCATTTACTCACAGTTCTGTTAAATTCATTCTAAAAGTCAAAGCATAATTTGAATTTTTAAGTTTCAACAATTATATCCTTAATTTCCTGTATTTCTGATTGGTTCTTGTTCATAACTTTCCATTCTTGAGTCACAGATACTACATGTTCCTTTTGGCTCTCTGTGGCTACTGCTTATACTTTAAAGGTTCTGTTTCGGTGGTGCTATTATCTCAGTTTTCTCAAGTGTGAATTCTTTGGTAATCTTATCTTCGTGGTGTTGATGCTTCAGGCATCTGATATTTGACTGTGGGGTTGTCTTTGAAGTAGTTATTCCTCTGTACACAGGAGTTTTCCCTGTACACAGTCTGCCTAGAAAAGTAATCTTTTGGGGCTTGAGTTCGGGATTATACCAGGGAGAGTGGGAGATGACTAGCCTCTGACCTCTGAACCTTGCTCTGTGGGCTGGCTCATGCCTCCCCAGCACATCTCTGGCGTGGCCTTCTCTCCCTGGCCCAATTGCTGCTCTGCCTGGTCCTGACCCCTCTGCCCGCTTCCCAGCCTGGGTAAGGGGATTGGTAGCAGTTGGAAAGCTGGCCCCTTCCACTGGGACCCGGGGAACCCCTGTGTGCTCTCCAGGATGCACCTGCCTGCATTCCTCCCTGGCGTGGAACTCCTGGAGGGGCTGTGTGCTCCCATGAGCCAGTCCAGGAGTGGGAGAATATTGGAACAGCAGCTACATGTTTAATGGAACCTGTCCAGGTTTCCCAAGAGCCACTGATTCTCGGAGAATTCCTGTTCCTTGTTTTTCCGGATGCCTTTCCGTATGTTTACTATTTCTTCCTATCATTTCAGAGTTTGATGTGCAGATGGGGAAAGACTTCAGCATATGCTCAGCTTGCAATCTTAAAATTGAATGCATTTCTATTCTTTCAAACTGTGATTAATAAGTTATATTCTATAAAGTGGAGCATGCCTTTTTAAATGGCTTTACTGTTGTACTAATTCTGTTTATTTTGGAGGTATTGGTTCTTACAGCCATCGGTAAAGACAACAATTATGTACTAACGTATATAAGTCCCCGGAAGGAGACAAATTTATATTATGTTAGCAAATTGACTGTGAAATCCTCTTTTTCTGGAAAGATGATCTTTTGGATTGTCTTTGGAAGGAAAACACAGATCTCCTAGAGAGAGGTTCCTCATCGCTGATATGTCTAAGGACTCCTGCCTGGATTTGCATTTCCTGACATTTTGCTGTAGTTGTGTGTCATGCATTTTAATCTAGTGACTCTAGCAGTTTGGTTGCTTAATGGATTTAGTAATAGGAGTTTTTAAAATAACACACAATCAGATGAAACACAATGCCAACATATCAACTGGTGCCAAGCACAAATATTTGTTTAGTGAATGAGCAAGACACACCTGGGAAGCACACGCTGCCTGATCCCAGGGCATTGTTCAGATGCCGCCTCTCACTCGGCTGCTAATCTAGGTTGGAAGATTGGTGTTCAGGGGAAGAAAGCCTCTGGTGCCTCGGTTCACTCATTAAACAGAGGGCACCGTGTGTCAGTTCCATGCCTGGCACTGTGCTGGGTGCTGGGATCACCTTTGCCCCACCCCGCCAGCTCGGTTTCAAGGAGAGCAGCTGATGCGGGGTGGGGTTGGCTGCTGGATGGGGCTGGGGAGTACAGCTGGGTGGCCCTGTCCTGGGTCAGGTGCTGTATGGGGCTACAAGACTCTCCAGAACCCATGCAGGGCCTGGCCGGCTTCTGGGCTGCTTGAAGGAGGCGTTAATATTACAAACCTACAAGGATGGGGTGCGGGCGTGCCTGCCTCAGGCAGTGTGGACCCCACAAGAGTGTACTGGCCTAAGCAAACCTGCATGGACCCGGCCAGGGAAGCCCCACGCCATCAGCTACTGAACACCAGCTCCAGCTCCAGCTTGCTGGGTTCCGGAGGGCATAGGATCCTAGCCGTGCCAGTCACCTTTACCAGGAAATGTGTCATTTTGCCTGTGGCAGCCTGAACGGATCCTAGACAAAGGCGCCCTGCCTTCTTGTTTGCAGACCTCCGCTATGTACAATCTGAATCTCCCTCCCCACACATGTACAGCGGCAAAACAAGAGACTCCATGACTTTAGAACTGGAAAGGACCCCACTGTGCAATCCTATTACACTCGGGAGAGAAGACACGAGACAGAAAACAGGCCCACAGAGGCCTGGGCTGCCCTGCCCGTGGCCAGCATGGCCCTGGCAGAGCCCAGCACCCTCCTGCCTACCCAGAATTCTTTCCCCTGCATCCAGTGAAAAGGCAGAGCCCCAGGAACCTGTCCCTGCTGAGTAAGGGTGGGAAGATTGCATTTACACACCTGCAAAGACATCGCCCGCCAGCGTCAGGACATGCCAGAAAGAAGTCCAGCCGTGTGTGTGATGTAGAGGGCTGTGTGGCTCAGGCCTGGATGCCCCAGTCGCCTCTGGTCAGACACTCACTCTTCTTCGAGCATGGACAGACCTGGGATGTGGTGTCGAACAAGTCGACAGTGAAAGCCATGGCTTTGCGAAGTACATTCCAACTTATTGATTAGGTGCTAGTAAGAAACAAACAGCAGCTTCTGGGCATGGGCCCGCTTCCTGGGTGCTGGGGTCATATTGGGCCCACCCAGCCAGCTCAGGGTCAGGGGTCCCATGTGAGGCGGGACGGCTTCCAGAGAGAGAACTCGAAGAAAGGAGCCAGCCTGCAGCACCAGGGAGGAGCAGATGGCGGCAGCCGCCGTGCAAAGGCCCAGGGCTAGAGCTCCGGCTGAGGCCTGAGCCCCAGGGGCTGCCTCAGTGAGTCCAGGAGCTGAGGGCATGGGTAGTGGGCCTGGGGATGCCGGTGGCTCTCAGCACCTTGAGGGCAGCTGCGGCTCTGGATTTTGTTCTAGGAGCAACGACAAACAACAGCACAGATCTCACCGGGAGAGTGGTGTGATCTAGGGCACGCCTGAAAAGTTGCTCTCATTTTCTGTCCCCAGGACTCCCTGGGGCTGCCTCCCCCTCCAGCCTCTCTCTGCGGAGGCACGGGAGCCATGAGGCCCAGGGGTGTGGTTGCTGAAGGAGACCTTCAAGACAACCACGTCGGTGGCCTAGAGAGGGTGGTAGCTGTGAGGCTCAGGGCTGAAACCGGGCGCCTGGGCTCTGTCCAAGAGGCAGGCAGGGAGGAGGGGCCCCTTTCCCCTGGACACCTCCTGACCAGCTTCCCCTCCCCCGTGACAGGCTCCCCCTCCCCCCTGACCTGCTCCCCCTCCCCCCCGACCGGCTCCCCCTCCCCCCCGACCGGGTCCCCCTCCCCTGTGGCCGGCTCCCCCTCCCCCCTGGCCAGCTGCCCCTCTGCCGCCTGAGGGGAGAAATCGCGCTCCTTGCTTTTCCTACCTCTCCCCGTCTTGCAGGGCGCGCTCAGATGTTTTCATCTTCAACGTGCTCCCCACGCAGCGTCGGGCGAGGCTCCTGCCCCTGGAAAGGTGAGACCCGAGCCCTGTCATGTGAATCGTGGCTGTCGGGTGGGCCACAGTCACCCTCTGAACTCTGGGGTCCCGGCCCTCTGGCCCCACTCCAGCTGTCGAGGGCGGGGGCGGAGGCTCCGCACGCGGAATAGGGGTGCATGGAAACCTGAACCCACGTTTGTGCCCCGTGGTGCACAGCCCCGTCTCGCTTCCTTCACCGCGAGCCCTGTGATTAAGCCCTTGTAGCGCCTTTGATCAGCCGTAATAGCTGTTTACAGCGGGCCGGGCCGGGCGGCTGTGCTGAGTGGGCGCCCCCACCCCGGAGCCAGCTGCCCCGCTGCGTGGCCGGGAACAGGGAGACATGGTTTTATTGGAACCGACGCGTTTCCCTCATTTCTCCATGTTTCCTGCCCCCGCGCCCTCCTTCCTGGCTCACTCCCCTTCTTCACCCCACACCCTTGGGAGGCGCAGGGTGAAAGGAGGCCTCGGGCAGCGGTGTCCGGACATTCTGGGCAGCAACAGCCGCCTCCAGCGCCCCCCAGAAACATGTTGGGGACGCACCAGGGTCGACCCCCGCCGGGGTCTACACACAGAACCTGGGGGGGCAGCCCCACCTGGAAGCCATGGCCTCCCTGCCCTCTGCGGGTCCCCCCGGTTCTCAGGGTCTCAGTCTGGCCGCTGTGCGCCGCCCCCACCCCTCCCGTCCTCCCCAGGCGCCCCAGCCCTTCCAGGCCCCCTGAGTCCGGGACAGGGCTGCGCTGGGGAGGAGCCCAGCGGATGGGGCAGATCTCGGGCCCACGCCGGGCAGCGGTTTTCTTTGAGGCTGGAAAGTTGCCCCGTCGTCCTGCTGAGTCCTGTCCAGGGGGTTCCTTTCGACCTTGAGAACCGAGGGTCAGCTGCCGAGACTCACGAATGAGGCCAGTCGCGGCGGGAGCAGGGCCCCGTCCATTTTCCTGCCTTCTCGTTTTAAATTTGATTTGAGAAAAAGGTAGTTAGGGGCCGTTTGTGTAGTAGGATGGCATCGCCTATGGGAACTCCCGAGAAGGGCCTCCCGCCCCTTCCAACCACAGCCCCGTGGTGCTGCTTCAGGGCTCATGGGGGCTGCGCTCTCCCTCCAGGGGCCGAGCGGGAATCGGGTTCTGTAGCCGCAGAGCGAGGGAGTGGGAAGAGTCCCCAGAAGTTCTCCTTGGGAGGCCTCTGGCCCTGAGAGGACAGGACGCTGTTTCCGCAGGGCAGTGGGGGGCGGCAGGGGGGGCCTGGGCGCAGACCCCGACTGCAGGGAGAGCTCTGGACCTCAGGGGGGCACCAGGAGGAGCCACATTCCTGCCAAATGGGGACCCTCGGGGTCAGCCCCATAATCTCTTCCCCTGCCTGCGTGGCTCTGTGGACCTCCAGGACAGCACACATGTCCCTTGAGTGCACGACAGGGCCCCTCCCTGAGCCCTTTTCCACGGAGCCCAGGCCCCGAGGACAGCCGCTGCCCCTGCCTGACATCTAGACCCAGCCTCACTTCTTTCACAGTGAGCTCTGCTGGCACTGGGAACCTGCGTTCCAGTTTTCCTCCCCAGCTGTGGGATGCTGTTGGCTCCTTGGTGCCAGCCACTGGGGTGAGCAGGTGGGTGAGGGGCTCCGTGAAGCTCTGGAGTCTGGTGTCCCACCCAGGACTTGGGGGTGTTGGCCTCCCTGCCTGGCCAGGTCCTGCCTAAGGGGTCGGTCCACTCTTCCCCAGGCCTGGATGCTGCTGGGCCCACAGCTGCCCCAGGACCCCTCGACCCAGGTGTCCTCCCTCAGTGCTCAGCTCTGGGGATCACTGTGTCCCCCACCCTGTCAGGCTGCTCAGCGGGCACTCTGTAACCTCAGATGGTAACTCATGAATCCAGCCACTAAGAAACCACAACACAGTGATTCCTTGAGGGAGGCTGGAGGGCTGCCGCTGGGTGGCTGGGCCCAGCCGTGGACTCAGGTCTGTGATGGGCTAAGCTGTGCCCCCTACATCCGCAGGTGGGTGCCCTGACCCTAGACTCAGAGCATGACTTCTTTGGAGACAGGATCATTGCAGGTGTGTGTGACAATGAGGCCATGGGGTGGTCCTTATGAAAGGGGCGTGGACACAGGCTGGCCCAGAGGGATGGTGGCACAGAGGCAGGAGAAAACGCCCGCTGAAGCCCAGGAGAAGGCCTGGGACAGGCCCTTCCCCGTGCCTTCAGAGGGAGCCCAGCCCTGCCGGATGCCTGGTCTCAGGTCGGCCTCCGGGACTGTGGGAACCTTCCTGCTGTGTGGGGGCCCAGTGCCAGCACTTGCTAAGGGTCCTCAGCCCTGGGGAAGCAGCGCCGTCCCGTGAGCCGAGTGGACCTCTCTCTGCTTCTATGGCTTCTCTCTATTTAGTTATGTTTCAAAGGCTCATCAAATCCCTGGGCATAAAACATTTTACTAATCTGCATGAATAACGTTCCAAGGTGTCTCATACTCGTGGGAATCTTGGACGGCGCTGCCCCTTGCAGGTGGCTGGGACTGTCTGCGTACAGCCTCTACCTGGTTTTCAGCTTGGCTCTGCCTTCACCCCACATGGGGTTTGGTCTGGCCCTGGGGGGAAGGGTTCTTGGCTCGTGTGGTGGGCTGGGCTGCCCCTGGCCCAGGACAGCTCTGGGGAATAAGGAGGCCACCACAGGCCGGCAGGTCTGAGAGCTCTGCCCCATCTGAGCAGCTAAGCAGCTGACACTCCCATGGTCAGTCAGGGCTCAGCATTTTCTCTTCTGGTTGAAATAGAAACTGGGAAGTTCTAGAGAGAGGGGAGGCCAAGATCGAGGGGCAGGCGGAGGTGGAAGTTCTCCTGCCAAGCTTCCTAAACAGCAGAAGCAGCAGAAGAAGCTAGGGTTAGTGTTGGCTTCTCTCTCTCTCTCTCTCTGTCTCTCTGTCTCTGTCTGTCTCTGTCTCTCTGTCTCTGTCTCTCTGTCTGTCTCTGTCTCTTTCTGTCTCTGTCTGTCTCTCTCTGTCTCCCTGTCTCTCTCTCATTTATTTCTAGAACATTTACAAATTGATTTTCCTGGTCTAAACCGTGAGGGGCTGGCATGATAAAATGAAGCTGTTTGCTGTTCCATGTTGATCTGCCTGAGATGATGCTTTCCTGAATGGCACCTGAGCCTGCTGGGACCCACCTCACAGCTGAGTCCCGGTCGGGGCCCTGCCCCTTCCTCCTCTCCCTCGGCCCTGGTTCCACAGAGACCCATTTCTCCAGGGCTTCCCGGAATCTACTACGGTGATGGGAGATTGCGTTTCAGCAGCAATCCATGTATGAACAGTAAAACCATCTCCTTAAATATTCATGGTTACCATGACCTCATCTGGCTGCCTCGGGCCAGGGCTCTGTGCAAGTCAGGGAAGGGGGCTCAGGCCCTGAGACCCCAGCCTGGTCCCCAACAATACAGCTCCCCTCTGTCCTCTCTTCTCCGAGTCAACCCCTCCTGAGAGCGCTGATGTCTCACCTCTGGGGTGGCAGAGGTGGGGGCTGCTTTCCAAAGAAAGAAATGCTCTGGGGCCACGTGGGAATAAATATTTCAAGGGAGAGCAGACCTAGCCAGTAAAACATTAAGCAGCTTTACATCATCAGCGAGAGAAAGGCTTGCTTCACGTTATGAGTCAGCTGGTGTCCTTAGGACAGAGACAGGCAGACTGAGGTTTTAGGGTAAATTATTTAGGGTGTTGAAGGCTGGTCTAGGGATGTTAAGCTGAAATGAGACTGGCCCTGGAAGACGACAGAGGGGACTGGGGTAAGAAGCACCGCCTTATGGAAGGCGTGGCGTGCAGACACGGGCCACACAGAACCCTTTCCCTGTGCACCTGTGCAGTGCCTGCCTCGTGGGAGGCACCACAGATGTTGTGGTATAAAGGGGCAGTGAGTCAGTGAGGCCATTTCAGCCATTTTTCTGTTGCCGCCTCTGGATTTATGAAAGTACTTGCTAATCAACCATCACCTTCACTCAGTGTGCTGCAAATACACGTTTATAGGCCCCCTGCTTCCCCCAAGCCAGCGACGGTGGAGTCAGGGGCAGGGACAGGTGGGCATAACCAGGCAGCTGCTCGGCCGTGTCATTCCAGTGGTGGCTGGAGCTGATTCGGAAGCACTGAAATGTGGGCCCGCACGGCTTCCCTGGAAAGAAAACAAGTCCTTGCCTAGAAATTCAGTGGGTGACCTAAGATGATTGAGCGCTGTGTCCATGTAACTTTTTCAGTAAGGTGAGGGGCCAGTTGGTTGATAAACTCCCTGGTGCTGTAACTAGGATGCTACGCTCAGGAACTGGCTTCCTAAAGTGCGTTGAGGGCAGTGCTGACGCAGCCCGTGTACATGCTAAATACACGTGACATTGTTTGTGAAGAGAAAGGCCTGCATGACACAAGGGACCCTGACACTGAGCATCCATGTGGCCCTTTCTGGTACCCAGAGCTGCAGGTACCCTGTGCAGCATCTTGCAGCACTAAACAGACAGTGACAACCCTAAACAGACAGTAACAACCTTGAACAGACAGCAACAACCCTAAACAGACAGCAACAACCCTGAACAGACAATAACAAACCTGAACTGACAGTAACAAACCTGAACAGGCAGTGACAACCGTGAACAGGAAGTGACTACCCTGAACAGGCAGTGACAACCCTGAACAGGCAGTGACAACCCTGAACAGGCAGTGGCCACCCTGAACAGGCAGTGGCAACCCCGAACAGACAGTGACAACCCTGAACAGGCAGTGACAACACTGAACGGACAGTGACAACCCTGAACAGTGATAACCCTGAATAGACAGTGACAACCCTGAGCAGTGACAACCCTGAACAGGCAGTGACAACCCTGAACAGGCAGTGACAACCCTGAACAGTGACAACCCTAAACAGACAGTGACAACCCTGAATGGACAGTAACAACCCTGAACGGGCAGTAACAACCCTGAACGGACAGTAACAACCCTGAACAGGCTGTGACAACCCCAAACAGTGACAACCCCAAACAGACAGTGACAACCCCAAACAGACAGTGACAACCCCGAACAGACAGTGACAACCCCGAACAGGCAATAACAACCCTGAACAGACAGTAACAACCCTGAACAGGAAGTGACGACCTTGAACAGGAAGTGACAACCCTGAACAGACAGTGACAACCCTGAGCAGGCAGTGACAACCCTGAACAGGCAGTGACAACCCTGAACAGTGACAACCCTGAACAGGCAGTGACAACCCCGAACAGTGACAACCCTGAACAGGCAGTAACAACCCTGAACAGGCAGTGGCAACCCTGAACAGGCAGTGGCAACCCTGAACAGTGACAACCCTGAACAGGCAGTGACAACCCTGAACAGGCAGTGACAACCCTGAACAGTGACAACCCTGAACAGACAGTGACAACCCTGAACAGTGACAACCCTGAACAGGCAGTGACAACCGTGAACAGACAGTGACAACCCTGAACAGGCAGTGACAAGCCTGAACAGGCAGTGGCAACCCTGAACAGACACTGACAACCCTGAACAGGCAGTAACAACCCCAGCTAAACCAACAGAACTGGCCTGGCAGCCACTCCTGTTCCAGTGCAGCACTCTGCCATGCAGAGGGGTCAGAGAAGCCGTCGTAGGTCACAACAAAGGGTGGGCCATGGGGACTGGCCAGGGCATGAAGTCCAAGTGGCACCAGCCGTGGCACCAGCCAGACCAGGCCCCCTCCTCTCCAAAGGACAGAGCTGGGGCTGGCCCTGGAGATGCTGGGGTCAGAGACAGCCGGGGCTGTGCTCCCTCCTGGGTCTCTGTGTCGAAAGCAGCCAGCGCCCAAGCCTGTCCACATCGGCACCCAGAGGACGTCGGCTCTGAACAAGCAGTGTCCACAAAGCTGCCTGGCATTCCCGAACCCTCCACAGCAGCCACGACCGGGCTGGCCCCGCATGCGGAGTCTCTTCCCTGGGGGGCAGCTGCCCCAGCGCTGCTGTGAGGGAATGGATGGAGACCTCATGCTTGGACCAGGCCCTGCACAAGCTGCATTTCCCAGCAGACGGCATGGAGCTGCTGGCGAGAGTGGACGCTGGGCAGGAACACAGTGGCCCTTTCTGTCCCCTGGGGCGTTGTCCAGGAGGCTGCAGGGTGCTTCCTCCCCCTTGCCCATTGAAGATATCAGCATTTCCCCACCCACTGACCTCGGGGCACCTCAGCAAGGAGCCCGCACTGGCGCCTCCATCTGAACGATGTCCTGGCTTCCTGCGAAACTCTTCATGTGAACACGGCATGTTTCCCAAAGGGAGCATGGTGGATCCCTCGTTTTGCTCAGCGCTCCCTGCCAGAGTGTCCCCAGGCTGAGTGTTTGGGAAACGCTGGTCACCCCATCCCTGGGAGCCGCATACTCAGGAGACCTGAGGGAGAAAAGTGCCCAGGCAGAGTCCCTTCCCCGTCCCCCACCACCGTTTTTTTTTTTTCTTTTTTTTTTTGAGAAGTAGTAACTAAAATTTGTGGAGCACTAGGAATTGTGACAACCACAGTCCTGAGTGCTTCATGTGGGTGAAGAGATGTATTTTAACTTTCTGGATCTTTCACTGTTAGATTGTGGGACTAAGAGCTCTCTTGCACCTCTGCTGAGGCATCTGTCCTGGGGGTGGGCTTTGGTCCTGAGAGAAGCTGGAAGGGGACAACAGCCTCGACCTGGGCACAGTGGGAGCTTCCAGAGCAACTGTCAGCTTGGGGGTCTTTTCTAAGTTCCCTTATTCTGTCCCTCAGCTTATCAGTGACTGAGCCGGCCGTGTTTAGAAGGATGGGGTGATGTCACTGACACTGAGGGAGGCATGAAACCACAGACCTGCCTGTGAGACCGGGACCAGCAGGGTCGGCGCGTGCCCAGGTTCCAGTTCTTCCCCAGGAGCCTGAAACCCCCAGCAAGCTCCAGTGTGGGCTCTGAGGAACTCGGTGAAAGAGGGCTTCTCTGCAGGTGGCCAGCGGATGGGACAATCAGGGCAGACTCAGGGGTCTCTGAAGTCTTCGAAAGTCCGAAGGGCAGACCAGCCTGGGAGATGGAGGACACACTGGAGTGGCAGGTGCCTTGGGCTGCTAGCTGAACACCGAGGAGGGACTTCCCACACACGGGTCCGCCTGGTCTCCTACCCCTTTGCCCACACGCTCCGTGGATGCAGGAGCCGCAGTTCTCCTTGGCAGAAGGTTGAGTGGCACCTGCCTCGCTCCAAGCAGGCACCTCTGGTGAATGCTGCGCCAGGCGCTTCCGGGAGCAGCCCCTCCCCAGGTGCCGGGGTCACCTGGCTCTGCCCGGCTGTGTGTGGAGCCCTGCGGAGCAGCGAGCACCCGGATGATGCGGTTTTCCCTCACTGGATTGGAGAGGAGTGAATTTAACCCCCTCGTGGCTGCCATCGTTTCCACTGTCGGGGAAGAGAAGCCGTGCCCTGGTGGTTTTAGATGTCATCTGTGGAGTACATCAGGCTGGCAGGCTGGCATCCACGTCCTGGACACCCCCTCATTTGGTTTCAGAATTTCTCTTACAGACAACATCATATTGTGACCCCAAAGCATTGGATAGAAATATCAAAATTTTAAGGCACCTTGAGAATTAAGATAAAATATCTGTAAATATTACGTCAAATTTCCCCAAACTTTTCTCCCATCTGCGTTAACTCAGCCTCCTCTAATCTTGTCTCTACTCACATAATGTGCTTAACACCAGCCCCCTCCCGTCCCATCCACATTCCCCGCGCTCCCGGGCAGTGCACGGCGCTGTCGCCTGACCTGATGTCACTTTCTTTTGAAACACGTTTCTCCCTCTCTTCCTGCCCGCTGGTTGTTTCATGGATAAAACAGTTCAGCCTGCAGCGGTAGCTGGGATGCCCACGGTCCCCAGGCCCTGCCTGGGTGGAAGACCCACAGGGTCAGAGCTGGGCCGTGCGGAGCCCACCTGGGTCATCCTCCGCTTCGCAGAGAGGGGCCTGGCTCCACACACGCGGTGCGCCCCGCACCTCCCATGACCAGCCGCGGCCTCCCCAGCCCTGGGCTTGGTGCTCCGGCCCACGCAGCCTCTCCGTGAACTTTATTTTTAGAGCCCCAGGAATGCCGCACTTGGAACTTCTGAGTCTCCCTGTCCAGGATTAGGAGGCGAGGAGGTGAGGGAACAGGCTGTTTGTGTGGTTGGGATGTTTCTAAGGGGAAGCCGGCGTCTGCCGCCATGGCCCTGAGCCGCCCGCATGACCGCACTGGTGGCCTCAGGGGCTGCGAAGCGCAGGTGACGAGAGAGTGCGTGGGGGGTGATTGTGGGGGACCAGACGGGCTGCGCGGCCATGCGGAGGGGGCGCTCGTCTGTGTGAGGGACGGACGGGCCGCGCGGCCCTGTGGGGAGAGAGCGCTGGGCTGGGTGATCTGTGGGAGGAATGAACAGGCTGCGCGGCCATGCGGAGGGGGCGCTCGTCTGTGTGAGGAATGGACGGGCTGAGCTGCCCTGTGGGGAGAGAGCGCTGGGCTGGGTGATGTGTGTGAGGAATGGACGGGCTGCGGGGCCCTGTGGGGAGAGAGCGCTGGGCTGGGTGATGTGTGTGAGGAATGGACGGGCTGCGGGGCCCTGTGGGGAGAGAGCGCTGGGCTGGGTGATGTGTGTGAGGAATGGACGGGCTGAGCTGCCCTGTGGGGAGAGAGCGCTGGGCTGGGTGATGTGTGTGAGGAATGGACGGGCTGAGCTGCCCTGTGGGGAGAGAGCGCTGGGCTGGGTGATGTGTGTGAGGAATGGACGGGCTGAGCTGCCCTGTGGGGAGAGAGCGCTGGGCTGGGTGATGTGTGTGAGGAATGGACGGGCTGCGGGGCCCTGTGGGGAGAGAGCGCTGGGCTGGGTGATCTGTGGGAGGAATGAACAGGCTGCGCGGCCATGCGGAGGGGGCGCTCGTCTGTGTGAGGAATGGACGGGCTGAGCTGCCCTGTGGGGAGAGAGCGCTGGGCTGGGTGATGTGTGTGAGGAATGGACGGGCTGCGGGGCCCTGTGGGGAGAGAGCGCTGGGCTGGGTGATGTGTGTGAGGAATGGACGGGCTGCGGGGCCCTGTGGGGAGAGAGCGCTGGGCTGGGTGATGTGTGTGAGGAATGGACGGGCTGAGCTGCCCTGTGGGGAGAGAGCGCTGGGCTGGGTGATCTGTGTGAGGAATGGACGGGCTGCGGGGCCCTGTGGGGAGAGAGCGCTGGGCTGGGTGATGTGTGTGAGGAATGGACGGGCTGCGGGGCCCTGTGGGGAGAGAGCGCTGGGCTGGGTGATGTGTGTGAGGAATGGACGGGCTGAGCTGCCCTGTGGGGAGAGAGCGCTGGGCTGGGTGATGTGTGTGAGGAATGGACGGGCTGAGCTGCCCTGTGGGGAGAGAGCGCTGGGCTGGGTGATGTGTGTGAGGAATGGACGGGCCGCGCGGCCCTGTGGGGAGAGAGCGCTGGGCTGGGTGATCTGTGTGAGGAATGGACGGGCTGCCTGGCCCTGTGGGGAGAGAGCGCTGGGCTGGGTGATGTGTGTGAGGAATGGACGGGCTGAGCTGCCCTGTGGGGAGAGAGCGCTGGGCTGGGTGATCTGTGTGAGGGACAGACGGGCTGGGCGGCCACGCTGGGAGAGCAGAGGCAGGTGATCTGTGTGAGGGATTGGATGGGCTGCATGACCCCACACCGAAACACAAGCCGTCCCCAGAGAGAGGCAGGCCTGCGGGTAGGGCGGCGACCACGGCTGGGGCGGGCACAGGGTGGCTGGGACTGGGAGGAGGACACTCTCATGGGGTGAAGCAGCGGGTCTGGCTGAGCACACAGCAGTCCTGACTCTCAACTCCAGCTTCCAGGCAGGAGCAGGCGGTGGCCAGCGGATTTCCTGTGAAGTCCCAGGAGTCTGTAGCTGGAAGTGGGCGTAGGGAGCACTGGCTGCGAGCCTAACCAGGTGGCCATGCGGGTCCCTTCTGCCGGGTCCCTTCTGCTGGCTCTGGCTGGACCTCACACTAGGTCACTGCGGCGATGGTCCCGGAAAAGGGCACCCTGGGAAGTCACTCCTGGAAGCTCGTTGGTTTTGACCTCTCATTTACAGACCCTCCTTTACGATTTATCAAAGTCTGAACTTCTCCTTGGAGTGGGAACTGATTTCCTGTTGCCACTGTAATAAACTGTCACACACTTGGTGGCCTAAAGCAACACAAATTTATTATCCTACAGCTCTGTGGCTGGAAGTCTGAGAGGCATCCCACTGGGCTAAAAATCAAGCTGTCCCAGGGCTGGTTCCTTCTGGAGTCTCCAGGCAGAATCCTCCCCCAGCCCCAGGCCTCTTCCAGCCTCCTGAGGCGGCTGCGTTCCGTGGTGTGAGGCTGCCTCCTCCACCTGCAGAGCCGGCCATGGGGCTCAGCCCTTCTCACGCACGTCCCCCTGAATCCTGCCTATTTGCTCTCCCACTTTCAAGGACCCAGTGGCACCTCAGGCCCGGCACAATCTCCCCAGCTCAGGCACGGCCTTCATTTCATCTGGAGCCTGAATTCTGTTTTCCATGTAGCATGACACATTCCCCAATGCTGGAGTCTAGGATGGACCATCATTGGGGCACCGCTCCGCCCACCACAGTGTGGGATGATGGTCAGAGAAGCCACGGAGATGAAGCACACGTGATTGGCACAGCCGGCCATGAAGCCAAGGGCACCATGAGCATACGTGAGCTGTGAGTACCCTGCACGCCTGGCCGATCTGGGGTCGCGTGGTGGGGGGAGCACATCTCTGGGAGGGGACCCTTGGTGAGCTCTGTGCTGAGTGTGGCCCTATCTCAGGGAAACAGGTACTTTAGCATGCATGTGTGTGTGCTGTGTGTGTACACACATATGTCCACGTGCATATGCCTGCACATGTGTACGTGTGTGCATGCACGCTTCAGGAGTCAGAGGCCACCCCCATAGCACTGGTACATGTGTCTGTGTGTGTGTCGGTGCATGTGTATATGTGTGTATGTACGTGTGTGTCTGTGTGTGTGTGTGTCTGTACGTGTGTGTGTGCATGCACACGCTTCAGGAGTCAGAGCCACCCCCACAGTGCTGGTATGTGTGTCTGTATGTGTGTGTCAGTGCGTGTGTGTGTGTGTACGTGTGTGTGTCTGTACGTGTGTGTATGTGTCTGTGTGTGTGTATACGCACTTCAGGAGTCAGAGCTGCCCCCACAGCACTGGTATGCATGTGTGTCTGTGTCTGTGTACATGTGTGTCTATGTGTGTGTGTACGTGTGTGTCTGTGTGTGTGTGTGCATGCACATGCTTCAGGAGTCAGAGCCGCCCCCACAGCACTGGTATATATGCATGTGTCTATGTGTGTGTGTGTGTCTGTGTGTGTGTCTCTGTGTGTACATGTCTCTGTGTGTGTGTGTATCTGTGTGTGTACATGTGTGTACGTGTGTCTGTGTATGTGTGTACGTGTGTGTCTCTGTGTGTATGTGTGTCTGTGTGTGTACACGTGTGTACGTGTGTGTACGTATGTACGTGTGTGTACATGTGTGTACGTGTGTGTCTGTGTGTGTTTGTGTGTGTATATGTGTGTACATGTGTGTCTGTGTGTACGTGTGTCTGTGTGTGTACGTGTGTGTACGTGTGTGTGTGTGTACGTGTGTGTACATATGTGTGTCTGTGTGTTACATGTGTGCACATGCTTCAGGAGTCAGAGTCGCCCCACAGCTCTGTCCCTTGCTTTTCTGCCTCATACCCACAGGCTCTGATGAGGTGACTGCAGGCTCCTTTCTCTGTAAATCAGATCTTCCTCAACACTGGCTCTTCCCCACTCCTTTCTTCACCCACCTACAGTAGCTTCAAACCCTAGGAATGTGGTTATAAAAATGAAAAGATGTAAAATGAGACGCCATCTAATGCCACCCTTTTGGCGGAGAGCAGATTTAGGCTTAAGACAGCTGGTGCCTGAGCGTTTGGGAGCTCACGTTCCGAGGCTCAGGAACGCCTCGCAAGTGGATATCCAGGCAGCAGCATCAATCGGTGGGCTTAAAAGCAACATGAAGACATTTTTGTGTTGCCAGGAGAGGCACATTTTATGACTTACTGTGCTAGAACTCTGTATATACAAAATATTGATGGAATGGAGTTAGGATTTTTAGGGTCAAAAAATACACACCAAGATAAGAATTGTAAAAATATAATGAATGGTTGGGCCAGAATTAGTACAAGCAGAAGTGACTGAAAGGAAATTTGGTGACAGGAGAGTCCCTTGTTGTGGTTACTTTGGGGAGACTGTGAATCCTGCAGGGAGAGTGTGGCCTGGCTCCGCCCGGTGTTGGCCTCTGACCGGCTGTGCGGCCCCAGGAGGCCCCCAGCTCTCAGGCCTCCGTGTCTTCATCTGAGGAGAGTGGGAAAAAATCCTTCCGAGGAAGGAGGGCTGCCGTGGGGATGATCTTGAATTGCTGATGTACCTGGAACACCTGATGTCTGCTCCATGAGTTCTCCGCGCTCTGGAGCTGCTGCCCGTTGTTGGGTGCCTGTGGTTGCTGAGTGCTGAGCTTGACCTGGGCAGGAATCTGGGATCACTTCAGAGCTGCGTAAAGCCCAGTGTCCAGGGCCGCATCCCAGACTAAGCTGGGGCCTTCGGGAGCAGAACGGGCTGCCAGGAGGGGCCCAGCACGTGGCCCAGGTCAGGGTTGGTGACTGCTGCACTGGACAAATGGGACAAATAGGACGCAGGGCCGGTGCTCTCCTGCCTCACCTGGAGGGTGACAGATGGTTGCGGGTGTTGGACCCTCTGGCAGAGCAGGGAGGGGACCGGAGCCACAGGCCAAGATGGGCCAGTGGGATCATTACCAGCCAGTGCCGTGGGCTTCACTGCAGGGGCCTCCAGCCATCCTGCCCCAGAGGGCATTCTTGAGCTCCTGCTGTGGGGTTCCAAATGGGGGTCCCTCCTGGCATTCCCCAGGGGCTGTCTGTGTTCCTCGTCTTGCTGAGCCCCAGGGATGAGGCCACATCTGGGGCTTCCAGATCCCTCAGACGCTGGTGGATGCAGTCCTTTGCACACAGAAGGCACTCAGTAAGAAGTGCTTAATGGATTGGCTATTCTTGCCAAATCTGTACATCTTTCTTTCTGTCACCAACACCCTGGTATGTGGCAAGCCTTGGGGACTGCAGCATCTTCTGATATGCAGAGTGGGGTAAAGGAATGAGCTCAGGGGTGAGGTCAGGAGGAAACTTTATCCCCCTGGAACTGGCTGTGCCCTTGAACAAGTCACTTCACCTCCCCATTTGAAAGTGGAGATGGTGAGGTGGGCAGATCATGATGTCAGGAGATCGAGACCATCCTGGCTAACATGGTGAAACCCTGTCTTTACTAAAAATACAAAATTTAGCTGGGCATGGTGGCGTGTGCCTGTAGTCCCAGCTACCCGGGAGGCTGAGGCAGGAGAATCACTTGAACCCTGGAAGCGGAGGTTGCAGCAAGCTGAGATTGTGCCACTGCACTCCAGCCTGCTTGATAGAGTGAGACTCTCTAAAAAAAAAACAAGTGGAGATGGTAGTTTCTGCCATCCTCACTATGTTACAGGTTGTGGGGATCAAATGATAGATTTTTGCAAAATATTATACAAATACAAAGCCTTATCCCGGGCAATAGCACCCTAATCCTAAGCCCAAGGTTTGTACCTGTCAGGTTTCTCCCGGGAGGCCTCTTGCACGTCCAGGGACCCACAGCCATGCCGGGCAGGGTGCTTTTGGCGTCACTGCAGTGCGGCCTGGCCTGCTGTGGTTTGTCCCTTGAGTTCTGAGAACACCCTGCCTCTGCCTCCCCTTCGAGCGTGGGTCTGTTTGGGCTCCTCCTCCCCTCAGTCCAAACCCTGTTTAAAGCCAGGTTGATGCTGACCAGAACCCAGTGTGACTGTGACCCTGGGCACACCGCGCCCCTTAATTTGTCAATTTGGGGAATTAATCTGTGGAAGAATGAGCGGGAGTCAGGGGTCAGGCCTGCTGGCTGGTTGTGCTCCACGGGGGGCTAATGAAGACCCCCCGGCGGGGAGGGAGCGAGGCTAGGCAGACGCCCTGCCCCCGTTTCCTGGCGGCCGCTCAGCAGGCCGTGGGTTATCTGGGAGCCCCACAGCCCAGCCTGCAGGAGTCGTGGCCTGTCCTGAGAAGAGCTGCCTCTTTCAGGAAGTTCAAGCTTTCATTGTGAGATGGGCTCTGAGAGGCCTGTCCAGGGCAGCCCCCACACAGGAGCAGGCCTGGGAGTGCCCAGGTCCACCTGCCTAGACAACAGATTCCACCTGCCAGTGCCACGTCCCTGGAAAGGCCACCTGCCTGCCTGAGCTACGGCCCCGGAGGGCCACTCATCTGCCCATGCCCCCCAAGGGTGGCCCACCTGCCCACATACCTGGAAGGGCCACCAATTTGCCCACATCCCTGGAAAGGACACCCATTTGCCCACGCCCCTGGAAGGGCCCCCCACAAGCCTGGCCACGCCCCTGGAAGGGCCCCCCATGAGCCTGACCACGCCCCTGGAAGGGCCGCCCACAGACATCCTCTTGGCTGAGTTCTGTTGCCAGAAAACTTCTGTCAAAACACAGACTCCTTTCTGGAAGTGAGACCACTGAACTGGTTTCTTGCCAACAGGTGTCCCAGAAGGGGCATTCCCAGCTCTGGAGGCAGGAACGGAGACCCCCGGGAGAGAGTGGCCCAGGGTCTGCCCTCAGGCGTCCACGTGTCCGCCTTCGAGCCTGGTGCTGTTCCCAGCGCCCATGCTGCTAGAGTCACCAGATCTACTGGGAGGAGACCCAGCTGCACTCAGAGGAATCACGCTGGCCTAGGAGATGGACGGCGGCGTGCAGGGTGATGAATAAAAGTCCTGCCGGTGCAGCCTGAAGCTCAGGCTTCATGGACAGCGGGGGGCGGCACTGGTGTCTCAGTGCCCGGGTTCTCTCTACGTTCTGCCACCCCCTGGCCTTACCCATGCTGGTATTAAGAGGGATATGCACACCCCTGCCCCACCTGTAGAAAACAGACTCCGTCGTGCCTGTGAAAACACACATTGGTGAGACTGACACGCCCATGTCATGTGGCCTCATGATCACTCCAGGCCAGGCCCGATTCCCAGATAAGGGTGGGCCCATGGTGCTGGGTGAGGACCCCTTGAGCCTCACCCAAGAAGCAGTGCCGGGCTCTGGCCCACGCGACCTGTGGTGATCTCTTACAGTAGCGGG
Organism: Macaca fascicularis; assembly: GCF_037993035.2. Taxonomy (NCBI): domain Eukaryota; kingdom Metazoa; phylum Chordata; class Mammalia; order Primates; family Cercopithecidae; genus Macaca; species Macaca fascicularis. The sequence continues at coordinate 883,744 of NC_088378.1, forward strand.
AAGGAGCCTGGGGCGGTGGAGCTGTGCGGGGGCAGAGTTGGCTCCGGCGGGTCTGAGGGAAGGAGGGGCTCAGAGCGGGTCTGTGGAAGATGGGATCTGGGTGGCCCCTTGCTGGACGCTGAGCAGCGTCTGACTGCAGCCTCCTGCTGGGACCTGACATGCAAAGAGCAGAAACCACGAGGGCGCGACCAATGCACTTGCTGGGGCAGGCACGGTGGGCAGCCTGGCGCCAATCACCTCGGCTCTGCAGCCTGGAGCAGCCGGGGCAGGGGGCGCCTGCTGCATCCGAGGGCCAAGCGTGGCTTTCCGTTCCCAGCCAACGGGTCTGGAAAGCAGACCGCACAGGTCCAATAATCAGTCATCCACTTAATCAATTAGGAGTGTGCTAATGCAGGAGGGTGGCGGGCAGCGCTGCACAAGGCCTGGGCTGGATGCTGGTCCCCTAATCGGTGGCAGGTGAAGGGGCTGGGGCGGGCCCAGGGGCGTCTTTGTGCTTGGAGGGAGAAGATGTCCAGGCATGGGCCTGGGGGCTCAGCCAGCCGCCTGCCCGCGAGAGGAGGGGCTGCTGTCTCCCCGCGCTTTCTCCCAAAGTTACCCTGCAGGGAGGGCTTTCCTGGATTGTCACTCAGCGCCAAGTGAGGCAGTTCAGGGACTTACATTTTCATCACTTCTAAGACCTGGAGAGTGCACTGAATTCGGCCTTGAAACAATCCCTACTTTTCATAAGAGAGGGTGAGTCTGCTGATGTTTGCCTGCAAACCCCGAGATGGGGTGACATAAAAAATGAGAAAATCACCGTCCTTCTCAGCAGCACATGTGAGCTTGAGAACCGCCTCCCCCACGGAGCCGCAGCGCCCGTCCCATCTCTAAAATGGCGACAGCGGCACCTGCACCGACGTCTGCTTCTGGGCCCGGGTAACATAATGCACCTTAACACACTTTGGCAATGCTGCTAGGAGCACAAATGCAGATTATAATTGGCAACGAGTCTTGTTTCCATCGGTGCAGTAAATACATGTGAAATTTACTAAGAGAGACCCCACTTTTTGTAGGCTGTGATGCTATTTCCCTCTGAATTCAGCCAGTTGGAGCTTTAAAAGCATCTTCCTTTCTCTTGGGGTGCAGGTGCCCCGTGTGCTCTCCCTGGAGCCACCTCTCCCCCTTTCCTGGAGGCTCCAGGAGAGAAGCCACACGGCCACCTTCCATGCTTCCAGCTTCTCAAGGCTGCCCCTGGCTTGCAGCCTCTGCCTCTGACCCAGCAGCGTGGGTCGGCTTCTCCCGCCATCTGTTTGTGGTCCCAGCATCTCAGATCGGCCTCTCCTGCCATCTCTTTGTGGTCCCAGCATCTCAGGTTGGCCTCTCTCGCCATCTCTCTCTGGTCCCCATGTCCCCCACAACCTGAGGGCCTTGGGGTTACATTGGGCCCAGCAGACCACGCGGGATGCTCTCCCCACATTGCAGGACCCAAAACTGTGTGGGGCTTTTCCTAATCATGCTTCTGGATGATCTGTATGAAATTCTCCCACTCCGTGGCACGCAGAGACACATTTGAGGGCCAGTGTGAGACCAGCTCAGAGGGTCACCCTTATGTGAGGGCCTCGGGCCACAAGGCTGTGCTCACCTGTGGAGGTCCTCGCCGCTTGCTGGCAGAGCCGGAACCGGAGGGGTCTTGGGAGGGGCTGCAGATGTGGGGTGGGCACAGCCTCAGCCTCAGTATTTGCTGTGATGTTGCTGTAGGCAGGAAGCACCTCCGAGGGAATCTGGCATGGAGAGGTCGTTGCCTGAAGGGAGCGCTGGGGACCAAGTGTGCCAGGCTCCAGGGTTCCTAGGGTGGAACTCAGGCTCTGACTAACTGGCCTGTGGCTGCCGGCCTGGGAACCAGAGTTCTGCATGGCTGCCTGAGATGGCAATGGCCTCGACTTAGAGTGTCCGGCTGGTGGCACGTTGGAGCCTGTGGGATTTAAAATGTCCTGGGCCCAGTCTCCCTGGTGGGAGCCCAGCCTCAGGGGGTCTGCAGGGCCCAGGTGATGCTGAGATCCCAGACACTTCCCTTCCTGTTGTCCCAGCAGCACTCCCAGCGTGCTCCAGGGCATGCGGGTGCTGAGATGGGTGTGGGTGCATCTCCTGCTGCCGCTGTGGCCCATGTGTGGCCCTGGAGTTCTGGGGATCCTTAGAGTCCCAGGAGGCCCCTTCCCTGACTCAGGTGTCTGCACAGGAGAGGGTGGGCGCCCACATGGACAGGAAGCCCTGTGGGGGCTATGGGAACGGGCAGCTTCTCCCAGAGGACGTGTGGTCGTAAAGCCTGGCGTCGCTCCCAGGGACGAAGGGGCAGGTGACTCACAGAGCCCCTTGGGGAACCCTGTGTCTCCTCTAGACCTGCTGCCATGGAAGTGGCATGTGTGCACCCCACCCCACAGCGGTGTCTGGCTTTCCTCTGGCTGACCATCCCCCAGCCCTGCCCCTTTCTGTGGAAGTCAACTCGACTGAAGGTGTGGGGAGGTCTGTGTGCACCTGCCCCGCAGGACGCAGCCTCCCTGGTTCAGAACAACTGCCTCCCACCCGCGTGGATGCCAGGCTTTCTATAGGAACATCCGTGGAAAGATTTTTCTTCTGAAATCTTACCCAGGTTCTTAACAGTTGGGACCAATTTAGCCCCAGCTTTATCACGGCCTATAAATTGGCTTCTCATTCTTTGGGTTTAAGATTCCATCCCAAGCATATAATTACTTCCCCGAAGACGCTTTTATGCTCCTAAGTGACCAGACATCATGTCCCTAATCCTTTATCTTGATTAGAAATGGATCCCATACTTTAGCAGGTTGTCAGCCAGCCCCTCGCCCTCTGGACCCACTGTCTGAAGTTGGCAGTTGTGGTCATAAGCCCTTTCAGTCCCGAAATAGCTGACCGCCGCTCACTGCATTTTCCATCTCAGCAGGACTGTGTGCGGCTGCAAAGCTGAGCTGTTGTCTTGCCTGTGGCCTCCGAAACGCAGCCCTGGGCCCTGTGATTGCTGCATTTCCTCTGCGCGGCTTTGAGGGACAGAGTGTGCTGACCAACAGAAGAAAGGCAAACAGCAGAAACTGGCACCGTGGCGGCCGCTGGACATGGCCTCGGTCAGCTGCAGAGAGAATTTATTTCCACAGCAACCCTCAGCAGGCACAGGCCTCGGCCAGACCCATTTTTAGAAAGGAACATGAGGTCAGAAAGGCTTGTGTGGTGTTTTAAAACAAACCCTGCATCCACTGCTCACCTCGTCCTCTGTGAGACAGGTGCGGCCTCCTCCTGAAGAGAATTGGGGCGTCCCACAACTACCCCACTCTTCCCACTGCCTGTGCAATGCAGAGCAGGACACACCTGCTAGGGCCAGGGGACGAGCCCTGGGTTCCGTAGAGGGGCCCTGGGTTCCGTAGAGGGGCCCTGGGTTCTGTAGTGGGGCCCTGGGTTATGTAGAGGGATCCTGGGTTAAGAGCTGGCTTATTATCAGTGTCGTGTATTAGATTCCACAGTATAATTCTGGATTGATAAATAAGGTCTCCATAGTTAAGAAACTTAGAAAAAACACTGATTAATCCAGGTGCTTTACCTTGTAAGGGAGAACATGGATGCAGAGAAGCTCAATGGCTTCCTGAGTCATGGGTCTGGTGTCTGGACAGGATCCTTTGTGGTTTCAGGTGACAGAGGTGACTTCAGCTCCCAATGTGGTCAGGCTCCACTTGGTGCCAGGGACGAGGGTGGAAGGCGCCTGTCTCAGAGGCTCAGACCCAGAGCTGAGACTTCCCCAAGCACAGGGCTTGCAAATATTGGACTCCCAGGAAGCCCCAGGAGTGGGTAAGAACAAGTCCCGTTCTTCTGCTCCAAGGACCACGAAGGCTGGAAAAGGCGTTTCTGAGAGAAGCTCCCAGCATGGCAAGAGCCTTGCCGTGGTACTGGAAGGATCGATTTGTGGCCAGGGCAGTCTGAGGAAGGAGGAGTGGGATCCTCACGTGCTGGCTCTGCTTGGGGTCACTGCCTTCTCAGGGAGTGCTGACGTTCTAGGATAGAGGAAGGGTCCCGCTGGCCCCGGCCCTCAGGAGCCCTGGAAAAGGCTAGCATTGTCCTTAATGCTGCATTCTGTGGTAGGGCTCTGGGTTCTGTGGAGGGGCCCTGGGTTCTATAGAGGGGTCCTGGGTTCTGTGGAGGGGCCCTGACTCAGGCCCTGCCCAGGGGCATGGGCGTCTCTGGCTGATGCTGTGAGGCCTGGGGCTGACAGCAGAAAAGCATTGCCATGGAGGGAGGAGGCCGGGGCTGTGAGGACCCAGGAGGGCGAGGAGCTGGGCAGGCCATGCTGGAGGGCCTGTGTGCAGCAGGGTCTTACAGGCAGGGCTGGAGAAAACCCTCCTGGAAGGAACAGGAGGTGAGCGCAGCACCAGGTGCAATGACCTGTCTCATCCATCAGTACCCAGCACGCAGGCCTGGGCTGGGAGGAGGGAGGGGGTGTGCAGTTTTGCCTGCTGGCTTCCATGCCTGCAGTGAGCCCAAGGGCCAGGATGGTATGCAGGAGATGCCCCTCTCCAACCAGCACCCCTGGGGCCCTGGCCCCCACTGGCGTGTCTGGTGAGAAGGGACCTTCCCATGTGCCTGACTGAGCTTGCAAGGCTGCCTTTGTGCCTCCTGCGGATGGAGATGAGGGTGCAGGCAAAGTGCCCGGTGCCTGTGAGTGAGGACCCCCCTGAACCCCTTGCTGTCCTCCAGGGACACAGGGAGGAAGATTGCTGTGGTCCTGGCGGCCCCTGCCGATTTCCCAGCCTTGCTCTTTCCGTGGTCAGTTGTGGATTGGAGTCAACCTGGGCGCCCGTCTGCTGGAGTCCACTGGGGCGGGCGTGGGTGGAGGGGGCCTTCTGCAGAGCTAGTGGGGTGTTGTGGGGGCCGGTGTGTGGGTGCTCGGCACACACCACCACATGACAGGCGTGTCCGGCTCATGCAGATGGGACTCTGGGGAGTCATGGTTGTAGAGATGATCACCTCAAAGGCCTGACTTTCTGGGAATGGTAATTTTTTCTCAGACGTGAGCCTCTTATTAACAGCACACGCCTCCTTCCCTCTCCCCCGCAGGCCCCATTGCCACAGACGAGGTGATGGAGGGCAGCCTTCAGCTTGGGGTTCCCTGAGAGGCTCCCCCTCTGTGTGGAGACGGCTCGCTCTGAAGTTCTGCAGGGGTGGGCTGGCGGCCAAGCTCTCAGCACCTGCCGGCCGGGCTGCTGACTCATGCTCTAATGGGGACATTGATGTGTCAGGAATTTATGCGGCCGGGCGGCAGCCCTTTACTTTCCTAACGGTGAAGCACTTCACAGAGAAAACACAACGGGATCAAATCACAATTAGAGTCAGTCCCAGCTCCTGCAGGGCAGCCGCAGCCCGGCGGGCGGGCGGGCACAGGGCCTCCAGCCAGCTGGCGGGCGGAGGGTGGGAGGGTAGGGCCAGAGCTCACCTCATAACCTGGTGTACTGAGGGGCAGAGAACAGCACGGGCAGCCTTGGGCCAAACAACCACCCCACGTTTGATCTGGCAGATGAACGTCCCTCTTGGTACGGCTTGGCCTGAGTGCCTGCGGCTGGTTTCGCGGTGTTGCTTCAGCTCGGGGTGCCCTGGAATCAGCTGCACCTTGTCCACCTCACAGCAGCCCCCAGATCCAGATCCTCCAGCCAGGGACCTCGGACGGTGTGGGGTGGGGCTGAGGCTCCCTGGGCAGTCTGAGGCACTGGCCGCCTCACCCGGATGGCTTTCCTGCTCCAGCCTCCAGACCCCTGTCTGGCCTTAGAGAAAGAACAAAGGTAATTTGTAAAGAGATCGATAGAAAATGCTGATCAGACAGTCAGAACGTGCCTTTGCCTGAGGACTTGAATTCCTGCTTCGAGAATCTGTGGTTTCCGCTGCTCAGTGCTGGGGACAGACGTCAGGGGACTGTGGACGTCGACGGCCAAGTGACTATTTCCTTATGACCAGCCTTTCTCCACGCTGGTTTTCCTGTTCTGTGCTCTCTCAGCCAAGCTGTGTGAGGTTTGGCTTAGGAAACTAGGCCAAAAATAGAATCAAAAGACAATCTCACCAAAGAGAAAACCAGCAGGGTGGGTGACACCTTGGTTCCAAGAACCGGTGGGGAGGGCCTTTTGCTCCGATGGAGCGTTTCCTAACCCCGGGGCAACTTTCCCGAAACACACAGACTTGTCTGACCCAAATAGCCCCTTATTCTTGGCTGCACTTGTGACCACAGGCAGAGCTCTTCGGAGGTGTGGACAAAGGAGGCCTCGGAGAGAACAGGGTTCAGTGGCCGGCGGGTGGAGAAGTCAGAGCTGGCTGCACCGTGGAGCCCGCGCATCAACCTTGCTGAGGACCCCAGTGCAGAAAGTCCTGGGTTCACTTCCTTCCAGATCTGCTGAGCACCCACTCACGGCGGGAGAGCTGGGTTGTCCTGGAATTCTGGAGAGGCTCCTGCTCGGAAGGAGTTCGAGGTCTTCCTGTCCGGTCTGATATCCCCAGATGTTTTCCCTGCTAGGGCTGGAGAAAGCTGTCCAGGCATGTGGACGAACAATTTGAGGGACAATCTGGCTTTTTTTTTTTAAACAGTTCTTTTCTAAACGCCTCGGAATAAATGAAACAAAGTCCTATTTATCACTAGAGATGAAGACACATCCCTGATTTACGTTGCCAAGCAGGGAGAAATGCTTTGTTTCTACTCAGCGGAAGGAGACACAAGCAGGTGGGAGGAGCTGTCTCAGGAACACCAGCCTGGGTTTCCCACCCTCCCTGCTGTGGCTCTCAGCTGACCCGAGGCTGGCTCAGGAGAGGAGGAAAGCATGCCTGAGACTGCTGTGTCTTTCTGCCCCAGCAACAGAGAGCCAAAGAAAAGACACAAGGCCCCAAAGTATCGCCTTCTAAATCACTTCCCTCAGCTACTCCCCCAGCATTTCCAAAAACCCAGGTTCCCCTCGGGAGCTGCCTGGAGCTGCCTGTGCTACCCGCTCCTCCAGGAACCCATCCTCAAAGAGGCCACAATGAGCCCAGGGCTTCACCCTCAGGAACCAAACCGAGCTGACTGTCTTGGTTTTCTCCTTGTTCTCCATGAATCCTCTGCACACTTTAACCTTCCAGGCAGCAGCTATGAATGGATTCCCAGAGCCAGGCTAGAGGACACCCATTTCCCAGCTGCTTGCAACTCTTGCATTAGCTGGGAAGCAGCTTTACCTTAAGGGAATGTATCACCCTTAGAAGTTTTTGTGTTTTTATAAAAATATAAAAGTTTTTCTTTCCTTGCTCTTGCTAACTTCACAATTGGAGCCCTATCAGAAGAAGGCAAGTTGTCAAATGACAAATATGGAGTCTGTGTTGTTGAATCGTGAGCGCCGGGGGAGCATAGAGGGGGCCGTGGAGCTGGCTGGGGGTCAGAGCCCTGTGGAGACGCCAGGGCTGAGTGGGCCTGAGACCTCCAACTGCAGTCAGCAAGGCCCCCTTGGCTGATGGACCTGAGAATTTCTGTGTTACCTCTTTTTATTTCTGCATGCCTCACGTCACAGAATTTTCAAAAAGTGGCAATAGAACCCAAGGATAAAAGCAATTCCAGGATCGAGCATATTGCTTTTGCATGAACAGCATTCCATCTAAGATGGTTCAACACTTCCTAATTCCTTTGTGCTCCATCTCCACCATCTTCAGGGTTCCTTGGAGTGGTGGCCCCCTGGTGACTTCAGCTGGCGCCGTGATTTGACTGTGTTCTCAAAGCTCCTGTGTTGGAAATTTAATTCTCAGTGCAACGGTGTTGGGAGGAGGGACCTTGAGTAGGTTCTGAGGCCTCTGCCCTTGGACATGGATTAATGCGGTTATCACAGGAGTGTGCTAGATACTTTGAGAGAACCCACTGATAAAAGGGTGGCATGGCTCCCTCCCCTCTCCCTCTGTGGCATGGCCCCACCCTGTGCTACCCTGCTCAGGTTTTGGTGCAGCGAGAAGACCCTCATCAGATGTGACCCTCAGTCTTGGACTTCCCAGTCTTTGGAGCCGTGAGCTGCGTGATGCCACACTGTACACCCCAGCAGTGCCCGTCTCAGGTGCCCTGTCATGGTCCCCGGGTCCCCAGCCCCACCTGCCCATTTCTCTCCAGCTCCAGCTTCGCTGCGTACTGGGGATTATGGAGATGATGTCATGGAACTTTCTGGGATTCTCCTGTGAGTTGCCAGAGGCAGCCCCTGGATCACTGTGTGCATTGATTGCAGAGTTTACTGCTCTTCCAACAGCTGCTGCTCAGGCTGCCCTCCACCCACACTCACCCATAGGAGGGGCCTGAGGATTCAGGGAGGGTTTCCTCCTCCCCAGAAGCCACTGGGGAGTGAGTGAGCCTCTGTCTACACTGCAGGCAGTGGAGGGGCAGCAGGTAGCAGGTTTTTTGGGAGGGGTGAAGCTCTGTCTATACAGCAGTCACTGGAGGGGTGGTGGGCAGCTGGCTTGTCAGGTACATGAGGCTCTGTCTACACAGCGGGCTTGTGGGAGCGGGGGTGAGGCTCTGTCTACACCGCAGGCAGTGGATGGGCAGCAGGCTTGTGGGGTGGGTGTTGTCCCACGCCGTGCCCTCGCCCTCTGAGACCTTTTTCTTGTGTGAAGCATGAAGGGCGACTTTGCAGCCAGAGCCAGGTCCCACTTCTTCGCATGAGTGTTTTGTTTTCCCTCCTACTTGGTTTTTAAGTGAAAGATGTGCAGGCAGCAGCTTCCTGAGCTCAGTCTGCATTCCTGTTGGTCTTGGCGGGGTCAGTGGTTCTTCATCCCTCCTCTATCTGGTGTTCACCTGGTGTGTCCACTTGGGGACTGCAGGTGACACAGTGGCCCCCTCACTCTTTCTCAAAAATGTGTAGGGACTGTGCCAGGTGCTCTCTGCCAGGAGAGAAGTGGCCGTCGGGCAGCTGAGGAGAGACTCGCGCCACGGCGGGGCAGCCTCCTACCTAAACGCACCCAGGCAAAATGTCCCTCTGTTTGTGTAGACAAACACTCCTACTACATCTCAGCTGCTTAAAAAATACTTAGGTAATTTACTTCTGACTTATATGTAGATACTTGGGAAATTAAAAAAAGATCCGAGCCTCAGATTGTTGGGAATTTACAGGAGAGAGTTCAGGCAGGTGTGCTAGGGTTGTCTGTGTGAAGTATAACCAACCCTGGCCTTGCCTGTGGGATCCATGGGTGGAGGCAGATGGGCCCCGCAGCATCAGGAAAGGGAATCCTGGCTGGGTTGCAGCACGGGCTCCAGCTGGCTGGGCCTGGAGTATGCATTGGTAAAAGGCAGAAGGAGTTGGTGGGAGCCGCAAAATGGTAAAAAAATAAACAGGAGAAGCTGTCTCAGTGGGGAAGCAGGTCAAAGTGTGGGCCTGTGGGCTGGCACAGAAGAGAGTGTCATGGGGCACCCACATCCTGTGCCAGCCCAGACAGGCAGCTAAAGAGGGGTCCACGGAGGAGAGGAGAACACGCGGACACCTCAAAGCGGCCACCAGGGCTGAAGGCTCAGGGACGGGATGGGGAGGAGGAGGATGGGACTTCCGGCAGAGCTGTCCTGCTGGCCGGAGAGGCTGGCAGAGCCAGCAGGCGCCAACCAAACTTCAGTGTTGGAAGGGTGGATTTAGGGTCCAGCCAGCGGAGAGCAGCAGAGCCTCTGGGCACCATCAGGGCAAGACCTGGGACCTGGAGGGGTGTAAAAACCAGAGGCATACCCAGGGCAGAACTCGAGGGGTAAGTGGAAGCGAAAGCTTGGTTCTCTGAATGAGAACTTCGAAAATTCCACATCTGGTCACAGCTGGGGCTTGAATCTACTCATGAGGAAGCGTCTGCTCCCCCAACCCAGCAGCAGCCCCATGCGAGCTGCGGGAGAGGCACGCGGAGACCTGTGCCCTGCCCTTCATTTTACACTTAAGTCGAAACACAATACTGACCGGATCCCTCAGTTTTAGTCAAAGTTGGAGCAATGATAGGTTGCTGCTTGCACTAGAAATGTAGCTCGTATGGGCTCTTAGCTGAGTCAGAGCCCGCCCTCGGCTTAGCCCGGCACAGGAACGGCCTTGCCAGGGGTTGCCTGTGCTGGGATCTGCAGTGACCTTGGGTGTGGTCTCCCGGTGTGTTTTTCTCTATTTGCAGCCATGCGCACACTGGCTGGGAGACCACGGCGCTGACCCGATGGCTGGGTCTTTCCTGGTGCCAGGCTGCTGTGGAGAACACTTCTTGAGAGCATCCCTGCTCCTGCCTGGCCATCAAGACGCTGCCCTTGTTGGGGCCAAAGTCTCCTTATTTCTGTCCTGGCTGTACCTGTAGGGCCTCTGGCCTCCACCTGGTCTTGGCTGTTGCCTTGCTCGCCCTCGGACGCCCACAGGTCCATGCTGGCTAGTGGCTTCTGGATGCTCCAAGCTTACAGAACACACAGGAATCCTGCTTCTACAGCCAGCACCCCCTCCGTGGCTCCTTCCTTGGCCTCACTGTAAAGCGAGCCAGTAGCAGAGCCAGGGATCTGGAACATCTGAGAAATCTTGGGCACCAAGCAGCCCCCCGGCCTCCCCTCCTCTCCTGTTTCCTCCTCTCATTCTGTGCTCGGCACTCGGGAGCCACGTGGCACTGTTGGCTTCTCCCTCCTGCTGCGGTCCTGCCAGGATGCTGCTGCCTGGCCTCATCTGTCCGGATCGGTGCTGCCTTCTTCTCTTCCCAGGGAGAGGAACTGGATCCGCCCAGACTGGTGCTGCTTCCTTTTCTTCCCCGGGAGAGGAACTGGAACCCCAGTTCTGAGGCCTTGCTGCCTGTCATTCGCCCTCCGGTGCCGACACCTGCCCCCATCATCCTGTTGGGACTTTAAAATTCTGGAGCCGACCTTTGGACTAAGTGTGTGCAGAGTCTCCATGCGCTTCTTGCCCCTGATGACTGGCCCTGTCCCTGCGGGCCTGGCTGCCCTCTGGGTTGGTGTCCAGGCAGTGGGTGTCGCACTGTCCCCCAGCTGCCACAGCCCAGACTCTTCCTGACATTGCTGCTTGGAGCAGGGGCCTGGACGCAACCCCTCAGTCTTGGCAGAGGGGGTGACTCACTTCGTGTGTGTCAGGGAAGAGGTAAAGTGTTGAGAACCTGGTCCTTGGAGTGGGCATGTGTTTGGGGAGCAGCAGGGCCTGCTTCAGAGTTTGTTTCCTAAATAAAACAATGGGTCTCCAGTGACTTCTCCTGTGCCCCCGATTGTTTTCCCGGCTGTTGCACTTTTAGAGAGCAGTGTGTCCACCCCGCCGTTCCTGTGGGCCCACTGTGGGGACAGCTGCTGAACCTTCCAGGACATACCTACACACTTCACCCTCCTCTGCGTGCTTATCGCCACTGCACCCACGCTTGTGGCTGCAGGGAAGTCCCCAGCCGACGTGAATCCTCCTCCCACACACTGCGGCCCATGGCTTTGGTGTCTAGAGAAGACCAACAATGAGGTCAGTACAGGGCAGGCTGGTCAGACCACCTTGATGAAAAAAAAGACAAGATGGGGCTTTCATCACAAAGTGAGCACCACCTACTTAGACTGTGCCCTTTTTCTTTCCTGAGGGAGCTCACACACTTTTGTGTTATCAGACCCAATGTAGTAATGGCAAAAATGTGGATCAAAAATGTTACTGACAGAGCCTATGGCACAGGCAGGGAGGGTGGGTGCAAAAAACAACACAAAAAACAAAAAAGAACCTGCAGTGAAAATGGGGAGGGTCCCAGTGAGCTCCAAATGCTTCCAGAGGGACCAGGAGTTCAAAAGGAGAGTTCTGATCTCTCCTCCTCTCCCTGCCCTCTCCTTCCTCCCCAGCTCTACTTGGTGACCTGGGCAAGCAGAGGGAAGGGCTGCAGAGCGCCAGCTGGGGCAGCTACGGCCCTCAGGACACAGCAGAAGGTTTACCTGGAAAAGGCCCAGGGGTACAATGTTACAAAGCCTGATAAGTGTACTGCACTTTGCTTGCAAACCCAAAGTCACCAGGGTGCATGCTTTAGCTTCATTAATTGAATAAACTACAGAAATTACTGACATAAACATTTGAAAGCACCCCCGAAACCGCTGTTCAAGAAATCTACCTACACAAATTAAGTCCTTGAGCATATGATGCAAAATGTTTACATAATTACAAGGGCGAGAGTCAAAATGTTTAGTCACTAGTAAGTCTTGGCTACAGTTAATCAGAATGAGTCATGAGTTCAGTAGAATGGGCACGAACCATCAGAATAGGAACCAAACATCAGAACGGGAACAAACATCAGAATGGGCACCAACCATTAGAACAGGGGGCACCAACCATCAGAACAGGACACAACCCCCATCTGAACAGGAACCAACCATCAGAACAGGCCCAAACATCAGAACAGAAATCAACCATCAGAACGGGCACCAACCACCAGAACAGGGACCAACCATCAGAACAGAAACCAAACATCAGAACAGAAACCAACCATCAGAACAGGACACCAACCCCCATCAGAATGAGAACCAACCATCAGAACAGGACACCAATCATCAGAACAGGAATCAACCATCAGAACAGGAACCAAACATGAGAACAGGAACCAAACATCAGAACAGGAACCAAATATCAGAACAGAAATGAAACATCAGAACAGGAACCAACCATCAGAACAGAAATCAACCATCAGAACAGGACACCAACCATGAGAACAGGCACCAACCATCAGAACAGGGACCAACCATCAGAACAGAAACCAAACATCAGAACAGGAACCAACCATCAGAACAGGGCACCAACCATCAGAACAGAAACCAACCATCAGAACAGGAACCAACCATCAGAACTGAAACCAAACATCAGAATAGAAATCAACTATCAGAACAGGCACCAACCATCAGAACAGGGCACCAACCATCAGAACAGAAACCAACCATCAGAACAGGAACTAACCATCAGAACTGAAACCAAACATCAGAATAGAAATCAACTATCAGAACAGGCACCAACCATCAGAACAGGCACCAATCATCAGAATAGAAACCAACCATCAGAACAAAAACCATCAGAACAGCCACCAACTATCAGAACAGGGCACCAACTATCAGAACAGGCACTAACCATTAGGACGAGAAACAGACATTAGAACAGGAACCAGCTATCAGAACAGGCACCAACCATCAGAACAGGAAACAGACATTAGAACAGGAACCAACTATCAAAACAGGGCACCAACCATCAGAACGGAACCAACCATCAAAACAGAAACCAACCATCAGAACAGAAACCACCCATCAGAACAGGCACCAACCATCAGAATGGGAACCAACTATTGTAATTGGCATCAAGCATCAGATTAGAAACCAAACATCAGAATAGGGCACCAAGCATAAGAATGGGCACTAATCATCAGAACAGGAACCAACCATCAGAACAGGAACCAACCATAAGAACCAGCACCAACCATCAGAACAGGCACCAAGTGTCAGAATGGACACTAACCTACCTGAAGAGGGTGCCAGCAAAAGAAATGGATTGGATATCAACAACCTTTATAACTGAACATCAACCCTGACTTGTTTTCAGTTTGTAAGCAGAGTTTTGCTTTTGCTTTCCTTTTCAACATTATATTTTGTACATTTTTCTTTATAAAAATATTAAGGGTTTTTGAAGTATATTTTCATTAACCTCCCCTATGAGACCATCCTACCATTGCTATAAAGAAGTACCTGAGCCTGGGTGATTTATAAATAAAATGATTTAATTGGCTTACAAGTCTTCATATTTTATAGGAAGCATGACGCTAGCATCTGCTTGGCTTCTGGGGAGCCCTCAGGAAGCTTCCAATCATGACAGAAGGTGAAGGGGCAGGTCACATGGCCAGAGCAGGAGCAAGAGAGAGTGGAGAGGGGGCCACACGCTTTTAAATGACCAGATCTCATGAGAACTCACTATTGGGAAGACAACACCCAGCGTCAGGGATCTGCCCCGTGACCTGAACACTTCTGGCCAGGTGCCACCTTCAGCATTGGGGATTACAATTCAGCATGAGATTTGGGTGGGGACAACTACCCAAACTACATCACCTTCTTAAAAAGTTTTAAAACCAGCAGCCCTCTGTCCCTTCCCCTCACAGCCCCAGTTCTGCACCCCAGAGGCAACCTTTAAGAATAACATGCTGTTTATACATTTTCCACAGTAATTGGTGACTTAACTCTTGCAGGAGCAGGAGCCTTCCTCGTCCTCACTGAAGGCACACTGCGGCTCTGGGTGCACCAGGCTCATGGGGCTCTCGCAGCCGAGCCACGGAGGGAACTGTCATCACAGTCTTTACACAGCCGTTAGCTTGTCCCCAGGCTACTAATCAAGTCACAGTTTCATTTCCTAGATCTCTCTGCACTGACCAGTGCGTTTTTGCAAACATTTCCGCAGGTCTGCGGAAAGCCTGGCAGGGATTCTGCGGCTGGGCGAGCTCCCATCTGCATTCCCCCTCGCTGCCCCCAAACACCCTGGGCAAGCCAGTTTACCGAATTCCACAGCTGCTGTTTCTTAAGTTGTCCGTTTTTTCTGCCGGAGTACATCCTCCAGTATTTTCTTAAGGAGAATTGTATGGGAGGAAGATATTTTGAGTCCCTGTGTGTTGAAAAATATATTTATTTTGGCCTCAGACTTCATTAATAGTTTTCTTGGTATAAACCTCTTGATGGAAATAATTTTCTCTCATAAATTTCAGGTAATCTTTTGTAGGCATTTACTATGGCTGTTTATAAGACTGGTGCTAATTTTTTAAAATAAACTTTTTCTTTGGGAATAATTTTAGGTTTTTAGAAAAGTCGCAAAGATAGTTTGGGGTTCTCTCACAGCCCCACTAAGACACCCTGTGCTCAGCAGTGAGCATGGCCAGGACACCCTGTGACCTGCACCCCAGGACCCACCCAAGGGCCTCGGTGCCTCATCCCTCCTCAGGCTCCCCTTGGCTGTGGCAATTTCTGTCTTTTGTTTTTGTGTTTTGTTTCTCATGAGTTTGATAGTTTTGAAGGGCACTGGCCGAGTATTCTGTAGAATGTTTTGAATCTTCATTTGTCTGATGTTTTTTTCAACATTACCCTGGGGTTATGAGTTTTAGGGAGACGCTGCCGTGTGGGGGGAGGTGGTACACTCACGCATCACCCACGGCACGTGCTGCCACCAGGGAGGCTGACCCTGATTCCCACGCTGACCCTGATTCCCGCCCTTCCTGGGTTTAGGGTCAGGGCTGTTTTAATTCCAGTTCTTTCAGATGTGATCTAGCCATTTTTCCTTCTCTGGAGAATGTGATTTTGACTCCCAGTGTTCTGAATATTCACAGTGACAAGGAAATTAGCTAACTCCTAAGTAACATTCTGTTTTTTTTTTTTTTAATCACTATCTATCGATACAACCTACGGAATGGGAGAAAGTATTTTTGAACCATTTTTCTGATCAGGAGTTAATCTCTAAGATATGTAAAGAATTCATACAATTCAATAACAAAAACAAAATAATCTGACTGAAAAAAACGAGCAAAAAATCTGAATAGACGTTTCTCAAAGGAAGGCATACAAATGGCCAACAGATAAATTTTAAAAGACTCAACATCAATAATTCCCAGAGAAATGTGAGTCAAAACTGCACTGAGATATCGCGTCTCACCTGTTAGGCTGGCTGTCTTCAGAAAGATAAGAGGGAGTGCTGGAGAGGGTGTGGGAGGGAACTCTGCACACAGTGGGGATGTCTATTGGTGCAGCCATTGTGGAAACAGTCTGGTGCTTCCTCAAAAACCTAAGAATAGCCCAGCCATGCGGTGCGGCAATCCCACTTCTGGGTGAACATTCAAGGGAAATAAAATCAGTGTCTTGAAGAGACACCTTCCCCCTTCTTCTCTGCAGCTCTCTTCATAACAGCCAAGTACGGGGCCAACTTAGGTGTCCATCGGTGGGTGAGCAGAGCAAATGCGGATCATACACACCATGGAACACGATTCAGCCTCAGAAAGGAAAATCCTGCCATTTGTGACAGCGTGGATGGATGTCCTGTTAAGTGAAATGAGCCAGACACAAGGACAAATCCCTCATGATCTCCATGTGGAATCGAAGACAGTCGCCCTCGTAGAAGCAGAGTGGAAAGGAAATTACCAGGGGGCCGGCAGGATGAGGAATTGGAAGATGCTGGTGAAAGGGCAGAAAGTTTCAGTCAGATGTGGTGAATGGATTCTGGAGCTCTATTGTGTGACGTGGGGACTCTAGTTAATAACAATGTGTTGTGCACAGTCCTGTTGCTCGACGACAGGGAAACTTTCGGAGAAATGCATCCCTAGGCAATTTCATTGTTGTGTGAGCATCATGGAGCGACGTGCACGTAGCCAGGGCAGCCCGCCACACACCTAGGCTGGGGGTAGACTCTGCTTCTCCTGGGGAGCAGGTTACTGTGCTGAATAATGCAGGCAACTGTAATGCAATGGTATCTGGGTATCTAAACATAGAAAAAAGCTATAGTAAAAATAACGCAGGTATAAAAGGTAAAACATAGTGCCCTGTTCAGGGCATTTGCCATGCGTGGAGCTTGCGGGACTAGAAGCTGCTCCAGTGAGTCTCTGAATGAGTGGAGAGTGAGTGGGAAGCCGGGACGTGACCGTGCTGCTGTAGGGTTTATACACACTGCACACGCAGCCTGCTCTCGTGAGTCCATGGGTGAGTGGGGAGTGAGTGGGAAGCCAGGACATGACCATACACGGCTGTAGGCTTTATACACACTGCACACACGGGCTGCTCTCGTGAGTCCATGGGTGAGTGGGGAGTGAGTGGGAAGCCAGGACATGATCGTACACGGCTGTAGGCTTTATACACACTGCACACACAGCCTGCTCTGGTAAGTCCATGGGTGAGTGGGGAGTGAGTGGGAAGCCAGGACATGATCGTACACTGCTGTAGGCTTTATACACACTGCACATGGAGGCTGCACCAAATTTATTTAAAATTTTCTTTCTTTAATGACAGATTAACCTTAGCATACTGTAACTTTTTTACTTTACAGACTTTTATTTTTTAACTTTTAGATTACTTTGTAATAATACTCAGCTTAAAGCACACATTATACAGCTGTACAAAAATATTTTCTTTATATCCTTATTAGTTGTATTTTTAATTTAAACAAATTTTTAGCCTATTAAACTTTTTGTTAAAAATGAAGACACAAACACACACATTAGCCTAGGCCTGCATGGGGTCAGGATCATCAATATCGCCGTCTTCCACCTCCACACCTTGTCCCAGTGGCAGGTCTTCAGCGTGATAAATGCACGGAGCCGTCACCTCCCGCGATCACAAGGCCTTCCTCTGGACAACTCCTGCAGGACCTGCCTGAGGCTGTTTCACTGTTAACTCTTGTTTGTAGAAAAAGTCCACTCTAAAATAATAAAAATAGAGTACAGTAAATACATAACCAGTAACACAGTTGCTTATTATCATTGCCAGTTATGCACCATGATTACCAGTTATGCACCACGTATCATTCTGTGTGCAAGATTTTCACATGGCCGACAGTACAGCGGGTCTGTTCACACCAGTGTCGCCACATTACAGAGTGACGCGTTGTACGGTGAGGTAATCGTGGCTGCGATGTCACTAGACGATAGGAATGTTTCAGCTCAATCACAATCTTATGGGACCACAGTCATATATGTGGTCTGACTGAAAAATCATTATGTGGGGTGAGACTGAACTTAAACTTTGCTAAGAGTAGATTGTAAATGTTCTCACCACACACACACACACACACACACACACACACACACACACACGAGGTAGTGGATGTGTTGATTAGCTTGACATAGTCTCCATAGACACAATTTTTGTTTATCAATTAAAAAATAAACATCAAAATCACTGTTTGACAGTGACATAAAGAGTACCTGTGCACGTGATATTTTTCTGCAAGGTCAGTATCTCAGGCTTAGCACACCCGAGCTGGGAGTCCACACACCCGGGATTGTAGAATCTCAACAAGAATCGGAGTGTGTGCAGCTATGGAGGTGCCAGAAGGCCGCAGGCTCAGGACATTTAAACACGCAGCATGAAGAGCTGGTCGGGGTTAGCAAGAGGCTCCCAGAATGGCTTGAGTGAGGGAGTCAGAAATAGGTTGGGTCTGCCCAGGCTTCTGGGAGGAGGGTCAAGGGCCCTGGCCTGGAGCTGGAAGAGGGCACAGGACACACACAGGGTGCAGCCAGGGCACCGCTGCTCTCTGTGCGCTCACAGGCACTGCCACTTTTCACCTGCTAAAGGGCACTGCCGTTCTCTGAGTACCCAAGAGCACTGACAGTCTCCATGTGCTCAAGGGCACTGCAGCTCGCCGCACGGTCAAGCAGCTGCACTGCTGCTCTTCACCTGCTAAAGGGCACCATGGCTCTCCACCCACTCAATGGCACCACTGGTCTCCACGTGCAGCCAGGGCACCATCACTCTCCACCTGCTAAAGGGTGCCTTGGCTCTCCTAGTGCTCAAGGGCACCGCTGCTCTCCACACTTAAGGTCACTGCCGCTCTCCACACTCAAGGTCACCGCTGCTCTCCACACTTAAGGTCACTGCTGCTCTCTGCGGCTCAAGAGGATCTGGGGCTGCAGTCACTGTTCTGTCTCTACTGATGGCCAGGCAGACACATGGAGAAGTGAAGCAGCTTTTTATGGATGGACAGGACCCCGAGGGCACGCAGGTCCTGCAACACCATGGGCCTGCACCTGGTGACCCTCTGAATGCTTGAGCTGCTGTTTGTGGGGCCATGGCAGGGACTCGGGACAGCCACTGTTGGTCCTTCTTCTCTCTCCCAGGCAAGGTCAAGGCACCCTGGATCCTGGGGCCCCGGATCACCTGGAGCACTTTGTCTCTGAGAAGGGGCCCCAGATCACCTGGTGCACCATCCAGTGAGAAGGGGCCCCGGATCACCTGGAGCACCATGCAGTGAGAAGGGGCCCCGGATCACCTAGAGCACCATGCAGTGAGAAGGGGCCGGCATAACTCATGCAGGGTCAGCTCAGCCCCTGCAGGGGAATCCCAGGAGTCCTCTGTGAAGGGGCTTCCCGCCTGTTCCTTCCGGCCTGTTCCTTCCCGCCTGTTCCTCCCCAGTGCTGGCTCTCCTCTGTGAAGCCAGAGCCTCTGAGGCTGCAGGGCTCCGGGCTTCTCCTCCCCACCCCTAATTTCACAGTGAATGGATTTCCTAGGTCATAAGATCCGTGTTAAGTCTCAACCCTGGCAGGAAACTGAGGGCCCTGCGAGGCCTGGTAAGACGGCCCGAAGCAGCTCTTAAGGCTTACAAGGTCTCTTTCCTCATTGCTACACATTTCTTCATGTCCTGCCTTTTCTGAGTTAGTTTGAATTTCCAAACAAAATAAAACTAATAAAAACAAAAACACCACCCCCTTAACCCAACCCCCCAAAAAGGTGCTCCTTGGAGCAGGCGTCTGCCCTGGGCCCCCTCTGCAGGCCTGGTCTGGCCCCTGGGGCCCTGACCTCATTCCAGAAAGAGTCCGGGTCTGAGATCCTGTTTATGGCGCCTCGGGGCCTTTCATCTGGAGGAAACACTGCTGGCTCGTTCCAAAATAGCTACTGCAGGGATGGGCTGTATTTTTAGGACACAGGAAGGGCCCAGGACCGGCCTGTGCGTTTTTTATGGCCTGCCAGTTTCCTATTGCTTCTCAGAAACGGGCCTGAAGCTGAAGGCAGGGGGAGCGAACTCGCTCGCCTGGAGTAAAAGGCTCCGCAGATGGGCCTGGCCTTGTCTCCCCGGAGTCGCTCTCACCAGGGCGGGATTAATCACCCCCGAGTCACCTGGTTATTTCCCTCCCACAGTCCTGGGCGTCTGCGATACGATTCAGCAAAACTGCACAACAGCCCAGTCCATCTCGACATGAAGGAGCGTGTTTTAAAGGAGACTCAAATGAGAGCCATAACTCAACGCTCCTCCCGCCGAGGACTCGCGAAACTCAGCATTGTTCCGCGGGGGAGGACTTGGGGCTGGAAGGGCCGCAGGGCTGCAGTGGCTGCAGGGCCGGAGCGCTCCGGGAACCACGTGCCAGGACCCCCAGGTCCTTCCGACCTCAGCGGGAGGTCGGGGGACATGGCTGGAGCCCCGACGCCTGGATAACGGGCAGGCCTTGCGCTTTTTCAGCGTCCTGAGCAACCGGAATCCCGGCTTCCGCAAAGGCTGTGGTCTCTCCGGCTCCGTGCGCCGGGGCTTGGCCGCGGGTGTGGACCGCCGGGTCCCGCACCGCACTGTTGTCTCACGGTTTCTTCCGTCGGGGGCGAGTGGTCGTCAGCGTCCCTGTGCGCAATGGCCCCGGCCGGCGACCCGGTGCTGCTGGCGCGGAGGCCCCCCGGGGTCTCGTGAGCGTCCAGTTCTGACTCCGTAGGTGGCGAGGCCGTGGATCGGGTCTCTCGCGGGTGATGCCCCTGTGAAGCTGATGCCGCTGGTCCGGGGGCCACGCTTTGAGTAGCAGGTGGAGGATGATCCTGAGGATCCACCGCACTGCCATCAAGTGGGAAAAATGTCCGCGGGGAGTGCGCGGTCTCACTGAGGAGCCGGTGACAGGAGACAAAGCGCCAACCAGCCCAAGGTGTCGGAGGTGTCCGAGGCGCCCGAGGCGTCCGACGTGTCCGAGGTGTCCGAGGTGTCGGTGCCGGCTTTGTGCCCAGCCCTGCAGGGCACTGGGGGGGAGCTGTGAGCACACAGGCGAGGTCCCCGCTCTTGGGAAGGTGCTCACCAGCTATTCCCACGCACACTGAGTAGGGGCCCAAGGCCTGCCGCAGGCGGCACCCGCACACGCAGCCGCAGGAGACTCACGAGAGAAGGAAGAGCCCGGGGTGGCTCCCGGAGAAGGCTCTGTGGAGGGGACGGACACTGAATTGGGCCTTGAGAGAAGCAAAGGGTGGACGGACGGGGTAGGAGGCCGGCCATCTGGGTGGCCTCCGACGAGATAAGCCAGAGTGTCGGGGGCTCCACACGGCCCGAGGGCAAAGCGAGCAGAACGATGGCCAGACCAGGCGGGGTGCCCAGGCCAGGGCGGAGGCTCCACTCAGTCCCCAGGCCCGGGCGAGCAGGGGCTGTGTGAGCCTCTTCCTCTCCCAGTGCACCTGTGAGGCTGGCCGCCGCCTTTGCCTTTCCGCCCGCATCTGGTGTTGACGTCCCTCCCTCGGGGCTGTTATCTGCTGTCTTCTGCTCTCCCGCAGAGTCACCATCATCATCAACTCAGAGGTGTCCGGGGACACTGTGGGCCCCGTTCCCACGTAGCCTGCATGGTGATGGCCTCCGTCCGGCATGCACACTGGGCTCCCGCCAGCCCGCAGCTCTCCGCACTTCCAGAGACAGGCGTCCTTGGCCTTGTCTGGGCTTCCGCATGCTCTGGCCTCTGCTAGTGGGAGTGGGAGGGGCCGTGATGGGAGGAGGCAGGCAGGGATCTGAGGGCACGATGTGTGCTGTGGAGACTCAGGTCAGAAAGGCCGGCTCTGGCAGGAAGGAAAGGAGCTGGCAGCGTGCAGGGGTCCTCTTACCCTCCTCCAAAGAGCAAGAAGGAAGACACAACTTAACACTGAAATCTTCACCTTGTCCTGAGGGAAAGGCATCTCCAGCAGGCGGGAGGAAAAAAGCTTCCCCCTATTTCAGCGGTTAGTAGACTGTGGCCCTAGGGTGAAACCTGGCCATGGCTGTTTCTGTAAATGAAGTTTCTCTGGTTGCTGCCCTGCTCCCTCCCCTCTGACCTGTCTGCCCAGGAAGCCTGAGAGGCACACCCTATCTGGCTTTTTACAGAACAAGTTTGCAGGCCCTAGATCTAGATAGAGAGGAAAGCAAAAGGTCGGATGTAAGGAACCTGTCCCATTTATGACAAAAGTACTTCAAGTGCCCGTGGGCATTTGAGTTTTATTAGCCTTCGTTTCATGCACATGGGTGTGGAGGAAGACAGCAGCTGTGGTGTGCGTTGCTTGTTTCTAGGTGGGAAGCCATCATTTCTAAGATAGAAACGTTTTTAAAATGAGAGAATTCCGAGTTCCTGTTGGCCAGTGCTGACCCTTGGGCAGCAGAGGTGTGGGACATGGAGGCGGAGTCTGCAGCTCTACGGAGCTCCCCAGTGACTGGGAGGTGGCAGGACATTCACCGGGCATTTTGGAAGCCGCTGGCCTAGAGTAGCTTCCTCTGCACGCCCAGCAATGGTCTTCTGGTGTGTGGTTTGTGTTCTGGAACTTTCTACATCTACGGGAGCCACATGAGGCTGTGCGCCTCTCCTTCCAGGTCTGGTGAGGGAGAGGATGTGTCTCTGTGGTCATGGCCACACCCTATGGGGCAAGCTGACTTGCGAGGGCCTCAGGCAGGGTGGGCTGTGGAGTTTGAGGTGCCACGGTTCCCTCTGCTGGGTCCCCTTGCTTGGCAGTACTAGGGAAGTGTGGCTCTCAGATCTGCAGCTGCTGGAGGGAGAGGTCCGGTTCCATGACCAGAGTCATGCTTGGGGGCCTGGGATGTCCCACGTCATACAGCAGCCCCGGGCAGGGCAAAAGCCACGCCCTGCAGATTTCTCCCGCCCCTCAGAGCCCCAGACATCTTGCTCTCACCCCGGCCTTCAGGGCCCATGTGAGACAGGCCGGGTCCAGCACTTGATGGAACCTGCCAGCTACACCCCGGCCTGGATTTAAGTCCTGGCCACAGCTTTTCGGCCTCAGCCCTTGACTCCTCCTCTGACACGAGTCCGTAGCTTCTCAACGGGCTCGATGAATACCTGGCCCCTGTGTTTTCTCAGCAGTGAAATAAAAAACGGAGGCAAACTCTGTCAATGGCCCGGCTCACGGAACGCAGGACCATCCGGCCCAGCTCACCAAAGTGGGACAAACGTCAGCTGCTCCTGTTGTGGCCGAGCCCTTTGGCTTCCTGGTGGCGGAAGCTCACGCGCACCTCTCCATGTAACTTCTGACCCTGGCCGTGGCCGCCGCAGCCGGCAGACACACACTGGCGATCTGCGTGCAGTCCCCTGGCTCTGCTCCAGGCGCCCTGATCCCCTGCATGTGGCGGGCTCCCATTACCTAATTCATTCTCCCAGCGCTGGTGCCTTCGCCGGCTTCTGCTTATCTCGAATGCATTCCAACTATTTTTCTTAGACAATGGGCTGCCGGCACCTTTGCCTGCTCTGTGCAGCTGCAGTGTATTAGGTTGCACTGAGGCTGGGGTCCCAGGTAATGCAGAGCCATTAATGATCACTCCACAAATATTGGCATTAAGGGCAGGGTTTAGCAATGGCTTTGTCCAGTGGCGCGGCTCTGCAGGTGGTCCGCCCAGAGCTAACTCCAGTTCCCTGAGAGGCAAGCCCCAGCATATTCTCATTCTCTGTGTGTGAAATCGGGGTTTGCCTGGAATATCGATGCCTATTTCGGCTCTCACCGTCTTCACTAATTGGGGAAGCTTTTATGCCACTCTGGAGATGAGCTATGGATTAGAGGGTCTTGGCTCAGCGGAAGTGAAACCTGAGGCATCTGCCCATCTAGGCAGATGAGAAGTGGAGCCTGGGCCTGCTCTACCCACTGAGGCATCTGCCCATCTAGGCAGATGAGAAGTGGGGGCTGGGCCTGCTCTACCCACCGAGGCACCTGCCCATCTAGGCAGATGAGAAGTGGGGGCTGGGTCTGCTCTACCCACCGAGGCACCTGCCCATCTAGGCAGATGAGAAGTGGGGGCTGGGTCTGCTCTACCCACCAAGGCACCTGCCCATCTAGGCAGATGAGAAGTGGAGCCTGGGTCTCCTCTACCCACCAAGGCACCTGCACGAATAAGCTGATGAGAAACTGAGAAAGGCAGGCTGGTCTGCTCTACCCACCTTGACCTTGTGTGTGTTGGAGTGCCGGCCTGGCACCCGAGACTGGAGGTGAGCTGATAGCCGAAGTGTGCAGATATGCCCAGAGAGGAAGGGGTCTCCTGTGGGCCACATGCCGCCTTTCTTCGCCATGTGCCTCTGGAGCCGGCGACGTGGGGCCTCCTTGTTGGCACATGTGGGGTGTCGGGGGTGCAGCAAAGCTTGAGGGTGCCTGTGTCCAGAGGTGAGGGCGTTCTGTGGCCTGCAGCCAGTCCTGTTACCTACAGAGCCCCCCACTTCTGGGGCAGCTGCTCCCCGCCTATGCTTGGGTGGTGCTGAGCCTGGCTCAGTGGGATCAGCTGTGGAAGACCTGGCTCAGCACTGATTCCTCAAGGAGCAAGACCCAAGTTAACAGTGCCTTGAGCCTTGGGAAGGACATGGTTCCTGCCTTCCCTCTATGTCCGTAGCTTTGGGTGGGGCGTGGCTCCCCTTTCCTCTGTGTACCAGCCTTGTGTGGGGTGTGGCATCCCCTTTCCTCTGTGTGCCAACCTTGGGCGGGGCGTGGCTCCCCTTTCCTCTGTGTACCAGCCTTGGGCGGGGTGTGGCTCTCACCACTCCTCTATGTTGAGGCCTTCCTCCTCCTGGTGCAGCCTCGGGGGCTGGGCTTCAGCACCAATCAGGCTTCCAGCAGCTTCTTGGTCGCTTCTGGACCCGTGGGTTCCCTCCTCCCTTTTGCAAGGACAAGGTTGTCCATGCAAAGTTGAGGCTTAATCCAAGGCTTCATTCAGCCCCAAACCACACCCTTTGGGTGGAGTAGGCTCTGAGACTCCAGCCTCAGCGGGGGGGATTGGGACAGGCCTCCCTCCATTCTGCCTGAGTCCTGTTGCATCGCAGTCTCGGTACCTGGGGACTTGGCCCCTCTCTCTAACCTGGCTGTGCGTTCACAACATTAAACAATTTGAGCATAGGATTCATCCAGACCAGATGTAGTGGTTCACCTCTGTAATCCCAACACTTTGGGAGGCCGAGAGTTTGAAATCAGCCTGGACAACATAGAGAGACCTTTTCCCTACAAACAATAGTAACAAAGGGTTCAGAAATGTATTAGCCTTCTGTGGTGGTGTCACGGATAGGATGACTGTGTTAACTCAGTCTGCTCTTGTGTGGATTCACTGAAAATCAGGTCCAGCTCTGAGACCCTGTGGCTCCTCCGAGGCTGCTAGGCCAGCCCCCTGGCAACACCCTTTCCCCTGTGGCCAGAGGACGGACTGTGGGTGCCTGCTACTCTCCCAGGCCTCATCGCCCCATGGCCTTGGACTCAGTTTCCGGGGCTGCCCTTGTGGACAGGTTCCTGTTCTGGCCGTAGCTCCCCAGTTCTTCATTCAGCCATGACAGTGAGTGCTGGCTGCACACGCAGCAGTTGTGAGCCCTGAGGCCCAGACAGGAGCACAGTGGACACAGCCCCAGCCTCTGGGACCGTGGCCCGGGTGGGGAGAGCCCTGGGCCCAGACGGGAGCACAGTGGACACAGCCCCAGCCTCTGGGACCATGGCCCAGGTGGGGAGAGCCCTGGGGCCCGGATGGGAGCACAGTGGACACAGCCCCAGCCTCTGGGACTGTGGCCCGGGTGGGGAGATGGAGGAGGCAGGAGAGCCGTCTGATAGGGGTGAGTGGCTGAGAAAATAGGGCTTTAGTGAGAAAATGAGCTGGAGATGTTCCCTCAGTCCTGAGCACTTTATTCCCGAGGAGACGACCAGGCACTTAAACCCTCAGTGTGTTTGGGGTGAGGCAGTGGGTTCTGCCTCTCACGGCCACACATCAGAGGCCAAGGACACTCCAGCCAGACCTCAGGGGAAGGGGAGGGTCAGGCGCGATGCCCTTGACCTCCTGGAGGAAGTCTCAGCTGGGGCTGGATGGACGGCTGTCTCCAGATGCCAGCTGGTACGAGCAGGTGAGCAGCAGCAGGGGCCAGGGTGCCAAGGCCTGGAGCATCGGAGTCACCATGGGGGAGCTCGGGGCTCTGGGCAGAGGACTGGAGATCAGGTTTTTGGTGACACTGCTCAGATGTGGTCTGGGGATGAGGAGGGCTGCCCAGGGATCCAGGGGCACGGTGCTGGGGAGAGGGCATGCAGGTCTGTTTGGGGCCTGCGCAGTGGTCATGAGTCCAGCAGGCAAGGGGAGGCCCAGGGTGTGGGTGTGGAGCCCTGTGTGTTGAGGGGGAGGTGCAGGTGTCTGGCCACAGCAGACAGGCTGTGACGTCACCCTGCCCACCCAAGGGTCTCAGGAGCCCAGCCTGGCCTCGCTGTCCCTGGTCTGGGCTCCCCGACGTGCCCGACTCGGGTGGAGCAGCACAGCGCGGCTCGGGAGAGCCAAGTGAGCAGCTTTATCAGAAAAACGCTCTGGCCATTGCCAGCCAGTGTCTCCGGGCCGGGAGCTCCGGTTTCAGTTCGGCTTCTCTCGGACTCAGGATCCTCCTGCTCCACCTCCCTCCCCGCAGCCAGGGGCCCAGAGCACCCCACACAGGGTCGCAGGAGCATTCAGGGAGGACACGTTGGGCGGTGTCCGTGGAGGGTGGTTCCTGCTCAATCAGCTCTTGGAGTGCATTACATTTGTTTCCCGCAGCATGTGTGTGTCCTCGCGGCCTGAGGCCATCGACTCCCTGTTGACCCCCAGAGGGCCCGACTGTCACCACGCACATGTCACCTATGCAGTCCACACCAAGGGTAACATACTGCACTGAGCAGTGTGGGCGTGTGAACACTGGTGCGGCATTTGCCCCTGAGCCTGGGCTGGAGACCTGGGACCCTGGACCCCAAGTTGCCTTCCAGGAGCGACAATGACACTTCAAAGAGTAGGCTGGGGGCAGTCGGGGAGGCAAAGTCTAGCGGAGGGGGTGACTTCAGTCACCAGGAGCTGTTCGAGCTGCCCTGTAGCTCTCGGCAGGTGGCCCACAGCCCCCAGAGCAGCTGGCTCTGTGCCAGGCTGGCCGACTCTATGCTGGGAACTGACTCAGAGCACACTGGGCTCCTGCACCCGGCACAGCTGGGCTGCTCACAGCAGCTACAAATAGGATGCGACATTCAAAGATGCTTCCAGGCCCTCCAGGCGGCTGTGGGAGCACGGAGGCAGGTGGAGTTCTGGCCACGAGAAGCAATGCAGGCAGA